>NW_015662161.1:1156051-1166785 GCF_001515625.1 Sinocyclocheilus rhinocerous
CCAATGTTGATATTTCAAATCACCAAAACAAGCACGCCCCTACCCCAAAAGGGACTCGCCCCTATTTTGATAGCTCCGCCCCACACATACGTACGCAACCCATGCAATGATTGTGGCGGAATCTGCTGTATTATTATTATTATTATCTGCTGTATTAAACATATTATCTTACTTTTCGGACACACGAAATTTACACGGGTCCTACTTCTTGCCTTATCGTAAGCCTTTTTTTGTTCCGCAAAAGTTTTCCTCTTTTGTTTTTTATCTGCCATCTCTATCTTTCGGTCGTCGCTCAGCTCGGCTAATTTCCGTCCTGTGGACTGAACGCTCTCTCCTCTGCATCACGAGTAGACACGCCCCTTACTGCTGATTGGCTACAAGTTTGGTTTGGTACTCAGCCCGACTCAGTTTTCTAAAGCGTTTTTGAAAAAATACATACCCCACCTTTGATTAAATTTAAATAGAATAGTAAATAATTCCTTAAAAAATAACATTACAAATGAAGAGTTCAGATGCAAAAGCCTCTAAGTGCCATCTGAAATTTTCTTCTAAAATGAGCATTTTTCAGGCTCTCATGTGTAGGTTCAGTAATTTCACTTTAATGGCAATTAATAGGTTATTTTCTTTGCCATTAAAGTGAAATAACTGAACATAAATATAGGAGCCTGAGAAAAATGCTCATTTTAGAAGAAAATTTCTGATGGCACTTAGATGCTTTTGCATCTGAACTCTTCATTTGTAATGTTATTTTTTGCATCTTTTGCATCTGAACTCTTCAAATATAGAATTGAATAGTATAATAGTATATGTAATAGTATAAACTATTATAAACTTCTTCTACCTTCCAAAATAAGTAAGTAAATAAATAAATAATGCAGCACCACCCAAAGTTTTAGTGCCTTTTCATGCATTTCATGTTCAGAATATGCATGTGTTTTAACAAATAACTAACAGTTTTCTGTCAAAAATAGATATTTTTATTAATTAAATGTTTACACATGTAGATACACGTGTTGTAAAGAATTTTTCAAATAGTACAAAGAATGTCCACTATTAAAAGTCTTGAATCATGATTGTTTATTTAATATGATTGTGTAATGTTTACAATGATATCACTTTGTTTTTAAAAGAGCTAAAGACTCGGATATGTGTTGGATCATGTTCTGAATAATCTTTGCTAGACAGACCCATGGGCTGAGCTCTGACTGATATTTTGTGGCCGAGTTTTGTCCTTAGGGTCTTTTCAGTCTTGTTCAGGGAACAATTCAGCTGTGACCTGAAATAAACCGGAGTTCGGAAATGACTTGATTTGTGTGTAGTGAGAGAGAATGCTGCTTCATTGCGTGACAGACAATATCAAAGAACTGCACATCCTGTTACCTTACCTGCAGAAAAATCACTCAAAACACCATAGGAAATTCATCCATATAGGGAACTATTGGCAAATAATCCAAGAAGAGTTCTCAGTAATAAACAGAGCTCTGAGAAGGGCATTGATAATGAGTATAAGGTGTTAGTACTGCTGGAATGCACTGTGCATTATTCACAGTGGTCCTTTGCAGAGTATATTTGATTATTACAAAGAATATTGTACCTCTTGTTGTATTTAACTTACGATAGGCTATTTTAAGGATTTTGCATGTACAAGCACAGCCCATTATGTTTATTCTCCAGTACCTCAAACACATCAGACATCAATCAGCTTTTAAAGGAAAGTAGAGGTGTTCTTTCAGTTACACCAGTCATAGGTCAGTCCAGAAAAGAGTGAAGTTGAGGCAAGGATCTTTTTGTTAGCAGTCTTTATTTACACAACAAAGGAATCCAATATCACAGGATAAGCTAACCAAATTGCAACAGTTTGACATAAACAAATGTGATTATATGTTGTGTATGCTAGGTTAAAGAGATAGGCCTTTATTTAAGATTCTGTCATCATTTACTCACCCTCCACTGTTTCAAACCTATATGGGTTTCTTTCTTCTGTTGAACACAGACAAAGATATTTTGAAGAATGTAGGTAATCAAACAGTTGATGGTAGCCATTGACTTGTATGGAAAAAATACTATGGAAATTAATGGCTACCAGCAAAGTGTTTAGTTACACACATTCTTCAAAATGTCTTCTTTTGTGTTAAACAGAAGATAGAAAAAGTTTTGGGAATAATGAAAGTTTTTGGACTAATGAAACTTGCAGTATGATTTTATAGCACAATGAACTCCTTTATTTCAAAAGATGAAAGAAAATGTGATTTCTCAATTCATGACCCTTTAAAAAACATTGATCATCACTATGTTCTACTTAATCAGAAAGCTGACAAATTGATATGAGCTTTCAGGGTTTATGGTGCCTGTTTGGAACACCCTAATATCTAGTACATCTAGTGTGTGAATTTTCACGGTGCAATCTGACAATTGGTTTATTTTGCACAACAGTTTTGCCGTGTTTAACTCATTCAACCATCTTAAAGATCTTTTAAATCAGAGGTCACCAAACTTGGTCCTGGAGGGCCGGTGTCCTGCAGAGTTTAGCTCCAACTTGCCTCAGAACACCTGCCTGGAGTGGCTGCAGTTTGGCCCACTGAATGGCAAAAAGACTGAATGGAAGCATTGGTTTTCAGCATGAATGCTGCGACAGAACACACAAAACACATCTAAGAGCTTTGCAATTGACAGTACAAATAGATTTGATGAGAAATCTGAGGTATTTTTTTTTACAGACTGCCGAAAGCTACAGAAAAGAAAAGCAAATGGATCCCTGTAATTCAAAGAAACAAATGGACTCCAGGCAGCGAAACACGGATTTGCAGTTATCATTTTATGTTAATATGTTGAATTTTGCTGTAAAATTCTACCCTATATATAGTATTGTTATATGTCGTATTACTCATCAATTAAATATTTACCGTCTTATATTCTGCATTACTGAATGTTTTTAAATACACACTGACAAATCTATACTATAAGTTTTTGGGCTGGACGACATGACGATATATATTGATATACGTGATCACTCGGATTTAGACCAACCTATTTTGTATTTACAAAATGTGTTCACAGGCAAATTTGCTTTATGTATTTCTCCAGCGTCTAAATCAGGCACATGTAAATGTCAGTAAACACCATTCCTGGCTGCATATCGATATCATGGACCACTGGATCTTTGGTAAGAAGTAAGGAACCTGATTATTGTTTGATTTACTCATGTTTTCGCAGCTTCCCTATTAAATCCAGTCATGCAGCAGGCTCTTTTGCCACTCAATCCGGCTGAGGGGGCGTGTTCTGGCGGGAAAGTTGTGTCAATGCATACACTCTATACCTAGTAAGACCTTGATTAGCTGGTTCAGGTGTGTTTGATTAGGGTTGTAGCTAAACTCTACAGGACACCGGCCCTCCAGGATTAAGGCCCTGTCCACACGAACGCGGTTATTTTTAAAACCGCAGCTTTTTCTACGCGGTTTGGCCGTTCGTCTAAAACGGAAGAAGGAAAAACTAACCCTAACTATAAAAATACCTGTGTACGTGTGAACATGGCCAAAGTTTGGTGACCCCTGTTTTAGATATTTGAGTTTTTATTATATATGTTTTACATCTAAATCTCGCACCTTGCAAACATCACTGATGTTTTTTTTGTTGTGTTTTTTTTTTGTTAATGAAGCTGCATAACTCAGGACATGGCAATCAAGTCTTTTGTGTCATTTTCCCAGTATCTTTTATATGAATGCATATAGAATTTTTTATTTTATTCAGCTTACATTTCTCATTTTCCTTTATTTGCAGAACATAAGTAAAGAGTCTCTGTCACCAACATGAGTTGGAGCTTTCTCACTCGACTATTGGAGGAAATCCACAACCACTCCACGTTTGTGGGGAAAGTTTGGCTGACTGTGTTAATTATTTTCCGGATCGTTCTGACCGCAGTGGGAGGTGAGTCAATCTACTCCGATGAGCAGACAAAGTTCACCTGCAACACTAAGCAGCCCGGCTGTGACAACGTATGCTACGATTCCTTCGCCCCGCTGTCACACGTCCGGTTCTGGGTGTTCCAGATCATCATGATATCCACCCCCTCCGTCATGTATCTGGGTTATGCCATCCATAAGATCGCCCGTACCTCAGAGGAGGAGCGGTGCAAGAACCAGATTTATCAAAAGAGGAATCGCCACAGTCGGTGGAGAAATGGACACCACCGAGAGGAAGTCTTGGAGGAAGATGACGCCGAGCCAATGATCTATGAAGAAGACACTTTGGATGAGCAGGAGGTCAAACCAGAGACAGACAAGGGCAAAAGCCAAGATCCAGCGAAGCATGATGGCCGCCGTAGAATCATGCAAGAAGGCTTGATGAGGATGTATGTGCTTCAGCTTTTATTCCGTGCCATCTTTGAGGTGGGGTTCCTCACGGGTCAATATCTCCTTTACGGCTTCCGTGTTAACCCTTCGTATGTCTGCAACAAGATCCCATGTCCGCATAGGGTAGACTGCTTCGTATCACGACCCACCGAGAAGACCATCTTTTTACTCATCATGTATGTGGTGAGCTGTCTTTGTCTGCTGCTCAATGTTTGTGAGATGTTCCACTTGGGGATTGGTGCCTTCCGTGACACTCTTCGTAAACGTCGAAGCCATGGTCAACAACCTCCATACGGCTACCCTTACTCCAGGAACATTTCTAGTTCTCCGCCAGGGTACAACCTGGTGGTTAAATCGGACAAACCGGGTCGCTTACGGCTTCCGTGTTAACCCTTCGTATGTCTGCAACAAGATCCCATGCCCGCACAGAGTAGACTGCTTCGTATCACGACCCACCGAGAAGACCATCTTTTTACTCATCATGTATGTGGTGAGCTGTCTTTGTCTGCTGCTCAATGTTTGTGAGATGTTCCACTTGGGGATTGGTGCCTTCCGTGACACTCTTCGTAAACGTCGAAGCCATGGTCAACAACCTCCATACGGCTACCCTTACTCCAGGAACATTTCTAGTTCTCCGCCAGGGTACAACCTGGTGGTTAAATCGGACAAACCGGGTCGCATTCCCAACAGCATCATCCTACAGGACCAGAACATGCCCAGAGTGCTGCCTGAACAGCATTGCACAAGTCCTGATGAGAATATTCCCTCTGACCTGGCTACACTGCACCACCATTTACGGGTAGCTCAGGAACAACTTGACATGGCGTTTCCGACATATAACACAATAAACGCTCAGATCTCCAGAGCTAGCAGCCCTGTGTCTGGTGGCACAATGACAGAGCAGAACCGGGTCAATACAGCTCAGGAGAAAGAGGGTGCACGACCTAAATCCAGCCCTGAGAGGGCAGGGACAATAGCAAAAAATGGAAAGACTTCTGTGTGGATTTAACTCTTATCTGACTAGTCATGAACCATTATCCTCCAAAACATATTGTTTAGTTAGTGAGGGCATGACTGAACTTTATGTACCCAAGTTCTGTTGAACATTAAACAAAACTGAAAAATAAATATATTGTAGAAGGGTAGTATTCATTTATGAAACTCTTTACATTGCTTTACTGTGTTCTCCCTTCCTCAGAATAATTATTTATGTGCTTCGTATGTTACATATATTAATTGTGACTTTTCTCTAAATTCCAATGCATGCAAGTGTATTGACCATATTGGAAGTCTGTCAAACAATTTAGTCTTTAATGGATCATTGATTTAATTTGACTATATAAGAACATCCCCTATGTATAAGTTCTATAAGTTCTCCTCTTTATGTTCTCCTATTATTCTTAGTCTATGGCTCTGTTCCAAACCAAAGTGAGTCCCCAAGTCTTAAAGTATATGCATACTGGCGTTTCAAAGGCTGTTCCTGTCAGTAAGCAGTAAGATTATGCTGCATTATAAAATTCCTTATTTTGGCCAGATTCTGAGGCTTCACAGTTACTGTATACCTTATGGATAACGCAATCCCAGGATGCATTGTGATGAAAATATGATCACAAATGGCAGATGAAGAGCAACCCTTATATAAATATACTTGCTGTATATATAATAAAAAATGTATTAATCAAAATTGTTATCTTATTAAAAATGCACTTTCACACAAGTGAATGTGCTATATGTATTTTTCACAACATCACATCTTGCCAAATGCAATTGGAATCAATTGTCAATGTCAATTGTGAGTTATTTGTGCTGATCATTGACATTTAATATTGTTGCTACCTATGTAAAATGGTTTCATTTTGAATAGGATGCTTAAAAGACAAGTGAGGCAGCTCACAAGGTTTTGGAACGGAGCGTTCAAATGTACAGGGATACTTCTCATCATTCACCCACTTTCATGCCATCCTAGATGACTTTCTTTCTTCTGAGGAACACGAACATAATGTTAATCCACACCTCCAAAATTGATGAATCAATGTCTTCAGAAGCAGAATGATAGAAAAATACTAATATTTTAGACTATAAAACTATTGCTTTCTAACTGTCAGCCTGGTGTGAATATCAGCATGTTGTGAAGCATGATGTAAGCATGTTGTGAAAACTGCGTGAGAAGTGACGGTCCTCTGTGCTTCTGTGTCACTTCTTGTGCAAGTTTCACAACACACATACGTCACACATCAAGTGTGAACTTATGAACCTGCATTTGAGAGTTGGCCAGAAGCTATGGTTTATAGTTCATTGTTTTATTTCAGAAGACATTGGGTCATCTACTGGAGTCATATGGTTATACCACCGTGTTCATTTAGCATGGTTTTTACGATGTGTCGACTTTGAGACCCATCTGCTTGCATTATATGGACTTACAGAGATGAATTATTTCTCTAAAAATCTCTGTTTGTGCTCCACAGAAGAAAGAAAGTCATATACATCTAGGACGGCATGAGGGGAAGTAAATGATGAGAGCATTTTTGGGTGGGGGATGCCTTTAATTAGTCTAAAAAAAGATTATGCTGATTTTCTTGGTTTCTTCTTTATCAAAAAACATGGATGTGCATATAATATTAATGTGCATTTATAGATTCTATTTGGATTTATATTATGTGGCACTAAAATGATGGACTGAGCCTGCAATGATAAGTTGTACTATTGTCTTATGAAGGTATATTTTAAAGGAGCAGTTCATCCCAAAATTTTAATTTTGCCATTATTTATTAACCCTCAACTTTATTTCTTCTATGGAACACAATTTAATTACAGTAAATGAGGACTGAGGCTTTCGAGCTTCAAAAGGACTCAACAATTGATCCATATGACTTTTGTGTTATATTTCATGTCTTCTAAAGCCATGCAACAGCTCTGTGAATTTAGATCATTATTCACTGAAAATCATTTTTATTTAATATAAAATTCACAAACAGTTCAAATTATTGGCCATGTTCTTGTTCCTTGTCAAAGTGGGTGGTATTGATTAAATTATGCATCAAATAAAAATACATAAGCCTGAATATCCGCATAAAGATGGTCAGGTAAGAGCATCTCAATCACTGCACACCTCATCAGGAATTGAGGCACAGACATTCTGTGAACTCCATAACGGCTGTCGAAAAAAGGTGACACCAAAGACGCTTGAATATGTTGTGTGTTTTAATATAGACAGGTGACGACCGCACAGAGTAGCATTATAACAGAACGTTCAAATGTATCTAGTATGATAATTTTCCATTGTTTCCAAGACCATTATGCACACAGTTTACCTCTGAGCTGTCTGGTGTAACAACTATGAGTATGTTTTGGTGTGTTGGTGGCAAATTCATATGAATTTTTATGATTTGAAAAAAAAAAGTGAGTATTATTTTGTAAGCATTCTTGGATAGGACTTTAAAGAAGTATAATTTCAAAGCTCTGTCAAATGTTTTCTTTAGAATCACTATTCCAAAATGTGCCTTTACAAATGACAATTTTACCGATGATGTTTTATGATGATTAAGAATAATAATAAATGTATGATTCATTTATCAAGATTCTTCGACATTTGAGAGGTTTTTTTTGGGAATCTGTTCAAAATATCTATTTTTTTCCTAGTATATACTGTTCACTAAAACAATATTTCAGAAATGTGCATTATTACAATGTTCAAGTTAAAGAGGCAAATAAATGCAGGAAGTGCTTGCAATACAAAGGTTCAGGCATTGTTCAGATACAAGCTAGACAGGAGAGATTAAGGAAACAGAAAGCAACGTTTTTTATTTTATTTATTTATTTACAATATTTGCTAGTAAAACTACCAAGTGGAGGTACTATGGTTTTGAGGGATACCGGTCCACGGCTCTACCACTGTAGAAAGTGTGATTACAATATTTTATGTATTGACTTTTTGCTATGCACTTATTTACAGCAATTTATAATAAAATTATAAATAAGTCTCTAATAAACTAAATAGTGTGTTGTCCTTGTATAGTTTCCATCAGGGTTTGCTGTGCTGCATGGGGATAGCCTACTCCAATCACTCCCAAAAAGGAGTAGGGCAGGCTATACATTTCCCCACAGACAAAAAAATGTTGAGGCAGGAGTAAACATACTTGAGTATTTTCACTTTTTCACGAAGTTCCCACACACTATTGGGAAGTTTAGTTTTAGGTTTACTAGAAATAAGGAACAGGGGAAGGCTTACAAAACAGGGAGCTGAGATGGTGAAAAACAGTGACAAAATTAGTGTGAAACTTTATTAGCTTCTTGAAATAATTCAATAAAATCAGTTGCGATTTGAGATGCGGAGATTCTGTTTGTTGCACGTTGTCTTAAGGACACGCCCACAACAGAGAAATATTATGAATATTCATGTCAGTGCCACCAAATTTCAGGAACCAAATAAATAGTCCTGTTATTTTAGCATCGCACAAAGTTTAGAAAGCTGTGTTTCAAAGTTTAAAAGGGCGATAGAAAACACTCAAATATGAACCCCTTTGGCTTTCATAAACAAACCGGTTATACGCAGTGTTGGGGGTAACTCATTACAAGTAATGCGAGTTACGTAATCAGATTACTTTTTTCAAGTAACTAGTAAAGTAATTTCGATAAAAAAAGTAACTAAGTAACGTAATTAGTTACTTTTTTAGGGAGTAACGCAATATTGTAATGCATTATTTTAAAAGTAACTTTCCCCAACACTGGTTATACGGCGAACGGGCGATGTATCATAAATATTAATAAAACACGTAACTGATTAAACGGGCCAGGAAGGACGTACACGATTATATTATCAATATTCATGAGGTAAACCTTCACCATAGTAGGATTCGTATCGTTTCGAACATAGATATAACGCCAGTAAACGCACACGCAGTGCATTATGGGAATGAAAATGGAAGGTGAGAGACAACATAACGCAAACTTGTGTCGTTTTGAGGAACTTTGAGCTTTAATAGTTGCGCTGAGGAAAACAACACAATGCAGAGGGTGATTTTGTTTAGCAGTGCTTTCAGAGCGATCCTGACAGGATCAGGCGGACTCCACGCGCGCTATTCTCGCTGCTCGAGACGTGAGAATGTGTGCAGGACTCCGCTTAGAAAACACTCTCAAGATCAACCTAGCGATAATACAGCACACTTTCGCTGTTACAGCTTACCGCACAGGAGTCTCATCAGTGTGTCCGGACAAGACACGACCTCATTTCTTCAAGGAATAATAACCAATGACACGACTCTTCTGGAAGAGGATGCAGTGTGTGCGATGTATGCTCACATTCTCAATGTTCAAGGCAGGACACTGTACGACATCATCCTTTACAGGTAATATACTACATTGTTTTAATATTTTTAGTTCGTTTGAATTGTAAAGTAGACACGGAATGTCATATTAATGTGATTTTAGAAGTCCTGGAGTTTTGTAAATAAGGTTAGTAAGATGTGGGCGTGACCTCAGCATTACCTCACTGTCCCACCCTGGACTAACTTACTGATATGAAGTTGTTCTTCTGCTCTGTTCTTCTACATGTCAGTAAAGCCAGCATGGTTTAGCAGTTCATAAACATCATAAGGAGTTGATATGTAAAGTGGCTTACAAATTAGAATAATATATGTCATCAAATGCATAATTCACCCAAAAATGAAAACTTGCTGAAAAGGTACTCGTTCTCAGGCCATCCAAGATGTGGATGAGCTTGTTTCTTCTTGGGAACAGAGTTGGAGAAATTTAGCATTGCTCAGCAATGTTGACTAATGGATCCTCCTTCATCATTAAGACATTTTTAACTTCTGGCTGAAATAGAAGTCCTCTATTGCTTTTTCCAGTGAAAAAGTAATCTCATCTGAGTCAGGAGAGAAATTTGCACAGATCAATTTGTTGTTTTGAAAAACCATTTTACTTTAGGGGTGCATGGTAATGGTTAAACTGATAATCACAACAATTAATCATGATTATTGTCATTCGAGGAATTTCAATAAGAATTATTGCACTTTCACATAAGGAAAAAATCAAAACGTCAACTTAAATGCATGGTTTAAAGGGGTCATATGATGCGATTTCAATTTTTCCTTTCTCTTTGGAGTGTTACAAGCTCTTGGTGCATAAAGAAGATCTGTAAAGTTGCAAAGACTAAAGTCTCAAATCCAAAGAGATATTCTTTATAAAAGTTAAGAGTCAACCACGCCTACCTAAAACGGCTCGTTCTAACACACCCCACATGTCTACGTCACGATGTGAGAAGATTTGCATAACGCCGCCCAAACGTTCACGCAAAGAAAGAAGGCGTAACTTAAAAATATTTGGCTGCACAACTGTTGATAATTCTAATAATAAATCAGCATATTAGAATGATTTCTGAAGATCA
>NW_015662161.1:1167220-1179115 GCF_001515625.1 Sinocyclocheilus rhinocerous
CAGTGTAAGTCATTATAATCCGTAATTATGTCCCTACTGGATGCAACAAATGCCTCGTTTGTAATGGGTTTTAATGTTTATGTCTCGTCGCTCCGGCCGGACACGGCATCAACAGTATGTGAGGGGCGTAACATTTCCGTCACACGCTTGAGGTATTCGGCCAATCACAACGCACTGGATAGCTGGCCAATCAGAGCACACCTTGCTTTTCAGACCGATGAGCTTTGTAAAAATCTACGCGTTTCAGAAAGGCGGGGCATAGAGGAGAAACAATAATGTACAGTATGTGGAAAATAATGTTTTTTTTTAACCTTAAACCGCATAAACACATTTCACCACACCAAATACACAAAATAATGTTCTTTTTAGCAACATCATATGACCCCTTTAATTTCCTTCATCTAGTTTCCTGATTTATTATGTTTAGCCTATCATATACTGCATTGAAAGCAATGTAAAACCAACGCTTCTCTCAAAAGCGAAACCTTCAAATATTAACTCAAACAAAATTATTTTAATGTTTTTCTATTAAAACAACAACAATAATGGCTTTGTGACAGAAGTTGCACAAGTACATCTTTCAGCAGCAACAATCGCAAACAGTTGAGATCATTAAAGTTCATTACTGAGACGTTTTTATTGCAGATTTAGTTGCAGCAAACAGCAGAAACGTCTGTGCGAAGGAAAAAAGAAGTGCAAAAATTGCTAGTAAATTTCACAAATAAATAGCAAGTAACACAACATTACATTTTGAAGTAGAAAAACATTTTTAGAGATCTTTAGAGAATCTGTGCTAAACACAGTATAAAGAGTTTTGCAGGTTTTTCATGTATGTATTAATGGAACTTTTTTTTGTTATTCAGTTTAAAAGGGAACCCAGATGGATTTAATGGTGTACTTCTGGAGTGTGACAGCACTGTACAGGACTCCATTATGCAGCTTCTGAAAGTTTACAAGATACGTCGCAAAGTAAACTTCAGCTTGTGTCCCAGTCTCTCACTATGGGCTCTGTTACCTCAAAATAAAGCTGCAGTAGTGGGGCAGTCAAAGCCGGATGTTACTGCAGCAGATAAAGTGTTAGTACTGGAGCAAGACCCAAGAACTGAACTTGTGGGCTGGAGAATGATCAGTAGCTGTCAGAATAACCCACATGAGATCATCTCTGCTTGTCGAGAGGGCAACACTGAAGAATACCACAGACATCGCTATGAAATCGGTATTAAACCACTTGTATTATTACTTCGAATAATCTTGACAAGCTGATGCATGTGTTGATCATTGTTAGTCTACATTGTTCTGGACTTAAACATGCAGTAGTTCTCTGTCTTCTTAAGAAAGTGGATATGGATAATTGACATGTTAAGTGTTAAGCTAGTGTAACTAGCTATACTTCATCTAAACCTATTTTAGATGAATTCATCTCACGTTATTTTATATAAATGATTCAAGCAGCTTTATGACCTCAAATAAATTGAATGACGCTATACAATTTCTTTTTACTTTTAAAAGTACTTTTAAAATTCATTTGTCACACTGCTGGACCATGTAAGTAAATAATATAAAAAAGATCAGTCAAAAACCTAAAATATAGATGTTCCCTAATGCATACACCACTAGTGAGAAGTTAGTTATTATTATTATTATGTAGCTACAAAAAATGTAAACGGATCTAATATATTAGCTTCTTCAATACAGCCATCTTTTGTCTAGATTAGGCTTTTCTCAACCAGCTTCACAAAGTGGAATGATCTGAGATGCTTATTAAACACTACCTAAAAAATAATAATAACAATTAAGTTTATTAAATAAATTCATATGCTGGCACAGTTTATGTTTGTCTATAAAACTAATTTGAGCTTTTAAGCACAACATTTTAGATCAACTATTTAGAAGAATAAATTCAGTTAAATGTGTCCAAGCTTATGACTTGTACTAGTTCAAATATGAATATAAATTGTAGATATTGGTCCACTTTTTGACAGTCATTTTGATGTGAAAAAGTGGCATAATTCATGATCTATAAGTTTATACCTGAAATTTGTTTAATTTACCTGATGTATATATATATATATATACTCACATTCCAGATTTTCAAGTAATTGTATCTCGGCCAAATATTGTCCTATCATAACAAACCATACATCAGTGGAAAGATTATTTATTCAGCTTTCAGACGATGGTTTAGGGTCACATATGTTAATCTTAAGCAATAGTCATCATCAAAGTGTATAATGGATATTGTTTGGTAATAGTAGCATTTTGTCCATTTAAATGTACTAAAATAGTATTGAAGAGTCAGCACATCCTTTGTGATTGATCGTTTCTTGTAATCAGTTCTGTAATTTAACTAATTTCTACAGGACTGCCTGAAGGAGTGAAAGACCTTCCGCCAGGTGAGGCCCTTCCGCTGGAGTCTAATCTTGTCTACATGCAGGGAATTAGCTTCAGCAAGGGATGCTACATCGGACAGGAACTGACTGCCAGAACTCACCACACTGGTGTGATACGAAAGCGCCTAATGCCTGTTACCATGTCTGCTCCGGCTGAGACCCTGGACCAAGGTGCCGCTCTTGAGACTGAGGGGGGCAAACCAGCTGGGAAACACAGGGCAGGAATGGACTCGCTGGGACTGAGCCTCGTACGCTTGGCTCATGCCAAAGAGCCACTAAAACTTAAATCCTCTGACGGCATGACAGTGACTTTACAGGCTACTGTACCTGACTGGTGGCCAAAAAACAGTAAAGATCAATGAATCAGCAACACTAGAAAGGTCAAAGGCCCACCTGAATGAATTGTGATGCAGATAATATTTTAGTTAATTAAAAAAATTTAAACTACAACTTTCACACAGAAATCTGATGACAATGTTTTAGTTGACACCTTAAAATAAAATGTTTAAAAAATGTTTGTTATTTAAAAAGCTCTTTGAAATACTCTTACCTTGGTTTTGTTTAAAATAAATGGGTGCCAAATTTCCCCTATGTGGTATCCAACAATTATATGTGTGACCCTGAACCATAAAACCAGTCTTGAGTCGCTGGGATATATTTGTAGCAATAGCCAACAATACATTGTATGGGTCAAAATAATCGATTTTTCTTTTATGCCAAAAATCATTAGGATATTAAGTAAAGATCATGTTCCATGCAGATATTTTATAAATTTCCTACCATAAATATATCAAAACTTAATTTTTGATTAGTAATATGCATTGCTAAGAACTTCATTTGGACAACTTTAAAGGCGATTTTCTCAATATTTAGATTTTTTTGCACCCTCAGATTCCAGATTTTCAAATAGTTGTATATAGTCTGCCAAATATTGTCCTAACAACCATACATCAATGGAAAGCAATGGTTATTCAGCTTTCAGATGATGCATAAATCTCAATTTCAAAAAATTGACCCTTATGACATTTTTTGTGGTCCAGGTTGCATAAAGCAAACACATTACTGAAATTTTAAACACGAATAAGAAACATCTACTAAAACATTGTTTTATCATCTTTGATATAGCACTGGAAGGAGCATGTCAACATCTTTAAAGGAGAAGTCCAAGATTGTGTGCTCATAACCTAATATTTGTCATCAGTGTTGGGGGTAACGCATTACAAGTAACGTGAGTCACATAATCAGATTTCTTTTCCAAGTAACTAGTAAAGTAATGCATTAATTTTAAATTTACAACAAAATATCAGTGTTACTTTTTCAAATAAGTAACGCAAGTTACTTACAAGTTGCCATGTTGAGAGAAATTGGGAGTGAAGTGCAGAGGCACTTCCTTCAGCCTGAGGCTTATTAATTTCACTTTTGGTGTGAAAGGACCTTAACAGTTGCCAAAAATATAACTGTTTTTTGTAACGCCAAATTACATTTTATGGGGTAACACAATATTGTAATGCATTACTTTTAAAAGTAACTCCCCAACACTGTTTGCCATAATAAAAATATAATGACAGCATAAACGGCAATTAAATAACACAAATATGTTGTTAAAAGAATTTATTAACATTTGCCATAGCTGATCTTCCACATACAGTATAGCTTTTATACAATGGTTCGAACAGCCTCTCTGATCTCCTGAAGCAGTTCCTCAGGTTTGAAGCTCAGAGTTGAAGGGTCTAGTCTCTTAAAGTCTTCGTTGCTAAGCATGCTCTCAAATATATGCAATACTCTCTGAAGGTCAAAGGCCGCATGCTGAGGGCCTAAAGCAAACAGACTTTCGGCAAGGTGGTCTTGGCAATTCCCTGCATTTCTGGGACATGAATTTAAAAAGGACATTCGATTATTTGCAATAGTCTTAAGGAAAGAGGCAAACTCCCCATAATCGATTCCTGTACACGATTTCATGATCACCTGAAAATGAACATAAATCAATGTATTACCACAGGAATATTAAAATGATGTTTACAGGATTATGATTTTTCAGTAGTACTGCAGCACATAGCGAGTCTTTATTAGCCACATTTGTTGGACCTTTTGGACCTAAAAAGGTGATGACTGATGCCAAAAATAAAGAGTTACCTGACAATGCTGATGCCAGCTATCCATGGTATCACGCCATTCCTCGATTTCTCTCTGGACAGAAGAAAGTTCTTCTTGCAGAAGCTGCCACATGATATCCAAATTACAGCCATTCAGCCAGTTATGATTGATGGAAATGGTATCCACCTATTATTAAAAGATGCATTATTGAAACTTGAGTTAGCAAGTTGGTCAAGGAAGATTTTCTCTTTAGGGGCTGGAGAACCAAAAGAGCTTGATACTACAGTCTTTCATAAAAATGTCAAAGATAACGTCTAGTACAGAGGTGTCCAGTCCTGCTCCAGTTATCAAGGTCTTGAGGATTACAAGACTGCACTCCTGAGGTAGATTACTTACACATTGTAATCCGTTATTGATTCCACATTACATGACAAAAACTGTAGTTAGTATCGTAATCCATTACATTACACATTTCAGGTAATATAATCAGACTACTTTTAGATTACTTTTAAACACATTGATTTAAATAGGATAATCTTGTACAATATCTATATAAAAATGCATAGAAAAAGAAAATATATTCCATTCGTTGTTATTGACAACATGAAGTGCATTAAACATTACATTACCAAGGAACTGCAGGGTGTATGTGAGTTTAATGAAAAGCAAATAATTAAATAAATCATAAAAATGTAAAATTAGACTAAATTATTTTAAAACAACATCAATCAAAACACTAGAAAAATTTTATCTTGTTTACCTGCATGTCATGTGACCATTAACCAACGTCAGAGAACCTTGAACATGCAAATGTGATACTTCATTATTAAAAATATTTATTTTAAAATCTCAGGGATACTGTAAATTATTATATTAGGTGAAAGGTTTGGGAATCCCTGAATTACATGTAAATAAGAAATAACATGAATTTGTGCATTTCAATGTGTTTGAGAGACAAAAGCCTTCTAAAGACAAAGTAATGCATGATATTAAATAACCCTCTGAGTGATCATATAAAAAAAATCAGTTCATTAGTAGTTGATGTAATGTTGAAATGCTAAGAAAACACTTCTTAAAACTGAAATGATTTTTTGTAAATCCAGTGGTCAAATGCTGTGTGGCCTCTCAAATGTCTGTGTAATTAGCCTATATCCACCTGACTAGTGACTGGTCTTTGTGGGAATGTCCACAAAACTGGAAGACGTTATGAATGTACATAAGTCGTAGGGTGTTTTAGAAAGAAAAATGTAAAAGATGAAAAAGAAGAATTAGGCACAATCAATAAATTAGGAATAATGTATTGCTATTGAGTGAATAATATGTAATCATGAAATCAATAAAAATGTATTGTCCTATTATGCTTTTTAACTTTTTCAACTTTAGTTAGTCTGTAATGTTGCTGTTTGAGCATAAAAAAAGATCTGCGAAGTTACAAAGCTCAAAGTCCAATTCAAAAGAAGATATTTTATTTCTGTCAAATCACTTTTCAAAAACTACAACGAATGACTCGTTTGGACTACAACGCATATTTTCCGGGATTTGTGATATCACAAATATCGACGAATGGGATGAGACCTGGTTGAGCTGCACTAGAGAAGACAACGAGTGTTATCACCTTGTCGGAGACGCGCTAGCTTTCACAAGGCAGACGAACTTAGAGTGGTTACAATCATCTGGGTTTAAATCGCGCTAAAATTTATTTGATATTGACGCAATATTTGCACTGAAGCTCGCAGCAGGCGGCTATGGTATGGGGCATGACATTTCCCGACCAGGCGCCGAGTGCTGCCAATCACAACACACACTGGCCCAGCTAACCAATCACAGCACACAATGGCCCAGCTCACCAATACCTTCATTTGATACAGGAACTATTCGAGCCGTTCATGCCAGACTGGGGAGAGAGGTGTTGTAATAATGTAAAATATGGGAAAAATAATGTGTTTTTCGAACAACCTAGTATGAGAGCCTGTTCTAGTACACCCCCAAAACAAAATCAAGACTTTGTAAAAGAGCATAATAGGACCCCTTTAATATGTAATTTAATCTAATTACAAGTACTTAATTTTTGGAATCTGATTACGTAATCCAGATTACATGTAATCAGTTATTAGCAATTATATTGCTATTATATATCATTTATTACCAGCTCTGCTGTGCTCCAATTTTATTTTTGGGTCAATCTATCTCAAGTGGTTCAATTTTGGTTGCTTGACCATTTTTCGTTTTCCTAATTTTTTGAGTGATAACTTCTATGTATTAGTATAGCAAAACCATCCGTTTTTATTTTTAATTTTACTTTGTGTCATGGCCCACAACAAATTTTTGGATGTACACAAAATTTACCGAAAACCTCAATATTTCAGCTCAGGTCTTAGCTCCTTGAAGCAAAAACTGATCTCTAATGCACATTACATGGTAAATGTATCTAAATATTTAGCACATTCTTGTTCCTTAGACTTAGAATTTAAGACCAAATGTATTGATCACTCAATGTTCCACTTCTAGGGTCAGCAAGTTCAATTTTTAATGATTTCCCTCAATTTCAGGCTGATTATCTCTGGTGGGGGACCAACCAGATAGGAACCTGAAATTTTCAGAGATATACGTCCTCTATGACATTGGCAGCGTTCTGCTGTAAACATTATGAGTTTCTGAGACTCTGATGGTTACACAGAGCTTGGGCTAGTGGAAATCGGTGGAAAAACTAAGGGAATAAAATTTTATGTGTGTTTGAGAAATGAACAGATGTAATATAAGCACTCAAAATAATACTGTATAAATTAACTTCATTTACAGTAATTATGCTTATGACTGACACAGAATAACTTATTCTTGTAAATGAGATTTAAAACGGTGATTCTGGACATTTCTTAACCCTCCTGTTGTGTTGAGGTCAATTTGACACACAATTTTCAAACTGCTCAAAATAATGGTTAAACTATTTCTTCTTGACATTTTTGAGTGTGTTTAGGTGTGTTTTAGAAATGCAAGACAACTTATGAAATTTAAGACTTAAGGTTTACTTGAAACTGAAACTCATTTTCTGAATTGTCACTGTTTCTTTATCTAGTTGAGTTACACAGCCCAAAAAATCTGGCCAGGGTTTGAGAAAAACACAACAAAAAGACAGAGCAAGTATAAATACAGCAATAAATACTACGTGCATTGAGTACAAATAATATTAGATACTGTTTATATTTACTTGTAGTTATTTGCACCCAAGTGTGCAACTACAAGTAGTCACAGCAAAAAAGAAAAAGAACAAAAAAAAGTTTTTTGTATATGCAGGTCATTTTTAACATAAAAATGTAGGTTAAATTGAACCCCAATGCAACAGAAGTAACACAATAAAAACAAATAGAAATGTTTGTATTTCTCACATTTTCATATTTTTTTACTCTCTGACAAGCTAGAGGTTTTCTGTAGAAAATTTCCAAGCATGTGTATTTGGGCAGATTGGAGCAAAACTCTACAGGACACTGGTCCTCCAGGAGTAGGACTGGACACCCCTGTTTTAGTACATTAAGCATATATGGACACCATTAAACAATTATTCCTTACCAAATTGTAAACTTGATGATGCCAACCACTAGGTACAAAGATGATCTCTCCAGCTTCTTGAATGATCTCTAAAGGCTGACAGGCCTCTTCAAACTGTGGATACAGACCCTTGTCTTGAAGTACGGGTGCTGTTACGTCATAGGCCAAGTTGCCGTGACAGTCCCGAAGAAACTCCTCTTGGCCTGGAGGGTACAGGAGCCATTTCTTACGTCCACAGATGTTGGCAGACCAACTGTATGAGCGAAACACGTCTGCATGGAAAGGTGTCCTAGAGGCAAGAACAAAATCACTGATACCCCTTTTCCACCAAGGCAGTTTGAGTGCTGGTTCGGAGCCAGAGCCTAGCTTCGGTTCTTTGTCTTTCGACACCCAAAGCACCAGCTCCGAACCAGGAAAAGTGGTTCGTAAGTAGCACCAAAACATTGCTGGTCTAGAAGTAAGAACCGCTTGCGTCAGGGACTGGGGGCGGGGATACCGTGACCAACAAGTTGAACAGAAACTTTTGACTGCCATTTTTGAAATCGCAGCTAAACACGAACACGTCGAATTCGCCGCGGTTGGATGACGATGTAGGTTCGCATAGCCATGAACATCGATAGCAATGCAACGTCCGCCATTGTTGATGGTGTGTTTAGGCTTGTTCGGGCTGCATCGGCGCTGCGAGGACCGGTCGGTGGGCCGCAAGAGGGATTGGAAAGTAGACGACTCACTTTATGCTTTTGGATCGCTTTCGCGGCGCTTTAGTGTCGTGCGCCGATCGGTTTGCATGCTGCCGATGCATCTTGAACAAGCCTGTTGTGTTTGGCATTACTGGGAAAGATGAGACGTATTTAGTAATGTAAGACCTGGCTCTGTGGTGGCTCTCTAGCCCGTGGAAAGGCAAACCGGTTCTTAGAAGGCTCTCCAGTTGAACCAACTCCGAACCGGCAATAGCACTGGCTCTGAACTAGCACCCGGTTCATGCTGGTGGAAAAGGGGTATAACTGCATGACATTCAAAGGGGTGACAAGAAGTTCATATGTTCAACCTTAAACATTGGGGGTTCAAAAGCCTGAGATCATTCATCATCTTCTAGTTTAATATAAAACTTAGAAAATGTATATAAAAAAACATGTATTCCAAAATTTCTTAGCATTTGGTATGTCTTCTTTTTGCTTTAATGACAGCACATTATTTAAGAATGTTCGACATATCGAATTTCCAATGGAATCTGACTTTTTGTGCAAATTACATAATGCAGAATAATATTTCCTAAGTTTACATCATGATGTTCAATTGCATTTCATGTTTCTTCAAAACCCCAAATCTCACCCAAAATTATTTATAGGACCAATGTAACAAAAAACAGACTTTAAATTTGGATACAGACTTTTACACCCTTACGACTGTATATGATAAATAAATGACACAGTACCATGACCCCTTAGGTCCCATGTAGACAAACCGATAATCATCCACTTCAATTGTGTCCCAATATTCATTCAGCCAATCAGAGGAGAAGTAAATTGGCGTCTTGTAAGAATTATGTTCAGGAAAGTTCCTAAAATGAACATAAACATATTCAACATTATGACAGTAAAATCATTTTACGCACCTATTCTTTCTTTATTTTACTACAGTGTTTCCAAACTAGTATTGTGCATCACATTCAAAGCTATTGTACAATAACCCATGCTACACGCTTTTGAAGAGCTGTACCTTTGCATATGCCAGTCCTTTAAGTAAAGGCATCCTTTTGGTGAAGAATGCCCATTCTGAATGTACTCTCTCCAGTACTGGATAAACTCCTTAAAAGGCATGATCTGCTTCGGGTTGGAGTTGTATTCTTTTGCACTGCAGTTTGCAACAGGAACAGGAGTCTCATCTGCATAATAAAATGAGGCCATTTGTGGATATAACATATTGAGTACACACATATATACATTTACCAGCAACTGGTCAACTTTCAAAAATTGGTATTCAACAATACACAGCAAAATGATTTTACAGACTTCTAATTTAGTCAATTAAATTTTAATCTAGCAATGTAAGATACACGTTTCAAATCACCCTTAGAGAAGCTGAAAGGAAAATGTTACAGTTCTGTAATACGCAGTTATCACATATATTTCCTCAATTCCTCCGATTTTAGAGAACTTAAACAATCACCGCTGCGTTCAGTCTTTGGTTCAGCTGTGTTTACATCGCTACGACGCGACAGGGAAACAGAGTCTGATGGGTTTTTTTTACGTTTCTTCTTATTTAGGGCGTTGTATTAAACGTTAACGGGACACACTGAGGCGGAACAGTAAATGTCTCGCAACTGACTACGATGCGTAGAGATGTTATTGTTTTAATGCGTGAAATACGTCATACCCTGCTGTAGCTGTCACTTGAAAGTCAACATCATCCTAAAAGGTATGGCATAAATGATCTCCACGGTGTTTGTTTTGCGTATATTACGTAATGCCAACCACACCAGTATCTACTGTTACTGCGCATACAGAATCACGTGAAAAAAATCAATGTAAAGGGTCTTCAAATAATGTTTTTAAATCAAAAATTGGATTAATAAACCACTATTTATTTTGTGATTCATGAACTGAATGTTCTTCTATAAAAACGAAAGAAAAGAAGGATTTCAATTCTTCATCTTCATTTAGTGTGTTTGTTTTTTAAAATAATTTAAATTAAGCAAGATTAATATTAATTAAAATAATGTATTAATGAAAATAATCTTAAATGTTGTGGCCCCGTTGGAAGTTTGTCGGGGCCCCCTGCTTTTGTGTTCCTCTTAAAGAAAATTGCACAGAGCTGTGTTTCCCCGAAAGCATCGCAAGCTTAAGTTGATTGTAAAACTATTATCACTAATGGAACTACGATCAACTTAGGTTTACGATGCTTTTGGGAAACGTAGCCCAGGTTTGTAGCAACATTGTTGTTGAGAAAATAACAAGTATGCTGTTCATGTAAGTAAAAGTGACTGAGGATGACTGCGTGCTTACTAATTTTCTATATACACCACTCACTTGGCAGGTGAGCTCCCTAAGTCCAGGCCACTGTGCCAAATCATCAGAAAAGATGAGCCAGGAGACATCCATCCATAGCTGGCCCGGCTCTTATTACATCAACAGCGAGAAACGCTGGGCCAGCGGCATCCTCTCCTTAAGCCGCACCACCCTACGCTTCAACTCTGAGCCGAATCAGGAGAATCTGATTAGCCTGAGGCTCTCCCGTATCATGGAGATCAAGATGGAGTCATCCAGCTTCATTTTCAGTGCTCTTACTGTGTTGGAGCAGGGAAACATCAAGCACTGGTTTGGCTCTCTCAAGCCTTGCCGTACTGCCGTTTACCACGTGCTGGAGCACTTCTGGAGGGAACGGCTGCTGTCACCCACAGAGCCCCGTGGAGCTGAAGCGCCTCTTAGTAAGGGCCAGGAGCTGATCAGCCTGATATCTGGAGCCCAGCGGAGGCTGGAGGATACTGGAAGAGTCCTGAACCACCAGGAAGAGCAGTTTGACAACATGATTCAGGGCCTGGACAAGATCGAGTCAGACCTGAGTGTGGCAGATAAGTAGGTTTTGCTCAGATTCAGAAACTGTGATACATAACTTGAACTAGAGACATGAATGATACTTTAAATTGTAATGAGGTCTTTCACGGCTTTATTGTGCTTCTAATAACTCATTTTAATTCAAGTTTTCCTTTCTCTTTGGAGTGTTACAAGCTGTCCGTGAATAGATAAGATCCCTAAAGTTGCAAAGACTAAAGTCTCAAACCCAAAGAGATATTCTTTATAAAAGTTAAGACTCGTCCACGTCTACCTAAAATGGCTCGTTATAACACGCCCCCACATGTCTACGTCAC
>NW_015662161.1:1180770-1191205 GCF_001515625.1 Sinocyclocheilus rhinocerous
GAGTTTAGCTCCAACCATCTCCAAATCACACCTGCTTGGAAGTTTCTAGTAATCCTGAAGACCTTGATTATCTGGATCAGGTGTGTTTGATTAGGGTTGGAGCTAAACTGTGCAGAGCTGTGGCCCTCCAGGAATTGAGTTTAATGCTCTAATGTGTTAATATAACCTCAAAAAAGTCCAGCTAGCTGAAAGCTGTGCAGATATTTTTTACATATGGACATAATCAGGAATGGTTTGTTGTTTGTTCATTACATTTATGAAGCAATTACAAATAGGAAATGTATTTTCCTAATTTCTCCATTACCGAAAACAGGTCCAATAATGTCAGAGTTTCTCGATAATACGGTCTTTCATAATTTGGTAATTTCATAGTTTAGTTTGTTGCATTCCTCATTTGTAAGGCACTTTGGTTAAAAGTGTGTTAAATTAATAAATGTAAATTATATTCATTGGGAAGTCAAGAACATCCACTGTCACCATACACCACAGTCATGTGTTGTTTTTATAATATTAATGATGCCATTTTTTTTCTCTTTTGTGCAGACTTCTCTCTGAACTTGAGTGTCCTTCTTGGTGGCCTTTTGGCAAACTGCCATGGAAGAGCCACCAGGAGGCCAAGTCTGAGGCAGCGGCCAAAGCGGCCTGTACTAAAGGTTCGGCCAAGGGACAAAAAGTCATAACCAGCATTCCAGCTATCGTCTCCTATGTTGGAAGCTCTGGAACCATGAAACCAGGTAGCCTGATCGTGTTGGTCTCCTCTCTGGAGGTTCGAGATGCAAACGGACAGCTCCTCCATTGCTTTGAGAAGGAAGAGGTGGATGATGTCTATGTGCACAGCCCCTACGAGATCAGTGTTCGCCAGCGCTTCATTGGAAAACCTGACATCTGTTTCCGAATTCTCTCTGCCAGGATGACTGAAGCTTTTTCTGTACTGGAGATGCAGTATAAGAAGAAAGTTGAGATCACGCGTGACTATGCAGCATTTCAGGCAACTTTGGCAACCACAACAGGAAGCCCAGAAGGTGGAGGAAACATTTGGAGTGCAGGTACTTATTTGGACAGTCTTATTTCATTGTTAGAACTTCAATGCCAGCTTTTAATCTAAACAAAAGTAGATTATATGACAGCAGACATAGCTTGAGACGCATGACTTAAAATAATAGCTCTCTGCAAAGTCCTCAGGCACACCAAAATGTATACTTCTATTAGTCAAGTATGCATTGATTAAACTGATCAAATATTACAAAAACAATGACAGTTTTTAATTCTAATGTTGCATTCTTCAAGCTTGCAAATAATGATCCTTCATTTGCAGCTTACCAGAAAATCTTAGGTTCTTTGCACATTGTATTCCTTTTTTTTTTTTTGCCATTTGCAAGAAATGCAAGTGGGTCGTTCCATCTCAACCCATCCAAACGCACTCCCAAAACTTTGCATGGTATCCTTAGCAGCATGAAAAATAAGAATTCTATTAAAATTATGAATGGGTTATGTACTTGGTCTAATGTGCTAGAAAAGAGAGAGTCTGTAGTTTCTATTGCAACATCTTCTAAGTTATATCTTATGCTGAGGAGACAAAGCAGACAAATCAGAAAGTTTAATAACGACGCAATCTTTATTAGTAGAAGTGATAGTTCTACCATATTTGTTCAATTCAATTCAATTGTATCGTGAAAAGCGCTATACAAAAACTTGAATATTTGTAACAAGGAGCGATTTTGCAGTCTTCACTAAACCGATACATGAGACTAGATAATGATCTGAGATATCATTGCTCTGCTGCAAAATTTCAGTGCCTACAATATAGGACAAAATTTGGTTTTTAACCCCCAATGAATGCCTGTAAATGCCAATCCCAATGCATCTTTTTTTTACTATCTACATGAATTTTAAGATCACCAACAATTAACAATTTAACTGCAGCCAGCACTTACTCGGATAAAAAAATCTGAAAGTTCTGTGTTCTACATGGTGCCTTGGAGGCCTGTATACAGTCAGAGACCAGTAGAATTGTCAAAATGATTTGGTGTTTTATATAATGTTATCTAGTAAAAACAATATCACTTCAAAATAAATTGTACTGGAAACCAGACCTCTGAGTAATACTGAAAATATTACTATAAATTGTTGCATCAACACTCCTTTTGCCCTTCAGATGAGGTAATGTAATTGTCTGGTTTTAGCCAGGTTTCTGTCAAACAGAGCACATCAAGCTTATGATCTGTGATCATATCGTGTACCAAAAGTGCTTTTGTAGAAAGGGATCTAATATTCAGCAAGCCAGGTTTTATCAGTTGTTTGTCTGCATTATATTTATTCTTGTTCTTCAGACATTCCCTTTAAATACAATAAATATCAGCTGTTTGCAAAGTGACCCACAGAGGCCTCATACACACTGCAGCTAAATTCAGTTGTTGATTCACCTTTTAGTGCTTAATTTTAGTGCTTTGCACACAGTTCAGCGGTTTACAGGAGTGATAACCGCATTCCACAATCAAATGTATACAGGTAGTGACAACCGCATTTACAAAAATGTACACAGTGTGTAAGCAACCACAGTGTGTATGTGGCCAAAGTGACATTTACAAATTGAAAATTGGTAAAAAACAAACAAAAAAACCCTTTGGATATGGAGCCGCATTGAGATCTATAGGTTTAAAAATGAAAACCGCAAAAGAAAAAAAGTTTCTTTAAAACCAAGATCTAAAATTTATATTAAGAGATATCGTGTTACAGGTATATAGTTGAGTTACAGCAAAAACAAAACTCAACAATTAAAATGATGCTGCCATCAGTAATTTTTTACCCCCTGTAATTTGGCTCAAAATTTCAGGTGAAAATTGTCATTTTAACCCCCATCTGCAAAACCGATTTCTCCGTAAATAATTCAGTATTTAATATTTTGGCTTTCATCACTATTTATGTTTGTTTTTCTTCATGTATATTTCAGAAAAATGTTATGTTTATATATTAAATATTTTTATATAATATGAATCTAAATATATACATGTAAATGCATGTACATATTTTCAAAACATATACTGCGTATTTATATATACAAAATGAATATAATCATTTGACAGCATGATAAATGTAATCTGAAATGACAGGCTCATAAACTAAACAAGGCTTCATCCATGACATTTTAAGGTTGTGATTTTTCACATTCAGTTTTTGACAATGGATAGATGTAACACTGTAAGCCATTAAGTATTTCTACCACATGGTGGCAGTCACGCTCCAACATCTACTACAGGTCATTAAAAGAGAGAGATCCCATTGTACACTTATTAGTTAATGTTTACCGACATTTTATTCTAATCTTAACAACAAATCTTAAGGAAATATATGACTTGGTTCTGTGTCTCTTCAGGTCATGGGCAGGATACGGAGGTGCCAGTGGAGGTGCCTGCTGGTGAACTGACACAGCTGCAACTTCAAGTGCTTCATCCCACTGTAACTGAAGCAGAGGCACAGGAGCTAAAACAGGTTCGAAATCAGTTGGTTTTAATTTTACACAAACACATCATTTTCAACAATAGACAAATATTTCAGAAGGATGTGGCCTCATGGGGGCAGAAATGTTGCAATCACATGATCCGTTAAATACTGATCTTGGTAACCCTTTCTTGTTGGACACTTTTGTTCATTTAACAAATTACTCCCGAATTAAAGGGGTCATCGGATGCTCATTTTCCACAAGGTGATATGATTCTTTAGGGTCTTAATTAAAAGTCTATAACATACTTTGATTAAAATTTTTCAATGGTAATGTAAAACAACACCCTTTTACCTTGCCAAAAACGTCTCTGTTCACAGCGACCCGTTTCAGTGCATGTTCTTTTAAATGCTAATGAGCTCTGCTCATCCCGCCCCTCTCTTCCGTGGGGTGACGAGCCGTTCTCTGAGACTGTTAACTTTAGCCGCGGAACTTACTAACACACAAAAAAACCTAATACTCATTTCTTCTGTAGGTGAAGCTGGATCACGAATGATTCGCGCGAACATAAACGCATTTAGGCAGATCGGGGGATGCATTCCCTTCAAAAACAAACGTGATCCACTGCGTCTTCAGCGGCTCAGATGTCAGGAGTAAATGACTACTGCTATGTTCATTATTACATGCAACAACAAAACGCCTCAATTGCTTAGTAGAAGACATTCTTGTCTACAACCGCTCCGGCGTCGAAGCAATGGCGGACTGATGACAGCTCACTCAGGGCGGGTCTAAGGTAAAACGCTAGTGTCAATCAACAATTGTGGGAGGGGCCTGTGCAAAACTATGTCACTGCCAAGAATAAAATAAAAAGCACTGGGTGGGTTTTTATCATTATAGGGTGGTTGTGTACATGCACTGCCAACACACATTTATGTTCAAACAACATGTAAAAGTGAATTTTGCATCCGATGACCCCTTTAAGCATTTTTTTATAGTCTTGATAGCTAACTTGTGTTTAGCTGCATTCACACCTTTAGGTCTCAATATTCAGTTAAGGTCATCTTGTTCAAAAGTTTACACCCCTGGCTCTCAGTGTTGTGTGTTTCCTTGTTGAGCATCAGCAAATGCACTTAGTGTTGTGTGAGTCTCTCAGTTGTCTGAAATGAAGGATCTCATAATCATATATATATATACCCAGTCATATATCCTGGAAAAAGCAAAGAATGTGAAGGGCATGGACCATTTTTCTGAGGAACAGTGGGCAGTTTAACTGCTTAGGACAAACAAGGGACTTGCACAACTATCACAGAACTTAAAGACAGTCGTCGATCATCCAGGAACGGACGATTGGAATCAGACACTTAAGATTTAACTTGTTCGTAAACTTTTGAACTGGAAATCATTTTGAATGTAAATTTGAATAAAAATAAATTAGATTGTTTAAACTGTATTATTATTCAGTGTCGCTTGGCCTTGCAAACCTCTCCATCACACGTTGTCAACTTTTTCAGTATTGCTAGGCAGCTGCTAGAGATGTACTCTGCTGTTCATAAGGTGGGCTGGATGTTAGAGCATTTCTAAGTGGTTGCAAAAAGTCCCAGAAGAGTCTATTCTATGATATTGTGGTCCCTCAATGGCTCAGTTTCCTCCTTTGAGTCTATGGGATTTTGATTTTCAGGCATTTTTGATTGATTAGAAAAGTAACAGTACACCTCTCTTCAACAACCTGCACAATTTTAGGTATAATTTATGTCCGTAGTAGTAACGGGTTGGGAGAAGTTACATTTAACAGGCTTAGGGGTTTGTTCAAATCGGAATTTAAAAAAAGACACAAAAACTGAGCGAATATACTTAAAGGAATAGTTCACCCAAAAATGAAAATGTGATGTTTATCTGCTTACCCCCAGGGCATCCAAGATGTAGGAGACTTTGTTTCTTCAGTAGAACACAAAAGAAGATTTTTAACTCAAACCGTTGCAGTCTGTCAGTCTTATAATGGAAGTGAATGGGAATCATGGCTTTGAGAGTCAAAAAAACATACACAAACAAAACCAAATTAAATCCTGTGGCTCGTGACGATACATTGATGTGTAAAGACACGAAACGATCGGTCTGTGCAAGAAACTGAACAGTATTTATATCTATAAATATAAATATAAATACAACTAGCCAAATAATAGATGGATAAGTGATATTAGATTTAAAGATACGCTGTATTTTTTTCTAAGAGTAGCAGAATAGAATAGGTTTATTGTCACTTTTATCACATGTACACCTGGTATTAAAATCCATATTGGGTGATCTGATCAGAAAATGGACAGCAATAAATGCAAGTGTAAACGCCTGAATGATCTCATCATTCAAACCATTCAGAGGTAGTTAAAAACACATGTCACTGCATCGCTATTATATCGCCTTGATGTCTGCCAAACACCAGCATCTAGACTGCAGACTCATCTGTCAATCAATCACTTTTACCAAAACAATTAGTAAAAAACTTAAGTCAACCCCCAATGTACATATTATATCTATATTTTGGACTCCAATTCCAAATATTCATTATCCAAAAGATTATTTTGTGCTGTGTTTGTGTAGATGCTCCAGCAGGTGAAGAATCTAGCCCTGGAAGCTGAGACAGAGCTGGAGCGTCAAGACGAGGCTCTGGATGAATTGAGCTTTTCTGCTGACCGCACCACCATGAACATTAACAGACACACTCGCCGCATGAGGAAACTACTGTGAACTTAATGTCACCAGATTAATGGTAAGATATGCACAGGAGTGTGTTTCTCAATAGAGCACTCTTTATACTTGAAAAATTCATTTGATCTTTATGAGTAAGGTTTGGCTATTTAGAAAGCTGTAGAGCTGAAAGCACAAATGTGGTTGGGGACGGATGACTGATCATGTTAACATACAATAGCAATAGCATTCTCATAAAAGTTAAGTGTCAAATAGGAGCCAGGTAGTTTTGAATGCTCACATGTGTATTTGGGAATTTTTGAATAACACATGTATTTGTGAATAACACTCATGGTTATGCAACTTCATGTGTATAGTCAAATAAGCTTCTTGGACATAAAGGCCATCAGATCTCTACATTAGGCTTTATCATAAGTCTAACAGATACATAATAGATGCTTTTATTGGTTGTCATTAATTAATTGGCACTATTAGCAAGAACTACAGAAAACTGCTCCTAATTTGTTTCTTTTACTGTTTACTTGAATAATAACATGAAAAACATGAAGCAGTATTTAACCTCATTTGGGGTCTAGGGTCTGTTTGATGTTACCTTCATAAAAAAAACTGGTTCCCTTAATTTCAGTGGCATACGATTTTGTGACATTACCCGTCTACACACACACACACACACACACACAAACTGGGCTTGATTAGGTTGGTCTGAAGGTATGTAAAGTTATTCATGGTATTGAGTGCGCAAATGGACCCTACATTAGCAATTAATGGAAAAGTTGAAAGTTGATAAAATACTTTTTTTTATTTATTTTTTTTATACTTTTAATGAGTTTCTCTCATTAGTCCCTCAATGTTCACTCCTGTGTCTTGTTACCCTGTTCGGTCTGTGTGTATTTATGCTCCTGGGTTTTCAGTGTTCATTGTCTGGTCTTATCCGTCCACGTTTAAGTTTACTTGGTTCTGTTCCTTGGTCTTTGTGTTTTGTTTATCTTCATTATTATTATTATTATTATTATTATTTATTAAAATGTATCTGCAATTGATCTGCTTCGTAAAATTACAGTTGAACCACTGTCACATGGACTGTTTTACCAATGTCCTTACTACGTTTATGGGTCTGGGAACATTTCAATTGCATTGCTTTCTATGTAGCTCTCAGAGTTCATCAAAAATATCTTAATTTGTGTTCCGAAGATGAACGAAGGTCTTACAGGTTTATAACGACACGAGGGTGAGTAATTAATGACAGAATTTTCATTTTTGGGTGAGTTAACCCTTTAATAAGCTGGTCAAGTCATGTCTGCCGAGTGCTAGATGTGACTTCACGTTAGAACAATACATCAACTTGGCCTTAAGACTTCGCTTCTCCCCTTACACTCCCTGTGGTCCCAAAGCTCTCAAGTGTGGTGGTCTCTGCACTGCTTGTGCTTCCAAGTCTGGTGGTCTCTACATTCGCAAGTCCGGTGATCCTGGAGGCCTCAAGTCTGGTGGTCCCTCCACTGTCAGCTGTACTTCCTGTAATGACAACCGCCATCTTGTGTGTTTGGGGCGCACACATTGCTACAGTTCCTCTGAGGTGGTCGTGTCTACTACAGCATCCCCTAAGCTGTCTTTTTGCTTGGTTACAGACACTGAGTCTGTCCCTGAACTCTCAGTGCCCCCTGTTGGCTCTGTTAACTCTCAGGGCTACCCTCGCACTCTCTGTGCTCTGTCATGGCCATGTAGGCTGTCCTTGAACTCTTTGTGCTCTTTGACAGCTCTGCTACGGCCACGGAAGCCAACCTTACAATCCCTATGATCCTTGCCTCAGTTCCACCATGGCCGCTAGATCCCCAATGGTCTTCTGGCTCTGTAATGGGGCCCTGTTGCACCGGCTTTGCTATGAAAGTCCTTGTCTCGGGCGTAATGGTCCCTTGCTCTGCCGTGGCTTCCCACTCTGCCAACACATTCTCACTCTCAACTCGTCACATATTGACGCTTGGTCAGGTCAGGACCCCTTGGCGTCGGTTTTTGACGCTCAAGGTACCCCTTTAGCGTCACTTTTCGATGTGCAGGGTCCTCCATTGTTTTCAGTTGTTTGTCTTAATTTAATGGTTTGCATGCATTTGTAAAAAGTCGAAATTTTATATAAATTTAAAATTTCATTGGAGCACCTAACCCCACCCCTAACGTTACCCTAAACCTACCCACTTCTAAACAATATGAAACACGTAGCAGGCAAATAAAAGTACAGTCACGGGTATTTATTGCAAAAACTGACCATAAACAAGCAGTATAAAAGCATTACAAACAAACCGTGTTGCATTCCAAGTCTTCTGAAGCCATACGATATCTTTATGCGAAGAAGAGAGTAAAACATAAGGTTTTAATTGCTGAAAATGATCCCGCTCCGTTCTCACATCTCATTCCGAAAGATACTTCTGTAGCATGACACAATTGGTCACGAGACACACAAGAGCCAATAGCATTTCACAACCAAGGCTGATGTAAGGCTTCCTCTGGCGGCATTTTTTAAATTGGCGCACAGACTGCAGCACACAGGATCTGAGCTTTATGGCGGACGGAGACCATTGCGTCTATTCCTCTCACAAATCAATCGGTTTGGCTTTTTTTTTTTTTTTATAAATTATGACTGTAGTTGTATCTGCCTGTTATATCTTGCGTTTTATTGACAAATAGTAGGTTTGGGGGCAGGGGTTGGGTTACGTGCTCATAAATGTGTAAATAAAACTGTTGTGACTGTTTGTTGAAAAATCACAACCCAACATATATGCAATAATGGCAATATTATTACCGAATATATATAATTTAATCATGCCGATAAAATTCCCAGCGCCTTTCACGTCTGCATATTGACGCCAAGGGTTTCTTTTTTTTTAAAGCAATGGAGGACCCTGCATGTCGAAAAATGACGCTAAAGGGTTCGGACCAAGTGTCAGTATGTGACGAGTTGGGAGGGAGAATGTGTTGACTCTGCTGGCTCTGCTAGCTTTGCCTTGGCTTCCTGCTCTCCCAGCTCCATCAGGGTCTTCACCTTCTCTGCCTCTGTCATGGTCTCCAGCTCCGCCTTAGCTCTCCGCTCTGCCCTGATAGTTCCATGATCTCCTGGGATACTCTGCTCCACCGTGATGGTCATCTATGCTGGCACCACCCTGGTGCGGTCCATCTCCACCGACTCCACCTTGGTCTCTGGCTCCATGCTGGTTCCCTGCTCTGCTTTTGTCTCCAGGCCCCTTTTTACCACCTCCAGTCCACTTCTGCTCCTTTCTTGTGTTTTGTTTATCATAGTTATTAATATTTATTAAAATTCATCTGCACTTAGATCCTCTCTTTGTCATGTCTAAGTCCCTAAGCGCTACAATGACACTTATTTTCTGAAACTGTAATTCTAACAGGTTTTTCTCTAACCAGCAGATGACCGTATTCTGTATTCTGTACATTTTCAATATCCCGAAACAACTCATATGAACTTTTTTTTTTTTTTTTTTTTGCAAACAAACATATTTTACTTTATTTGAACCTTGTACCTGGCTTGCCTTATGTATATGGAAAACCTTTTTTTCTTGCTACATCTTACACATTCAATGTTTATACATTTTATTTCAGACAGACAAAATTGGTGGCTTTTTTTCCCAGAGTTGACAGCTTCACTAATTTTTTAAAAATACTAATATTTTAATCAATTTTAATACATTTAAATTTCAATATTTTAAATGTAATACATTTATTCTTTTTTTTTTTTTTACTTTTTACAGACATTTTTAATGCATCTTGTAGGATTTTTTTTATAAATTTTATAATCACTTTTAATTGCCATTGTGTTTGAAATTTGCAATATAAATAAACTTGCCTTGCCAATTAATAATACTTATTTTTATTTAATATGAATTTTTTTTTATCAATGTTTATTCATTTACTACATTATTCATACATATTTGATATGCATTATAAATAATAATAATAATAAATATTTAATATGTATAAAGCCATTTGTCGTTTGTTTAGATAGGCCAGTGTAGTGAGTGACAGGAAGCAAAGTGGGAGAGAGAGGGGGCATGATCAGGAAAAGTCTGGGATTCGAACTCGGGACACCCACAGTGTAACATTGACTACGTTTGCATGGACATCAGTAATCTAAATATATACCTTATTCTAAATAAGCCAATATTATGATTATGGTGTTTACATGAGTTGCTTTTAGAATATTCCTTTGATGTTCCCGTTTTACATGTTATAGTACATAGTTCGATTAATGGCACACGTCATTACGTCCCCACGTGACGCCATCCGACGTCC
>NW_015662161.1:1191291-1221156 GCF_001515625.1 Sinocyclocheilus rhinocerous
GCAAAATGCGGCGAAAAGTCCTACATGACGGTAATAATGTGATTTAAGGCGTTTACATGTCTATTCTGCACTTCAGTAATGCGACTAAAATAGGAATACTTCACATGTGTTAATTCGATTTCTGTTTACTTCGAATATGTCTTTAGCCGGATTAAGGTAATCAAAAATCTCTGTTTACATGGTAGATTCTTAATCAGAGTATTGTCTTAATCATATTATAATCGGAGTATTGTTGTCCATGTAAACGTACTCCGTGCTACATGTCAGCACGCTGCCCACAGGGCTATCGGTGTCGACAGCTCATGTAAATTTAGATAATTTGTTAAAGTGTTTTTAAAAATGTAATATTTCATATGCAAACTAATGTTGTAGTTGGGTAAAAAAAAAAGGTACCACAGATCCCCCCAAACACAGCATAAACGTAGTTGAGAAGTAAAATAAAAAAGTGATATCATTTGTATTATTAAAAATGCAATAATACATTATGTAATAATTGCCTAGTTAACTTTCACTCGCCGCTGTTTTCCATGTCTGACAGCGTCTGATTGTTGGATCAAGTTAAAACCGTATCTACAGGAGCATACCGTTTTTTTTTTTTTTTTTTGATTCCTAGATTTACTTTCATAATGTGACTGTTGAGCTCTATTGAGGATCACAGAAAGTGTCTTTATTTTTTCCTCAGGTCCACATAGATCTGCAACCAGTGTCATTTTGCATGGCTTAGCAACTTCACCCCACTGGAAAAAAACAAATGAGTGAACTACGGCATAATTTAAACACCGTAATCAATTTACTGTAGTTGTGTAAATTGTGATATTTAAAAATTTCACAAGATTCTGTACATTATCAACCCTTTAACAGTAATGCACTCGAATCCTGCTTTATTGTCATTGTTTCATGTGTGGTGATTTTTTTTTTTTATTATTACTTTGTTGATAAGTGTAAACTCATAATGCTATATTTATTTACTGTATTTTTTGTGATCAAGGCAAGTGTAAAATAAACTCAGACATTCTTTATTGTCACTATTTGTTGTCACTCTTCTGTGAGGGGATTGATTTGTTGATAACAAATTGAGTTTAACAATACAACAATTGTTTTAAAGCAATTTCACAGTAATAAACAGAAAAATAGCAGTGTTAATGTTGCTTCTGTAGCTCTACAGAAGACAATCATGTCATTATTCAACAATTTAGTTCAATGTTGATTCAATGTAGGTCAAGAACTGTGATAATGTTGCAGAGTCCATCAATTATAAAACCAATTCAATTTAGCTATAAAGCAGATCTGCCAACAATGGTGCCATTATTGATCTCAATTTAGCTCAACGTTGATTCATTTTACATGACAACAATGTACTAAAAAAGGAAATTTATTTTTTTGCACTTTTGAAAAGTTTCACATTCAGACGACGACATTGTCAAAACGATCCCCGTTCACACTGATTCTTAAAAACAACTAAAAACTGTATTATGCATGCCAGGCCAGCAGTTGGAGATGTCACTTTGTAAAGAAACACTGCACACCTGCACACATACCTATAGACTGAAAACGTAATACGCATGCACCGTTTTCACAAATTCACGTTTCTGTAGTTTACAAAATCGGAGACGATGACCATATTATTTCAGAAACTTGCAGTTTAAAACCCATTTTCAAAAGTCTGTGCTTTCAGGCCCCCAAAATGCCAATGTGTAAATGGATGGCCAAATGTTTGAAAATGGTGTCATGTAAGCGCCTCCTTAAACTGACACACTTGTGGAGGAACCTTGTTTTTACTGCATTCTGTTGGCACAAGAAGTTAAGCATCTGCTCGCCACCCTGATGTGTGACTGGTGTGTGACTTTGACAAAAAACTTAGAGACCAATGTGTGCTAAAAGCATAGATTGTTCTCTTCTGGCAAGGATAGAGGACCCCTTGGAGTATTGACTTCTGGAGAAAGACTTGTAAAAATGGCTGGAGTACATGTCGTGTCTAAGTCAGTATTCCTTTCACACTACACAACTTTCTAGTATCATGAAGCTGCTGTGGATTGCACATTACACAACGGACCGGCGACTGGGGTCACACGTTACATAATATTTCACTAGGAATAATCTCCGACAACTCTGCCTCATGTACAAATTGCATGCACAAGAAATGAAACACAACATAACATGTCTCCTCTGCCTGAGATTTCCCTTGCCCTGTATCGTGCTCTCTCATTGGCTGTAGGTCATCACCAATGTAATTTCTAGTTAAAACACATTTCACATTGCAAACACATTTCATACTCTCGGCATGACAAAAACCGTGTACTGAGTAGATACTACATTTGAATTTGAACTTACTATGCGATCATTAAAAAAGTATAATAATGATATATAGTATGAATGAATTTTGGATTTATTATATCTGCCATGCTCTTAATGTCACGTTACCTACCAGTCTTTGTGTCGCTTCACTCCCATTCATAAATCCTCTCCTGTGACCTCAGGGGATAGTAAACTGTCCATCAAATTAGTATTTCATACTTCCAACTGAAGTAGTAGGTCATCCAATTACTTTTTGCTTACTGTTTTTGCAATACTATCAATTTAGATATACTGCTCTTTTGGCATACTGTTTTTCACATACTCTATATTAGGGAAGTATTCGATTTCGGACAGCATCCGGATGTTTAGCCTCCTAAATGTTCCTATGGAATTTGTGATGCATTAGAGCTTCTCTCAGATCGCGTCTTTGATTCGCTTCATGTGATTGTCAGTCACATGGACAAGCACCAATTTGCCTCAGATTTCGGGCTTTTGTCGATGATCTCCTGTCAGCAAATGAAAATTGTGCAGTGTATATCCAGCATAAGCTAAGTGCAGTGCTTGTTTGCGTGTTTCACTTCTGTTGTGGAAAATCTAGGCACATTGACCCATCCTAAGCATTAAACCCAAGGGTACCCGCTTGACTGCTCTCCTCTCCATTGCGTGATAAACAGCAAGCTCTTTTGGGATTTTCTGTGTAAACTCTTAACACGTACCTTTCAGCTACTTGGATTTGGGAAGCCTGAAGACATGGAGAGAATGAACACATAATGGTGTGGTTAGAAGCAGCCATGCAATGTGAGGAAGTGGCGGCGGTCTGGCCCAACCACAGTCGCTGTACTTGAGATCCGGCTCTGCCTCGCAGCGGATGGTGCGGAGACGCTAGTGATTTTTACTGGCCTTGACTTACTGGTCTGTTTACATGATGGACTTGGGGTGGGCAACTCTGGGAAGATGGGTGTCTCTATTGATGGTAAATCAATCAGTTTGAGCCTCCGTTATGGGAAAAGGTTGATGAGGGCATGGACTTTGATTCTGTAGTGGTTTTGCTCGGTCCCAGTGTACAGTTTGGGTAGAATGATTATGAAGTTGAGTACTATTGGTTATAAATTTGCGCTTGTTGAGTTGCTTTTTCTACATAGGTTAAAAGCATGTCAAAAATAATCTTGGATATCACTGTCAACTAATTTCGTTAATGCGATCCTTTTCTTTGAAGACAACCACATGACTTTCCATGCATTTATATGGCATATGGTGGAAGATATATGGGACTATAATTATCACAAGCATGCAACAGACAGGAATGACACCTCAATTCATGAAGATTGTTGTGGAGAGCTGTGCTAAAAAAAACATTCAGAATACCCTGGCATTGTGGCGGTGCGATTTTCTTCAGAAAATGTAAAAATCTATTAAGGCCCACTAAAAACTGATCTCCAAAGTCTGAGACATTTATTTTTGTCTGTGGCTCTAACTCATGCAAATATACATACACAGCTTGCACATGAGAACAGCCCAATTAGAACATGTCTGAATGTGGAACCTGACTCATGTGTTGGCTGCTCCAGGCTTGCTGCAGGTCTTTCTTCCTCTCACTCTGGTTTGCTGTGAGAGGTTTGGGTTACAGGAAATCAGCCTTTTTGTTTTATGTTGGACCTCAATAAGGACCCCAGCCCGGGGTCGTCACATGTGGTTGCCGCAAGCCCGCCCGCCGCCGCTCACTCTAGGCCTCCGGCCTCCGCTCACTCTAGCCCGCTGTGTGTGATGCTGACTCACAGACTGTAAGTACGTTTTTATATTTAAAGAATTTGCCACTGACTAATTAAAAATATACAAATTTTCAGACAATGCAATTAAGATGTTTTGGCAAACATTGGCTTGTTGGGGTAATATTGCTAGTCAAGTGAAAACTAATCTCATTTGAATTTGCATAACAGCACTAATTTTATAGTTTATAGTATAGTTTATAGTAAAATAGTAAAAATAATAATAGAAACAATAATAAAAAACAAATTACATTAATTATACTTTGATTTCCTTCAATAGTTAATTTAATATTTTATTTATTTATTGTTAGTCATTTGTTTTACACAATTATAAGTGGATCCTTCCTCATGAGAGAAACAAAATTCCATGTCAATGCAATCTTTAAAAAGCCTTTATTTGCAGAGCTACATTGGAAATTTTACTTTTAAAAATATATTGGCCCAAACAGGCCTTCAGCAGAGTTTTTGTCATTAGTTTTATTTCCATATTCAGTAATTGAGCAACAATTATTTAACAATAACAATTGTTGGTTTATGTACAAATGCATCGGGCACATCTTTGGCCATTGCATCTCATCTCACGCCATGAACCATGAACTTACACAGATGTTGGTAAAATTCCATTGTAATGCAGTTTTATCATGTTTTGATTTGTCCACAAGGGTTTGTCACCCACATTCCTAACAGCTGCTCTGAACTCCGTTTGTTAACCTAAATTAAACCAACATCAAGATACTTGATAAAGAATTTCTTCAATACAATCAGTCACCAATATGTTGTATTAGCTTTCATATGTACTTCACAACATGCCAATACAAACCATGGCATGTGACATAAAGGCAACAAAGACTGATTTAAACTGATCAGACTACAGCATTTTAGTACTTCAGTGGGAAGTAATACCTTGCAAAGATCCCCGTCTCAGCATGAATGCCCTCAGTGTGACTGTAATGATCATGCCTTAACACTGAAGATCCATGCAGAGATGAATCCGATATCATCAGCCTCCTGCAAATATTACTGTTATTATTCCTTTGGTCATGAATAGGTCTTTTTTGTTTATTTAGAGATACTGTATACTTGCTCCACTTCATCTTAGCTGATCTACACACAGGCCAAGACTAACAATCAGTAATGTTCACCTCTATGCATTCACTCCATCAGACTGCTTGAAAATGCCGCTCATCACTAATATTTAAAATCAGATACAGTATACAGAAGATCATAATTTGTTTAGTTAAAACAGTGTAGGAGTTCCTTACTTGGGTCATGCATTAAAAAACATGATACATAAGGAGTTTAATTCTCTTTATTATCACACCATGCATATAAAATAATGTAGCTTTCTAGCAGTCCTCCACTGCTCTGAAGGTGTCAACACTGACCTTAAATAAAAAAAAATTTATTTCACTAAATTAAGAGCAAATACATACTTTGTAGGTCCAGCAGACTTCAATATGAGATGTCATTACCATTTATTTTTATACCAATGCATTGACCTATCATACAATACGCACTGAATGTCTTCACAATGAAAACAAATTTCCAACTTATTCATGGCTCTTGTGAAATACTCACTCATTCTCTGCGTGACTTATGATCCATTTCTGCCAGAACACCTCCTATGACCATTCACTGAGTACTGACAAAGCACCTTCCCAGAAATATATTTTAAAAGTGGAAGCAATCAATCTAGGAAAGTCCCAGTTGCCTCAAAATGCTTTTCCCTCAATATCCATCCATCTTAGAGTAGCCAAGTTTTTTATTAGCCATAATATTACACACAGTTTTAAGAGTTATTTGACTTTAGTTCATTCGGAAAGTTACTTATAATTAGGTGGAATTACTTGAGTGTCATTCTTAATGTTATGAATTTGTATTACAAATAAAAGGCAGGCAATACAACAACACCCATAGACCCCATAGACAAGACAGAGCAGGTCACTTTAGATATGAAACAAAGTCTCAACTTTCAAATTTTGTCATTTTTTAAGAAATTTAAATGATAAATACCATTTTGTGTCTCTCTAATGTGTTGTGACAGATCACTGTAGCACCTCAGTTCAAGCGGCATGTGAACCGATTATCTGTTCCTCTTTACTAGTTATAGTACAAAATAAACAGGATCATAAGCTATCGTATTTCAACTGCCGAAAGACGTCAATACACACCATTTTAAAGTTGAAGTCCATCGACGGTAATCTTTTTTGGTTTGTGTGTCAGACAAAAATGGCAAATTCAGCGTTATGATTGGTCAGATTGCCCGTCAATCAAACTCCCTACGAAGGGACGATTCAGTGCTATGATGTAAAGTGTATATAAAATTGAATTAATTGATCTGTATAAAATCAATTTCAGACTACTTAATTTGGTTCCTTAAAATAACTTAATTTGATGATGTGGAAGTCACATGAAGAAATTATAATTGTGTTTACATTAGTGCTGTCAAATGATTAATCGCGATTAATCGCACCCAAAATAAAAGTTTTTGTTTACATAATAAATGTGTGTACTGTGTATATATATGATGTATATATAAAGACACACATAAAGACACACACATACAGCATATATTTTGAAAATATTTACATGTATTTACATGTTTATTTTTAGCAACGTCATATGACCCCTTTAAATACTTTTTTCAGTGCAGATTTGTAACTCCTCCCACACCATTTCTGTTATCGCCATGAATGACACCTCAAATACAGCAGACATGGGCTATTACTTTTGTAACAGAAAAAAAAAATCAAACTTGAAACTGATTGATTTTCGCCTGCTGGGTGGTAAAAAGTGAAAAAATTCCATAGACTTATACATCCATTTTTGATTTTTGATTTTATGAGAGGGCCCCCCAGAAACCCAGATCCTGCTTGTTTTTAGTGGCCCTGGCTGCGAATGGAAACACTTAGCTCCCACAATAAATTATTCAGCCTCAGTGATGCCATAGCTCTCCACCTCTGCCGGGCCACAGGGTGAGTCATAAAGGAGCGTTCAGGAGTATGTGGCAATATACTTTTAATTTAATGTATACTTGCTAGTGTAGGCCAGGTAATCTTAGAAAATGTAACTTTGAACATATCTCAGAAATAGTTAAAGTACATAGGCCAAGTACGTATATGCTTTGTTTTTTGTTTGTTTTTGTTTTTTCTTCCAAATTTCTTGGACAAAAAAATCATATCTTGGATAAATTCATGAGTTTTTGTGGCATTTCAGAACCAACACTATTTTTATGCCAGACTAGCTTGCTTATGATTAAGTTTCATGGGCTGCAATTGTCAAAATTAGGCTGACTGTATTGAGATTTTATTCGTTTTATTTTCACAATTTGATTTTTAAAACACTGCATCATGAGCTTTGAAACTTTAGAATCAGTGCTTCGGACCACGTATCAAACGCGTAGTTCCTGTTTTGCCTTTGCATAGTTACCCTTGAGTGCTGTCAAAATGTTATAATTTCCCTCACCTATTCTTAGTTATTCTCTTCGTTCATTGTTGGGTGTTTTCTTTTGTGGATGTTTTGTGCTTGTTGTTTCAGTTCTGTTTTGCCTGCCTTGCCCTGTGTTGGATTTTCTGTTTTGTCTATGCCTCCCTACTTTTGTTTAGTTTGTTAGCAACTGGATCCTCTTCTCTGTCTCTTTGTGAAAGACCCCAGCATTACAGAGTTGTTGATCTCAAGGTAAGCCCATGAATTAATGTCTTCTAATGTTGAGTGTTCATACTGATCCATGTTCAGTGCTCACTTCAGGGTGCCGAGTTAATCACCTGATGTAAAATCCTGCCATATTTTACTACAAAAATAATCAAAACATGGGCAGATGTTGGTTTGGATATTGGCCAAAAATGATGTAAAAAAAAAAAAAACCCTGAAAGCCAGAAAACATAGAATAAATAATAGAATTGCTCTGAAAGAGTGACTTATAAGGATGAATATATTTAAAGATCAGAATATCATAGAGACTTTGGGTTGGTGCACAGTGTTGGGGGTACACGCACTACAATCAACGCGAGTTATGTAATCAGATTACTTTTTTCAAGTAACTATAGTAAAATAACTCTTTACTTTAAAATTTACAAGAAAATATGTGAGTTACTCTTTCAAACAATTCCATGTGTTGAGAGAAATCGGGAGTGAGGTGCAGAGGCAGAGGCTCTTCCTTCAGCCAGAGGCTTATTAATTTCACTTTTGGTGTGAAAGGGCATTTACAGTTGGCAAAAATATAACTTTTGGATTTTCTGTTATTAAAAATATATGTGACCCTAGACCTTGACACAAAAACAGTCATAAGGGTAATTTTTTTAAAATTGAGATTTATACATCATCGGAAAGCTGAATAAATAAACTTTCCATTGATGTATGGTTTTGTGGGCCAGGGTCACAAATAAGCACGCCCAGCTCAAAAAGTAACACGAAAGTAACGTAATGCATTACTTTCTGTAAAAAGTAACTAACTAACACAATTAGTTGCTTTTTAACATAATATTGTAATGTATTACTTTTTAAAAGTAACTTTCCCCAAAACTGGTGGTGACACAAAATGCTAAAACATCTGTTCAGTTCACACTAGAATGGTACCACAATAATTTGTCTTTTGTCCGGTCCAGCTGGTATCACCTCAGCAGACTGAAAAGATTCCTGGAGTTGCTCATGGGAAAACAGATTAGGAGACAGAGTTTTTGGCAATTCAGTCCACTACAATATGCTTTAGAACCACAGTGGAAATAAGGTGTAAGACTTAATAGTACAACTAATTTGCCGTTTAATGCCAGAAGAACTACAATGTCTTCCTGGAATTGAAGTGCACACCCACTGAAACATATGTCCCAACAGTTGATTTGTAGACATAACTTGGATTCAGTAAGTTAGGTATGAACAATGACTTTTCCAGTGTAAGTCATAACCTTGGAGTCCAGCAGTTGAAACGGTTACAGCAGTGTGTTCGAATGACAACAAATGTCTTCAAAGATTACCCTCTGGGTACATTATAAAGGGAAGAAATATGAAAAGTTATCAAAATGGGAATGCTCACTGTTGTCAAGAGACAGTTTAGTTAAAAAATATTACTAGTTGACCTCACTTCCAAAACATAATGCAATTTATGATCAACAGTACGCTGAAGAGTCCAAAACTGCATGTAGAAGCTTTGAATAATAATGAAAGACTAATTTTGAATGAAAAATGTGTTACATCTGGAGTTGTGCGCGCTGGACAGTCAATGTTTACACAGCAGAATGTCCTTATGAATTGGTAATTTTGGCATATATGGTATCACACCTGCGTAGAGCAATTTCTCCATAACAATATCCATGTTATGACTCTCAGCTGAGTTTCATTTTTACACTTTGGATTGTTAATGATGGGATACTTGCAAATGCACTAATATCACCATTAAATTGATATAATTGTTCCTTGATCTTTTGAAAAAAAAAAAAGGTTGTAATATGACAGCATACAACTAAGAGAGTAAGAGAGCAACCATACATTAGTGTTGTTTTACTTTCTTTCTATTATATTAATTTATTCTCCATTTATTAATTTATAATAATTTATCATTTTATATGTAATCATTTTATTATTCCATTTAATCATATAATCATTTATAATAATCATTTTAAAACATTTATATTCTCATTTCATTGATTTATTTATTGATTACTCATTTATATTATTATGGTGAGAAATCTGGATTATTGTTTTTATACAATTTTTTCATTGTTGTTTAGTCTTATGATTGTGTGGTTTCAAGGCAGTGTTGGGCAAGTTACTCTGAAAATGTAATCAAATTACTGATTACTGATTACTCCTTTTAAAAGTAATCACGTTACTGTTCGGATTACTTTATTTCAAAAGTAACGAGTAATTAGTTACATTACTAGTTACATTACTTTTTCAAGGGATGTTTGTGTTCATGAGTAGAGATAAGAGAATATCTCCTTTCAAAGTTTTTAATGTCATGGGATGTTGTCGTGAAGTAATTTTTCAATGCTATTGCTTGTGGTATAATAACACTTGTTGGATTTGTGCTGGTCAGACGAAGTCTGAACACTTAACATACACAAGTTTATACAATAAACTCTGCTCCTTTTTTATCATCATCACTTTGTCTCTTGCTTCTGCTCTTCACTGGCTTTTCTCAGTCAACTTCTTGGCTGATAGAAGACTGTTAATACAGTTTTGCACTTGTTCTGTTACCAGACAAAACAGATATTTTCTGACAGGATCAGATCAGGCGTCCGGGGCTGGATCTGATATTTCTGGTGTGGAAGCATAAATAGTATGAAATTAGTTCAGTTACTGCTCTACGAAAAGACAATAGTATCATTATTTAGCTTGAGTCAGTTCAGTGTTGATTCGATTCAGTTTAATAACGGTGCCAACGTTTTAAAATTCATCCAATTTGAAATGAAAACGGTTAAGCAATAAAGCAGCTCTATAGGTTTCAAGGCAGTGTTGGGCAAGTTACTCTGAAAATGTAATCAAATTAGTGATTACTCATTACTCCTTTTAAAAGTAATCACGTTACTGTTCGGATTACTTTATTTCAAAAGTAACGAGTAATTAGTTACATTACTAGTTACATTACTTTTTTCTCCATAAAATTTATGAAATCCCGGCATACACGCGCCCGATAAATATTTGTTACTAAAGCATCAACATTCACAGAACACTGTTATTTTTAACTAAAGCAAGCGGCTGCTGCGTGCATGGTTTGGCAGAATGCCAGCAAAGAGCGCTGCATTTATAATCTCTAAAAGACATCTCAGTTCATCGCAATCTCACAAATCTCTGTTATAACACAATAAATATATGCTTAATGAATCTTTCATAATGTCTACAATTGGTGTGTTATAATGAGAGGATTCGTGAGCACGCAAATTTCAGCACTGCATTGCTCAACGCTGCAAACACGTGTTATAGCCTAAATCGAAACTCTGCATACGCTCGCACCTGTTAATCGTTTATATTTTATATTCGTTCATGTTGCTTTTGTGCAATATATGAATAACAATTTATTTGTTTTAGATATTTTATGTTTAGATATTTCTATTTTGCGGGAGTCCCATGAATCATTTTATTCTCCCGCATCCCGCACACACACGAGTGTCTACCCGCCCGCACCAGCACTCGCTCATCTTGTCCCGTGCCGCACTTTGTTGCGTCGGGTCTCGCGGGAGCAGGTCTCTAATCCACTGGCACTTGACTCGACAGTACTTGTGCTACATCCTTTTTACAATCTCTAGATTATAAAACACTGCATTCTGTCAGCAATGTAACGCGGCAGTAAAGTATAGAGACTTCGGCTTGTAACTATACTCTAAATACTATTTTGAAAATTATAACGCGTTAAATTACTCCGTTACTAAAAAAGTAATCAAATTACAGTAACGCGTTACTAAGTAATGCATTACTGCCCAACACTGGTCCTGAGCCACTGCACAAGGGAACAAAATATAAACAACACAAGACATCAGTGCAAATAGTTTTAATAAAGATCAAATAGTTTTCAGTTTTAAGTGTTGCCAATTAAAATATCTAAGGATTCTTAATAGCAACCTGTGTGTGTTTTGCTTCAAGAGAGCAACCATACACTTGTGGTGTTTTACTTTCTTTCTTTTATATTTATTTATTCTTCCTTCATTCATCATTTAATCATTTTATTATTCTATTAAATTATATAATCATTTATACTAAATCATTTTAAACTATTTATATACTCATTGACTTATTGATTAGTCATTTATATTATTTATTATATTTATATAATTCATTTATATTATATTATTATTATTGTTTTAATATTATTTTCCCATTGTTGTATAGTTTTATGATTGTGTGGTTTCAAGGGATGTTTGTCGTCATGAATAAGCAATAAGAGGGAATGTTTATGGAAATTCAAGGTTTATGGGATGATATTGTGAACCAGTAATTTTCCATTGCTATTGCTTGTGGTATAATAACACTTGTTGGATTTGTGCTGGTCAGACGAAGTCTGAACACTTAACATACACAAGTTTATACAATAAACTCTGCTCCTTTTTTATCATCATCACTTTGTCTCTTGCTTCTGCTCTTCACTGGCTTTTCTCAGTCAACTTCTTGGCTGATAGAAGACTGTTAATACAGTTTTGCACTTGTTCTGTTACCAGACAAAACAGATATTTTCTGACAGGATCAGATCAGGCGTCCGGGGCTGGATCTGATATTTCTGGTGTGGAAGCATAAATAGTATGAAATTAGTTCAGTTACTGCTCTACGAAAAGACAATAGTATCATTATTTAGCTTGAGTCAGTTCAGTGTTGATTCGATTCAGTTTAATAACGGTGCCAACGTTTTAAAATTCATCCAATTTGAAATGAAAACGGTTAAGCAATAAAGCAGCTCTATAGGAAACAGTAGTGTCAGCATCCAGCTCAATTCAGTCAAGTTTCTTCTAAGCTGTCTTGTATGCTGAGGAGTTGAGACAATTGAAGAAGGTTATTAACAAAGAAATCTCTAGTGGTGGAAGTGATAGTTTTACAATATTTGTAACAAGGAGTTGATTTTGCAGCCTTGGTTAAACGGAGTAAGAGACTAAATAATGATCTGAGATGTCATTGCTCTGCTGCAGAATGTCAATGTCAGCAACATCGATTTCAAAATTAAGTCTAAAGTATGATTACAACAATGAGTGGGTCCTGACACGTGTTGTATAACCCCAGTAGAGAATAGAATGTCTGTAATCCCAATGCATCTTTTTCATTATCTACACGGATGTTAAAATCACCAACAATGAACCAGGGGCCGGTTACATAAACTGCTCACACTAGTCTTGAATGGTCATAACTTATTAGTCAATTACAAAAAGGTAGATTGGTCTAATTTGAATCTGAAAGTAAGACTGATTACCCCTTGGCTAACTGCTAGTTATAGCATAGTGGTTATGTTTATGCATATGGCTCCAGTACTAACTCTGAGAGAAAATCAGACTGCCCCGGTGACCTGTATACAGTAGCCAGTACAAATGTCAAAAAAAGATTAATCATTTATACTAGATAACATTATATAACCAGACCTCCGAGTAATACGAAAAATATTATCCTAAACCCCTATGGTAAGCCTATTATAAATGTTTATATTTTAGACCTGTCTTGATGGTTTTCGTGGGAAATTGAATACGTCAGAAAATCAGACTGCCCCGGTGACCTGTATACAGTAGCCAGTACAAATGTCAAAAAAGATTAATCATTTATACTAGATAACATTATATAACCAGACCTCCGAGTAATACGAAAAATATTATCCTAAACCCCTATGGTAAGCCTATTATAAATGTTTATATTTTAGACCTGTCTTGATGGTTTTCGTGGGAAATTGAATACGTATGTCACTCGATGACGTATGTCTAGTAAGGTATGGTGTGGGAGTGGCATAGGCTAGTTATCACAATGAGCAAGAAAGTTTGACATGGAGCACGCTAAATCTCGAACCTCCAGGGAATCTCCCGTTTAAAAAAACCACCCGCCGAACAGAGGAGAGTCTGCTGGCAAAAGAGAACGTGATGGAGTTCGTAATAAAACAGGAATCAACACTGGCTTGGCTTTTCAGAGATGGCGAGAACGAAGGGATTTGAAATGTTGTAAAAGAGACTCGGAGATGGTATTTTTGTTACTCAGCAGGTGAGTGCGGTAGTTTATGAACCGAAAAACTGCCATATATCTCTCTAACAGTGTTCGTTGTAAAACATTATCTATTGTGAAGGGTCATTTCATTATGGGTTGTTGTAGCGCTGTGCTGGAATTTATTTTCATGGAAGTATACCTTGTCACTTAAAACCGTAAGTATAGCTAACGTCTTTAGCGACTCCACTTCAGTTGAAATCCTTTCCATCTAAACTGGATATATTTCTTAAGGCTAATAGTGAATATTTTTCATGAATAATTTACTTCCACTCCAAGCAAAACACATCTGCCTCTTCTACCACCATTATCTTCAATTGGATCTGACTCAGATCGGTAAGCTATTACATTTGAGTTCTCCTGGTGCATGCAAAAACAATATTCTTCCACAAAATGCATGCCGTTTTTTTAGTGCTAGATGGCCAAAAGTTACATAATGTATCTTTAAATGTGCAGTATGTCATTTTTACTGCACTAAAACTAAATAAAAATACCATAATATGTCTGCAGATATTTAGGAAACATGCTAAGTTCACATACTTATTTCTCTGAAAAACAATGCTACAGCTAGTCTCTAGTATGATATCTAGGTGACAGAGTCTTGGTGTGCTGAGATTTATCTGAGATTTATTTGTCTGCTTCCTGACCTGGGCCCCTGTCAAGTACCAACACTATTTCTATGTGTCAGATTTCTAGAAAGCACAGCAGTACCACCTCAGGTGGGATGAAGACCACCTCTTTTTAACAGATCAGGTCTACCTCGGAAACTTGTCTACAAAACATTTTATTCTGCGAGCACCACTTTCGCATTCAGTGACAACAGTCTGCTATGTACCTCATCACCACATTAAGCGGGCAAGGGACCAGAGCATATTACATTGTTTGACATTGTACTTGCAAGTTCACACACCTCTTTAATCCATAAGACACGCATCAAAGGTGAATTGAACACATTAAATTGCCTGTAGATGTGGGTGATTGTGTATGTCTGTGTGGCCTGAGACCCTGGGGTAGGCTCCAGTATCCATGTTAGTTTTGATTAAAATTCCTGCTACATTCAATGTTTCTGCATTAAAAAAAAAAAAAGTAATTCACTACTTTTATTTTCTCCCATGTCAAGGCTTGTAAATAGAAATAGGTGCAAGTTCTATTACATTTTATTTACAGTTTAGAAACCTTTTAAGTCGTCACGATTTTTTTTTTTTTCAAAACAATATCCATCCTGCATTTAATTGACCATATACCCTCTCAGGCCAATAAAACACCATTAAATTTGTTATTGTCAAGATCCTTCCCACTAGAGTGATTTAGAGTGTAATGTGTTTCAGCTATAATACAGATGGGAAAAATCACAATGAAGGTCGATTGCCTTGCAAAATTTCCCAGCTGCCTGAGATCCCTGAGCACATTGGTGAAGTAGTTCACCAATTCTCCTCATCTGAGCTTCTATTGTAACATTCTGCTTTAGGCTCAAGTCCTCTGTCTAAATCTCCAGAGTAATGCTTAACTCCAGTCTAATGCTCAACCAGATGTCTGTTTATGAATCACAATAATCATTATCTGGAGACCTTTCCAAAACTGTCAGAGGTAGATTTATAGCGAAATTATATCCTGTCACATTACAATATCAGATGCTCATTATTTGAGAATGGAACATTATGGGGGTGATTGTTACCGAACACGCATTTAAATCAGGACCAAATATGTCAAAAGAAATCATATCAATCCTATTGCCATAAGAATTGTATGTATTTTCAGGCAGTTGAACAGGGAGTTTCATTTGGCTTCTTAAAAGACATTATCAGAACCAGAGCAAAGTTTTACCTTCCAGTTCTTCAGGATGGGGAATTCATTTCCTCTAGGGGATTTTCAGAGAAGACACATCCAACCAGTACAGTCTATTTATCAAGACATCCTCAGACCTCAGCAATTTGATGAAACAGCATCACACCTCAGACTAAAAGGCTTCAGGTATCAAGAAAAACAAAACCTTTAAAGCATAGGAACTAACTCCATCAGGCAAAACCTTAAAACATGCCACTGAAATTTCTTTAAAATGCTTTAGAGTTTACAGGGAAAAAGGACAGTGCACTATATTCTTCTTATTGTTACTACTACTTCTACCAAGGAATAATTGTATTTTGTGCAAGCACTACATGTGATATTAATATATTTAATATAAGAAAAAGGAAGGGTCATCCAGAAATTAAATGAATGAACATACAACATATGCTTTTGATGGAAGTAGACCTGAGCATGCAAGCAGCTATAACTTAAAGGGGTCATTTGATGCCATTTCAATTTTTCCTTTCTCTTTGGAGTGTTACAAGCTCTTGGTGCATAAAGAAGATCTGTAAAGTTGCAAAGACTAAAGTCTCAAATCCAAAGAGATATTCTTTATAAAAGTTCAGAGTCAGCCACGTCTACCTAAAACGGCTCGTTCTAACACGCCCCCACATAATAATGTTCTTTTTAGCAGCATCATATGACCCCTTTAATAGAAAAAATTCTACTTCCAAAAAAAATATGTGAATGTAAGGTCAGAAATTAGGAAACAGACACACGGATGGTGATGAATCCATTAGCAGGATTTTATTTCACAGAGGTGAGATACTTAACTGAACTGAGTACAAACTAATAATGAAGTCACAACAGTGGGATGACAATGCAGGCTGATCCCAGAGCAGTGGTGAATGGAAAAAGAAGACGATTATGATGGCAGTGGCGGCGATTGATGAGCATTATTATGGAGAGTGGTATGTTCGCTTGAGAAACCAGACATTGTTTGGGAGTTACTGGTGAGCTTTTAAGCAGTCCTTAATTAGGCTGTGATTGTTTGCAGATGGATGTGATTAATGGAATAGTTCACCCAAAAAAAGAAAAATTGTTGTTAATTTACTTACCCTCAGGCGATCCAAGATGTAGGTGACCGAAAATCTTAGTGATTCATAAAATGCAAGTCTACAGCTACAGTCACTTTATGAGTCAAAAAAGAGTCATATCAGGCAACATAAAATTAACACCTGTGGTTCCTGATGATACATTGAGATCTTATGAAGTGAAACGATCAGTCTGTGCAAGAAACTGATTTAAATGTAAATGTAAACATTATTTACAACATTATTATCTGTAATCCATATCCTTAAGCCCCGTTCAGATTACACAATTTTTTTCTCAGTTACGACTCAGTCACTTTGTCAGATTATGCGATTTTGACTCATAAAATCTTGTCGTGTCATGAACAAGAAACATGTCAGACTAAACGATGCTACTCGACCATTCATCGCATGCCGTCATTAACGACATGCGTGCTGTCATCGATACAGCGAGACAAGACAGAAGGTGCTATGAGCGTAAACAAACAATGGCTAGCAAACAGTGAATTTTGCCCTGTCTTGTCATCAGAAAAGCCCAAAAAAGAAAGAAAACCTGACAATGGACACAAATCTGGATGGCATGAAGAGGATGGGATGAACTGTCAAAGAGAACTGAGATAAAATAGTTTTTATTTTATCTTTTTTTCACTGTTGCAGTATACTAGTCCCTTATCATAAATGCAGAAGTATTGTTGCCGTAGCTCCACAAACATTTCCTCCATTGTAAAATTACACCTAGCAGGACCGATACCATTGTCTGTCTTTCGTTTCGCCATGTTTGAAAGCTTGTACAAAGGCGCTTCTGTGTTCCTATTGGCCAGTGTCACAGATGTGATGGAATTTGCAGTGTATGACGGACATTTTTTTTTAAACGTGCTAGTCTTTCTGTGTTGACGTTGTGAAGCATCGCAAAGGTGTCGTGCACTATGACACACTACTAGTGGTCGACCGATATTGGTTTTTTGACAGCCGATGTCGATATCTTGGAAAGCAGGGTGGCCGATGGCCGATATAAAGCCTATATAATTTTATTTATTTTAAGTTTTACATACACCACACAGTGAAAATGACATTAATATGACATTGGGCAAAAGCATGAAGTGCAGCATAATTTGAAATCACGAGTTTAAAGTTTGTCGATCGCGCGTCTCCAGTGAAGCTGAACTCTTCTCCTGTCCACATTCAATTTGCACGGACAGATCGTCACGCAGAGAACACGCGATCGTGCAGGATACAAATGCACACTTCACAAGATCTCACAACTGGATCCGACTAAGTTTGCAAGGTTTTTGAAATTAGATGTTCATTAGTCATTCAAAGATTTGTTTAAATGATATAAATGCGTATTTGCTGAATGCTGACGGCAAACAAGAAAGTATTATAATGTTTGCCTTTCTATTACTAATAATATAAAAGCAATCATTATAATAAATTTTTGTATACATTTTAATTCCTTTGTTTAACAGTTCTATCTGATTATTAGACAGATTTCTGTCTGTATTAGACTGAACCGTTAACGACGACAGCGAACAAGGAGAATGTGAACACTGTGTGCGCAGGTGCTGCCGTTCTCAGCGCCGTCAAAATAAAAGTACGGCACACCTCGAATGCATCGGCTAAACAGAAAAACTTATCGGCTGATGCCGATATTTGAAAAATGTCAAATATCGGCCGATATATAGGCCTTGCCGATATATCGGTCGACCACTAAACACTACACAAGATTAAACGATTGAATCATGCTTCCTGACACCAATTGTCGAATACGAATCCTCACGACACCCTACGTCAAGCAGATCGTGGCAAAATCGGGCTAAAATTGTGTAGTCTGAACGGGGCTTTGGGCAAATGGTCTAGAGTGATGTTCAGTTGACGAACGAATAGCCCACAGTTTCCAAAGTGCAGAGGAAAAATAATTTAAATATTTTAGATAAATAATTAGCAAAATTGGAAGTTTAAAGTGCTTTGGTGTGTTTAGATTTGAATTTTTGACATTTTGAACAGACTTGGCTCATTTGAACATTACATCAGTGTACGTCTTTGGGTTTTTTGGAAGTTTTGTCTGTATAATGTAGTTTGTCTGTACAGTGTTCTGATCCAGAGATATCTCTCTCATATGTTCTTCAGTGGATGTCTGTTTAATGTTTGCGGTGACTTTTTGCTAGGATGGCTGCAAAGTTGGTATGTCATTAAGTTATTGGCTGCTTGCCAGGTCAAATGAGCTCACCTCTGTGTCCCTGTGACATTCTTATCTGGATATCTTCATTAGTCCATTGCTGGTGTTAAGTCAAGTCACCTTTATTTTATATCACTTTATATAAAATAGATTGTTTCAAAGCAGCTTCACAGTATGCATACTTCAAAAATCCAGATTCTGCTGTGGCAAGACAATTGTTCCATTATTCATCTCCAGTCAGTTCAGTGTTAGTTCAGTAATAAGTTCAATTTAGTTATAAGCAGCTGTATAGAAGGCAGTAATGTCATTATTCAGCTTGAGTCAGTTCAATGTTGATTCAGTTCAGTTCAATAACAGCAAATTCAAATAGCTGTAAGCATGACGAATGTCCTTCTCATTAAATCTGCCTTTCAGTATGAGCTAGTGCTAGAATGACACATTCCTAGCTGGCCATAGGGATCTGGGCCGAGGGCTCATCTAGTTGCAGAAGTCTTCACTGAGGATTTGTGCTGAGGGCTCGTCCAGTCGTTGAGGTCTTAGCTGAGGATCTGTGGGAAGTCTATGGGATTTTCACTCATTAGGCTACCAAAACACAGAGAGAGTGAATGAGAGACACAGAGAGAAAAGGATCTTAAGACCCTGTGTGTGTATTTGCGTGGTCCAGGTATCCCCACAAGGATAGTAAAACCTGACATTTTTGATGTTGTGGGAACCAGATTTTGGTCCCCATGAGGAAAATAGCTTACAAATTATACTAAATGATGTTTATTTGTTTTATTATTGAAAATATAAAAATGCTGAATGAAAAATGCTATGTCAAGCAGCAAGAGGCAATTAAAAGGTTAGTTCACCCAAAAATGAAAATTAGCCTGTGTTTTACTCACCCTCGAGGCATCCTAGGTGTATATGACTTTCTTCTTTCAGATGAATCCAATCGGAGTTATATTAAAAATTGTCCTGGCACTTCTAAGCTCTATCATTGTGGTGGACTGGTGTTTCTGTTCAACAGTCCAAAACACGTTAAATAAAGCACGCACATCCATAATAAAACGTGCCTCACACGGCTCCGGAGGGTGAATGACGGCCTCCTGTAGGGAATCCATGTGTTTTTGTTAGAAAAATGTCCATATTTCAAATGTAATAAACACTTTTCTATCACTTCCGCTATATGTCAAAGCAGTTCCGGCGGATGACGTAGGACGTATGCGTTGTGCGCGCGCCTCTGAGATATGCTAGTCTCACGAGTTTGTTTAAAAAAGCAAAGCTTCCTTACTTTAGCAAAGGAAAACCAGTCTCCTCTTGGCTTATATCGAAATCCTCTGACGTTTTACTTTACAAATCCTCGTTTTGTGCTTCTAATTTATGACTGGAGTTTAGTTTTGTTCTCTCGCCGCATTCATCACTAATCACGCAACGCCGACGTCCTACGTCATCCGCCGGAACTGCTTCCACGTATGACAGATAGCGGAAGTGATAGAAAAGTGTTTATTACGTTTGAAATATGGATATTTTTCTGACAAAAACACATGGATTCGCTACAGGAGGCCTTCATTCACCCCTCTGAGCCGTGTGAGGCACATTTTATTACGGATGTGCACGCTTTATTTAACGTGTTTTGGACTGTTGAACAGAAACACCTGCCCACTGCAATGATAGAGCTTAGAAGTGCCAGGACAATTTTTAATATAACTCCGATTGGATTCGTCTGAAAGAAGAAAGCCATATACACCTAGGATGCCTCGGGGGTTGGTAAAACACAGGCTAATTTTTATTTTTGGGTGAACTAACCCTTTAAGGGGCCAAGCACAACAGAGTCAAAGTGATAAACTTGGCAGGGAGCATCAGGCTATCTGAAAAAAAAAAGTAATTAAGGACATTTGTTGTTGATTTTAAGCACAATGATTGAAAACGCATAAATACAACCACTTGTAAAGTGACATAATTGCTTATCATTTTTGACTAATAGGTGGCGCTGTTGTCAAATTGATCTGGTGTGATCAGTGTGGGGTCAAAAAGACACACAAAAAGTTTGGTGTCAATATGTCAAAGCTTTGCAGAGATGCAGCTGATATACTTTGGCATAATGGCATCAAATTTGTTATAACTTTTTTGCTGGCATGTTCTGAACATGATCCAAGTTGAATTTGGTGAAAATTGGACCAGTGGTCTTGGAGGAGTTTGAAAAAGCATGATTACAAAGACAAACCAAATGGTGGACAGGAACTTCATCTGAATATGGAATAATTGGAATCAGTGTTCTTGAAATTATCCAACGAATCTATCAAGACCAGTCTCATGACAATAGGCAAAACTAATCAAAAAACTATTAGCATTTCTTTAATTTTCATTATAATTTTTGACCACAAGGTGGTGCTGTCCCAAAACTTTTTGCATACCTTTAGGGTGTGGTGCTGGGGACATATGACGAGTTTCATAATGATATACTGTTGTGTTCATAAAATATAGCATTGTACACCAAAATTCTAAATGGGCATCACCCAAAATGGCTGCCATGGGAGAATTGGGTATCGTTCAACTAGGAATACTGTACTGAATCTAAAGAGACCAGCCTTGTGATTAAAATCATTACAAAATAAAGGTAACTTGACTTAACTGGAGCTTGGCCTCTAATAAGAACAATAACAGATAAGTGCATGTGCACCTTTGGTGCATAATAATAATACATGATAACAGTAGTGATCCTTTTCTTTGTGAGCACTACTAATAATAATAAGCATGTGAGATAATAAGAGTGATGCTTTGCTATTATTCTCATATCAGTGATACCTTATTTCAAGGGTGACCAGTCATGTTCCTGGAGATCTACTGTACCAAATTTCAGCTTCAACCCTGAACCAGCTCATAAAGATATTCAAGAGCACTTGATAATTACAGACAGGTGTGTTGGAGCAGGTCTGGAACTGAACTGTGCAGGTAGGTAGATCTCTGCAACCCTGTCTAATTAGAATCACCAAAAGGGGCTGTGTTCACGCCCCTTATGGAGGTTAGTATATCCTCCTTTGGCTGCAGGACAAGTCCTGTCACTAAGAGCAGCATGTATGCTGGGATCATAGACTCTGGAAGCGGACTTCCTATCAGTGCACAAGCTGAAGACCGGTGAGTGGAGATTATGCCCTCCGACAGTCAGTCTGGTTTGATAATGCTTCAGCTGGGCAGGGGTGGATTTGTTTGACTCAAGCAATATCAAGCAAAATTACTCACTGTCCCCTATTGTTTTCCCTGTCACCTCCTGTGTAAAGTGAATCTACGTTTTTTCACTAACTGCAAAACTGCTTCAGTGTTAGTTTTACTCTATTGGGATGGGACCATATGAAAACTGAGCAGTGTTTAACACTGAGGATTTTGCTGTGCTATTAAACATGTAACCTGCATCATGTGTGTTTTTTAAATCATTTATTAAAATTAAATGGATAATTGGTCTTTATTATCTATGAACACAAACTAAGAAACATGATATGTAATGCATACATGAGTTTTGTTGTGGTTTTGCTGGGATCATACCAGCACCCAAAAGGTCCACCAGCACTTCAGCATTCCCAGCTTGCAAAACATACCTTATGCTGGTCCACCAACACACCTGCTTCCCATGCTGGGCACCAGCAAACCACCAACCAGCATCCCAAACTGGTCCCAGCATGTAAAACATACCTTATGCTGGTAACCAGCAATGCTGGATTTTTCGGCAGAGAAGCTGGATACCGTGGGTATGCAGGGTATGCACGTGTATATGGGCCCGGGCTGATTGTGGGCCCACCGAGGGGGACCTTTTAATTAAAATGAACATATTCTTAATTTGTGGCCACAATAAATATGCCATAGAATTTTTTGATTTGGAATAAGTAATAGATAAATCAGACCAAAGATTAGCCATTTAATATAACCAAAATGAATTCTACTGTACCTCGTGTAACACCGTCTACAACCCTAATTCCAGAGAAGTTGGGATGTTTTGTAAAAATGCAATAAAATCAAGAATCTGTGATTTGTTCATTCTTTTTAACTTGTATTTAATTGACAAAAATACAAAGAAACGATTTCCAAAGTTTTCACTGACCAACATAAATGTATTTTGTAAATATGAACAAATTTTGATTTTGAAGGCTGTAACACATTCCAAAAAAAGTTGGGACAGAGGCACAGAGCTGGTAATGTTTTTATTGAAACTAACATAGAGTCTAAGCAAAAAATGTGGTAACACTTTATTTCGATAGTCCACTTTAGACATTCTATTAACAGTAAGTAACTTTGCAACTACATGTCAACTAGCAGTTAGTAGAGTATTAGTAGACTGTCTGCTTAATATCTTCTAACACTTTCTTTGTCAACTTCTACTAACCCTAAACCTACCCTAACAGTCTACTCTGAGAGTTAGTAGACATGTAGTTGCAAATTAATGAGAATTAGTTGACATGTAGTTACAACGTTACTTATAGTTAGTAGAATGTCTAAAGTGGACTATCGAAATAAAGTGTAACCAAAAATGTTGTTGCCACCATTTCAATTGAATTGTGTGACTCTTGTCTCTACCTGTACTCTCTGATCTTAGTCTTGTCCTACTCTGTTCTCAGTCTGGCCTTGGATAAGATGACAAAGTGTTCTTTTTTGGAGAACTATGCCTTTAGTAATCATTTAACTGTCCTTTTAACATAATTTAATAGCACTGGTTTGGCATTGGTGGTCCTGTTTAGCGCCTCAAAATGGGCCCACTCTCTGACAAATTGATGGTGTGTGTGAACTCTTTCTCTGAAACATTCATCCCAAAATCATAAGGAGTGGGAAAAACTGTACTGTTTTTACCTTTTGCTCTCCCTCTTTTTTTCTAAAAAGCACAAGGCCACCCAAACAAAACTGTGCAACATTACAACACTCCATAGCATTCCTGCAAACACAGAAAAAAACATGCTAACCCTTCTAATAAGCCTCAGCTTATGTCCAAGTTCCTGTTGTGTTTTATTCCCCGTCTCAGGAAATTTAAACAGGCTTGTAAATTTCTACACCTGTTTGGAAATGTCTTTCATGCACTTGGTCTCTGTGTAGAATCATAAAGGAGGCAGCTATTAAATATATAACATTTGCTTATGCTGAGCGCTCCTTCTGGGCAGAATGAGTCATTCCAACAGATCTCTGCTAACCATTCATGTTATTTTACATCATGTTTACAGTCAATGTCAAATTCACCAAGAACACACCTACTAATGACATGGGCTAATATTTGTCACCATACAAGAAATGTTGGATTTTGCCAACACAAATCATGTTTAATTGCTTGTCAAATGACTAATAAAAACTGGCTGATAGTTAAAAGAAACAATGATACTAATCAGGCTTGTATGTTCAACAATACAACACAATCCAATGCATCTTGAGTTGTATTGTAATATAAAACTCGTCTGCAGTAATGTCTATAGGGGAAATGTATAAAACAGTATTTTTTTTTGTTAAAGCATGAATCATTCAATACAAAAATATTTATTAAGTTGTCTAAATCATCCTTTTGAAGAGGGGCTGTGCTGTTTTAGGTGAATTAGTGTCTGACATAATTCCTACAGCTGGAGTTTTGTTTTGCTTAATTAATTATGGGTAGTTTCATCACATCTTGTCTTGGTATCCTCAAAATTGCATATAACATTTCTGTGAAATTATAACCATTCTATAACACCAGTCTCATTCTAACACATGCATATATAATGTTTAGGAGTTATGGTTATATTTTTAAATAGCGCCAAATAGTTTCATACAAACAATTTAATGTAAACTGTTGTTGTGATTATTATTCTTTTATGTAAAGCACTTTGAATTACCATTGTGTATGAGATGTGGTATATAAATAAACTTGCCTTGCCTTGCCTAAACTCCCAATGATAAGTATTCATTACACACATTTTTAAATTGTTTTATAAACTCAGAGAGATGAAAATGTAGCATTGTTTTTTACTTTTCAGGGGAATAAGCTGACAATTGGTTTAAGCTGGAATAGGAGAAAGTGTTTTACTATCTAAAAACGTACACACCTTTCAAGTGTTTTAACATCTAAAATCTGGTAACCTTTAAAATCAACACAAAGTCAGATGCTTGTTCTTATTGTAAATGATTCATAGTAGGATGTAACTAGTGCTTTAACACATAACTGGAAGGTAGGTAACCTTCACAGTATGCCTGCACATTAAAAACATGGTTATTTACATATGTCTGGTAAGTTTTACTGTAAACTGTGAAAATTATTTCTTTATTTAAATCTTGTTTTTCTGCACATCTAAACCGTCAGGGGCTCTTCATCATGTAACCCAACTCTTGAACCTCTTACCTGTCAATTCTACCCTGACTGAACTAAAAATCTGCCTTCAATGAAACAGGAGAAATGAAGGAAACACCAGACCTCAAACAGTCAACCACAAACATTTGTATGGCCAAAGCCTTCTGAGTGAATACCGATTTAGTTCAAGGAATTCAAGGAAGCAATACTACAGGACCGTTTCATACGACTGGTGTAAAGAACCTTTAAATTCTTTTTCCACAGACTTACTGGAAATGTCAAATGTAAACATTTTTTGTACACATGCAACATACATGGTTGCAATTGAAATGTTTAATGCCCTTCAAAAGCTTACAAGTTTCACTCATGTTCAAAGGCAGTGAGGGTCCTCATATATACTGTACAGAGAAAGTTGCAGTCAATCCTGACTTTTGAAAATGTTATTTATTTTCAGTTTTTTAAGTTCTTGGAAACTCTTAGGATGCTCCCTCGCCCCCTCTATAGTGTACACCTTTCCTTACACACTATGTAAGATTACTATATTGGTGAAGGCCAAAGCCTGTCCAGAAGCCACTGCAGGTCTGATTTGTTTTGGCTAGGCTCCGCTCTGACATGCCTGGTGTAAAGAACCTTTAAATTATTTTTCCACAGACTTACTGGAAATGTCAAATGTAAACATTTTTTGTACACATGCAACATACATGGTTGCAATTTAAATGTTTAATGCCCTTCAAAAGCTTACAAGTTTCACTCATGTTCAAAGGCAGTGAGGGTCCTCATATATACTGTACAGAGAAAGTTGCAGTCAATCCTGACTTTTGAAAATGTTATTTATTTTCAGTTTTTTAAGTTCTTGGAAACTCTTAGGATGCTCCCTCGCCCCCTCTATAGTGTACACCTTTCCTTACACACTATGTAAGATTACTATATTGGTGAAGGCCAAAGCCTGTCCAGAAGCCACTGCAGGTCTGATTTGTTTTGGCTAGGCTCCGCTCTGACATGCCTGGGAAGGGCAAGGAAAGGAAATGGGTGGACCAGCAACTCTCAGCTCCCCCAGAGAAGGCCTGAGAGAAGCCAATGAGAAAGAGTGTGTGTTTTTTCTCTCTACTTTGAGCTTGTAAGACAGAGCCTGGGCCCATCTGGATCTAATAACCTAGCCCAAGCTGCTGCCCAATGAATTCAGACTAGATTGCCAGCCCCGCTCAGGGAACGCTGCATTGAATGCGGTCACACTCGGCAAGGGGGGTTAGTAGGGAACGTGCCATGCATGTCAGCTCCATGGTCCCCAAGCAATCTGTTCTCTCAACATTGATGAGCACCAAATGCAGGCTCTTAAGAGCACCCTTGGGTCTTGTGGTGGGTTTAAGGCCTGATGACTGTAATGGTGCGGGTTTGCCAATGGTGGGCAATGTAGCAGTCTGTTGTGGAAACGTGTTGACTGGTTTGTAAAAAAACAAAACAAAAAATTTAATTAATCTCAACTTTATTCTTCAAACTTATACTCTAGACCAGGGGTGCCCAATCCTGTTCCTGGAGATCTGCCTTCCTGGAAAGTTCAGCCCCAATCCTAATCACACACACATGGACCAGCTAATTACGATCTTCAGGAACCTGATATCTACAGAAAAGGGTCTGCACTGAACTCTGCAGGAAGATGGATCTCCAGGAACAGGAATGGGTATCCCTGCTCTAGACAGTGGTCCTCAAATCTGTTCCGTCCAAATGGTGGACTACTTTAACAGTAAAATAAGAATTGAAATTACCTAACATCTGAATCTTAAAGGGGTCATATGATGCGATTTCAAGTTTTCCTTTCTCTTTGGAGTGTTACAAGCTGATTGTGCATAGATAAGATCCCTGAAGTTGCAAAGACTAAAGTCTCAAAACCAAAGAGATATTCTTTATCAAAGTTAAGACTCTGCCACGCACCCCTAAAACGGCTCGTTCTAACACACCCCACATATCTACACAATGCATTGGGTCAGCTGGCCAATCAGAGCAGTCTGCTCTGATTGGCCAATCACAATGCACTGGGTCAGTTGGCCAATCAGAGCAGACTGCGCTTGTCGGAAGGCGGGACTTTGTAGAAAACGAAGCGTTTGAGAGAGGCGGGGCATAGAGGACCTACAATAATGTACAGTATTTGAAAAATAATGTGTTTTTTGAACATTAAAGCATGTCAACATGTTCTGTTACACCAAATACACAAAATAATGATCTTTAAAAAAGCATCATATGACCGACCCCTTTAAGGAAACCACAAAAAAAAGTTTTACACTCTGAAAAGAGTCTCAGTTTTACCAATCTGTACAACGACCTAAACTTTTAATATTTTAGGGTCACTGCCCTGCTTAAAACATCTATCAAGCATAAGCTAAGATATTAGTTCATTGCAACCATAAAAAAAAAATAAAAAAAGGCACTGACTGTCCGCACTTCCATTTGTATCTGATATTTACATTGGTTGCTATAGTAATGACCTAAGTATCAACACAACATCAAGTTACTTTCCTTTACAGCACCTCGGTTAGCTGTCATTGTGGAAAGAGAGAACAGAAAACTGGAAATTTTGACTCTGTCCATGCTATTATGACATCTTGATTCTGTGTGGGTGATGTGAATGCATGTAGTGTCTTGAACGTCCCGAAAAGGCCACTTGAAATCTGATTTGACTTTCTGAATATGTCGGTTCATTAAAAAAAAAAAATCTAACTTTAATTTCAAACCACATATAAATGTGATTTTGAATCTGGTTTGTAAACATCTTACTCATTTATTGTTTTCCAAACTACAACAAAACATTTAAGTTGATCTTTGCTACTTTGTCTGAACAAAGCCTGAGAGTTTTGCTCATTTAAAAAGTGAGATCACACTTTAGTTTAGGGACCAATTCTCACTATTAACTAACTATTAACTACAACTTTTGCCTCAATAAACTCCTGACTTGCTGCTCATTAATAGTTAGGTAGGTAGTTGTTAAGTTTAGGCATGGGGATGGATTAAGGGATCTAAAATATGGCCATGCAGTATGGCATTAATATTGTATGTGCTTTTTACATAGGGTAGAGTGGGGGAAAATGCCCCCTTTAAGGACTGTGTACTTTTTTTTCTGTGAAACAAAAGTTGAATGTGTTCAGGAAAGTTATCATAGTTTTAGTGACAATGACATAAATTATAAACAAAGTATGAAAAACGTTCAGAGTTTTCATGTTATCAGATTTTTACCAAAAATTAATTTTTTGCCAACTATGGGGCAAAATGCTCCCCCAGTCTGACAAAGCAATTAGCTTTAAACATTTACAGCAAAATCAGAGTACAGGCAGTTTTTTCTTAAAATTAAAAAAGAATATAATCAATAATTATGAATTACAAAATTATAATAGCCTATTTGAAACATTTTGTTAGCTGATGCTAACTGGCTAGCTAACTAGCTACCTGATGCTAACTTGAGGTAATTTTTAAATATGAAATCCAAATATTTTTATTCAACCAACTAGTTAGAATAAATTTGATGGAAAAACAAAGGATTTGATGTTCAGAACAGAATAACTACAGTAATTGCCCATTTATTTACAATACAAATTTATCCTGACTTTATCTTGTGTTTTTTTTTCTTTTGAAAAACAGTAGGGGGCATTTTCCCCCACTTTACCCTACTAATAAACTGCCAATATGCTAATAATATGCATGCTAACAAGCATTTAGTTAATAGCAAGGTCTGGTCCTTAAAATAAAGTGTTATCAAAAGTGATTTACGTATAGTTATGTAACATCATTTCTTTCACAAACAAGGTCGGTATATGCAGTTCTATCTCATGTGTCATGGCTCACAGTCACATGAAATGTGAACATGTTATAGTTATACTTTTGGAAGAGTGTGACAATTATTTTAAAATTTCATTCACTGTGTTGTAGCTTTGACCCACAAAGATATGGTAGTAAATCCAACACCAGCAAACCTGAACCACAAGCAGAGAGTGTTTCTGATTGGCTAGTTTTGTAACTGGCTTGAGAGCCCCTATCCACTCTGACTTTCAGAGAAAATGCCAATTAATTTTGGCTAGTGGATTTTGCATACCTGAGCCACTCCCCGTACGGGTACATACGGGTATTAAATAGGCGACGGGTGCATCCGCTCATCAGATTTTTGCTTCGGAACTGAGTGGGTGAATGATTTCTTCTCCACAAAGCCTTTTCGTTCTGACTGGAAGAAAGAAGCTGTTCCTGGTTGGCGTGACGGCTCAAACAGCGGTGTCCCTGTTGATTCAGCGATTCCCCTGGGTGCTTCAACTAAAAGAGCAGTTTCTCGTCACAGACGGCTTGCGTCTTTTTAAAGATGCCGTTCCGTCCGTGTTCTCTTGGTTGCGGTCGTTACCTGTCCTCTATCGACGGCCACGAGTGTTGCCTTCAGTGTCTGGGCATCCAACACGCTGAAGCTGCGTTCGTGGATGACTCATGCGTTCATTGCGAGCGTATGAGCATGGCTTCGCTGCAATCTTGCCTCTCTCTCCTCATGGGGAACGGACGAGCCTCTCGGAGGACTGCGGCGCCCTTCAGAAGCAGGAACGTGGTATCTCTGAAACACTTTTTCTGAGGCTCCTGGGGCATATGGCATCCGCAGCCGCAGTCATGCCGCTCGGGTTGCTTCATATGAGACCACTTCAGCACTGGTTACACTCCCGAGAAAGAATCAGCTTTTCACTTCAGAGCTTGTGGAGTGTAAATTTCAACTTACAAATACGAATATTAATGACAAGTTCTCACATTCAAATCAACAAGCTCTCGAGTTTTGCTATTCTTTTACCTTCATACTTAAAATGC
>NW_015662161.1:1221757-1242946 GCF_001515625.1 Sinocyclocheilus rhinocerous
TCTGGACAGGGCCTCGACTGCTTTGGCACATCAACTGCCTAGAGCTGTTGGCAGTGCATCTGGCTTTGCGGCAGTTCTGGCCATTGCTGCAAGACAAGCACAGAACTCTTTAGGCATGCTCTGTTCTCTTCTGTATCTGTTAATGGTATTATAAATTATATATATATATATATATATATAATTTATATGATTAGGCACTGTAATACAAATCTACATCACTCTCCTCTACATAGATTGTTGATGTAATATAATACCATTAAAAGATACAGAAGAGAACAGAGCATGCATAAAGAGTTCTGTGCCTCTCTCTTATCAGATTTTCAATACTCACAATTAAAAAAAAATCATTACTGAGTATTTTGTTTTATCATTTTATCACTTTTAATGTGGGTGGGATCATTTGCTGGCTAACAGATTGTCGTTAGCGGCAACATTGACTGTGCAGCAGAATGTTAACATTTCAAACAAGGCTTACACGAGGTTCATGATTCACCATGTCTCTACAGACCCTTGAGACGATGTGTTTAGTAGAAGAGTTAGTGATAAGATGTTGCCCTGATAATCCCACACAGGCTTGCTGTGTAAAGAGAAACATTTGGAATGTTAATCCTCACTAAATTGTTATCGCTGTGTAAATATTTATCATGGCAAATTTGCTGTTGTTTAAAAAAAAAAGACACCATTGCACAAGTTCCCAGGCTTCCAGTGCATTTCAAAAGCTTTTGATAAACAAAGTTCTGATCTGAATTACAGAAAATGCACAACACACTAATCAAAGAGAGGACGGTAACCATTTGCTACAGGTTTACAGATGAATCAATATGTTTTTTTAATTATGAGAATTCTTTAAGTGGGCCTGTGACCAGAGATGCTGGGATATGCTCTAGTGTCCCTGCGATCCTACAGAGGACATGGATTGTAAAATACTTCTCCAGTGCATGAAGTAGGAATTTTAAGGAATTTATTCATGTCCTGCATATAGGTTCTGCAGTCAAAACAAGCAAACATTTTCAGTTGATGCCAAGACAGGGTTCTTATCTTTTTGGATATATCCTAAACCTAGATGCTGATGGGCCAACCCTAACAAACTAACCAATCAATAATTGGCAATGTAAATACACAAACAACATATCCAGCAGTTCTCGTTCTTGTTTGTCTTGCTTGCTTGTTGCAGTTTGAGTCACTTGCACCTTTCCTTGTCCATCACTCCACCCAGTGCCTCATGGTCATAACTCTTGTACATGTCAATTAACTCCATAAATAAACAAAAGCAATTAGGCCATGAGGTGTGGGAAGGTGAAAAGACCTTCTGCAAGCTCTCCAGATGGAAGTCAGTCCTGACGGCATTGGGTTTGACAGTAGACAGAGGAGGGAGTCTTGTTGTTTGGAGTCTCTGTAAGTGTTGGGGAAAGACTGAGGTGGAGAGGGTTGCGCCCAATAACGCAGGTGACTCATGGGATACTGTGGTTCATGGTCAGGTCAGCACAGGCATTTGGCTGCTCTGATAGTTATTGGGTTTGCAGCTGAGGTAAGAGAGGTCTGTGTGTGGCTCGCTTGTTCACAGGGGCGGCAGTGTAAACACAGTAGTGATCGTCACGGGAATGTTCCAGTATCTAATGTGTGATCTCTAATGCATGTTGACTAAACAAGTGTGGCAACACACTTAATGAATATATAAAAGTAAAGTTTCAGCTGCATTAAAAGACAATCAGTCATGTTAATCAGGGTTCCTGGACTTATTTAACACCTCTTGCTATGGAGGGGACTAAACCTAGAACCACATACATGTTAATTAAATGCCTAAAGTCATGCTGAATAGGGTCTGGACTACTAACACAAAAGCTGCAGTTTCAATCTTAAAACCATAAACTGCATCCCAAATGACGCACTACACACTGTGCATTTATACACTATGTACTCAACCATGTAGTGTATGAATTTTATAAGGTTATTTTGTAATTAATAATCAGAGTCTTATAGCCCCTCCCCCTTCGTGATGCAATTAAAGCTGCGAAAGTTGAGTGATTGAAGTATCCAACACTGCATCCCAAATGACGCACTACACACTGTGCATTTATACACTATGTACTCAACCATGTAGTGTATGAATTTTATAAGGTTATTTTGTAATTAATAATCAGAGTCTTATAGCCCTCCCCCTTCGTGATGCAATTAAAGCTGCGAAAGTTGAGTGCATGAAGTATCCAACATTCTACACTTCATTTTTCCGGTTATTTAAGTGCATCATCCAGTTATTTAATGTACACCTTTTCTTTTCAGAATTTTCAGTGCGAACACACTACTACTTGGAAAGCGAAGTTCTACAAAAGTGTAAAATATGTTTTAAAAATTGGAACATTTTTGGAACGATCAAGCATGAAAACCTACACCCCAAAAACCAAATCAATATTTTGTGAAAGGGCAGAAAGCAGGGTTAACTTGCATCACATGAACTCTGAACTCTCAGTTAGTTAACCCAAACATTTTTTACTTGTTATAAGTTTCAGAAGTGCATCTGGGAGTAAGTTCTGTCAACTCCTAGTATGTCAACAAACAAATACAGGAATCATGGAATGGATGCTAAGAAGTGTATCATACTACTTTCTTCTTCTTTGGTTTAATGGCAATTTACATTTTCAGTGCATATCGGTTGTGCAAGCATTTTTTAAATCTTTTGTTTTAATCTGTAATCTTTAATCCTTTTTTTACTGTGAACAAGAATTATACTGTTAGTTCGATGCTTAATTTATAAATGAAAAAGGAAAGATTGACTGAAGCAAAAAAAAAAAAGCCTGTGCTTGTGTAACGCTGGGTAACAAAAGCGAGATGAGGCGGATCCACATGCAGATTTATTAAAGGGGTCATCAAATGCAAAATTCACTTTTACATGGTGTTTGAGCATAACTGTGTGTTGGCAATGTGTGTACACATCCACCCTATAATGATAAAAATCCACCCAGTGCTTTTTTAAAATCTCCAATAATAATGATCACTTTCTCAGATCAGGCTGTTCTGAGATTCTTGGCCGAGTGATGTAGTTCTGCACAGGCCCCTCCCATGATTGTTGATTGACACTGCCGTTTTAGCATAGACCCGCCCTGAGTGAGCTGTCATCAGTCCGCCATTGTTTTGACGCTGGAACAGGGGTAGACAAGAATGTCGCCGATTAAGTGATTGAGGTGTTTCGTTGTTGTTAGATGTAATAATGAATATAGCAGTTGTCATTTAGTCCTGACATCTGAGCCGCTGAAGACGCAGTGGATCACGTTTGTTTTTGAAGGGAATGTGCCCCCGATCTACCTAAATGCGTCTATGTTCGCGCAAATCATTCGTGATCCAGCTTCACCTACAGAAGAAGTGAGTATAAGGTTTTTTAATGAATCTTTGCAAATTTCCTTTCATAATAATGTGCTAGTTAGCAAGTTCCGCGGCTAAATGCGGCTAGATTTAACAGTCTCAGAGAACGGCTCGTCACCCCATGGAAGAGAGGGGCGGGGTGAACAGAGCTCATTAGCATTTAAAGGGACATGCACTGAAATGGGTCGTTGTGAACAGAGCTGTTTTGACAAGGTAAAAATGGCGTTTTTTACACTACCATTGAGAAATTTTAACCAAAGTATGTTATAGACTTTTCATTAAGACCATAAAGAATCATATCAACTTGTGGAAAATGTGCATCCGATGACCCCTTTAACAAAGTAGAGTAAAACAAACACAGGAAACCAGGGAACAAGAGCAAAACCAGGAAACAAGAGAACACAGGCATCGACAGAAAACAACGACTGACAATGAACAAGGCAGAACTGTCAAAAAAAGGACAGAAAGGTTAGTAGCAGCCTCAGTGACCGTAACAAAACAGACCAAAAATTCAGGGATATAGCCGGGCTAGAGAGCGCTGGGGCCATGGGGCTTGAGATCGTTCAGACCACCGGTATGCCGGCCGCTCGCACCAACATCAGTGGTGGGCCTGCCACACTGGACACCAGTCTCGAATGCCTAGGACCGGCTTTGTAGCTTCAGGTGCAATGTTCATGATAGCCATAAACACTGGTGTGGCATCCATGACGGCTGAAGACTCTGGCATGTTGGCCATGTCGTGAAGATACTCTGGCGTGGCAGCCATGACAGGTCGAGGCTCTGGAATGTCGGCCATGATGGGACAAGACTGGGATCATGACAGCTTGCAAAGATGATATGGCTGAATTTATTTTTTTATGCCCAGTCATTTTGTTTCTACATTTATTGTAAGGTGAGTAGATATATATTTTTACATTGAAGTACATTATTCAATGGCAAGAAAAGGTATTTGTTTTCTGCATTAATTTGTAATAATATCATCTGATCTTCTTCAAAGTCACAAGCATAGACAAACAATGTGCTTATGGTTAAAAAAAAAAAAGTAAGTGAACTTTGTTGTTGTTTGGATTATCCACAACTGAGTTTCTTTAGGAAATGAAAGGACTTGATGTGTGGCCAGGTATGGTGACCCATACTTGGAATTTGTGCTCTGCATTTCACCCATCCAAGTGCACACACACAGCAGTGAGAAGTGAACAAACACACACTGTGAACACACCCCTGGAGCAGTGGGCAGCCAATGCTGCAGTGCCCGGGGAGCAGTTGAGGATTCGGTTCCTTGCTCAAGGGTCTCACCTCAGTCGTGGTATTGAGGGTGGAAGAGAGCACTGTACATTCACTCCCCCCACCAACAATTCCTGCCGGACCTGAGACTCAAACCCGCAACCTTTGTGTTACAAGGCCGACTCTCTAACCATTAGGCCATGACTTACCGTTGGCTTAATTATGCAAGACCATATAATAAGTGAATCTTTGAGTGCTTAAGTACTTTATAGCCTGAGGAACATTGTCATCTGTTCCTTAGGTGCCATATAAATCTGGGGAACATGGGACCCTGGAATGACAGGAATGACCCTGGCCCTCCCTATTCACAAACTACAGTATGCAAGTTAACGTAAGACAATAAAGGTCTGAGACCAAGGACTCATAACTGAATATTTTTGTTAGAAACCTGTCAAAATCAATGATTTTATATGGAAGTTTCACTTAAACTTAATAATGCACTGCTGTTAATGTTACAAAAAAAAAAAAAACCTTGGTAGTACAGTAAGTTATAAATGTGAATGTCAACATGTTAACTACATAAATACAAATAATGACGAAGTCGGAGGAGGTAATATTTTAGATATGCATTTACTTTACATACGCGATCGCTTGTTTCTGCGTCTTCTTCGCTGAGTTTTGATTCAGACATTGAGTATTCTCTCAGAAGATGTGTAATAGCGCCCCCTAATGTATAATAGTCAGTGGCGGGGAAAGAGTTAAAAATTACATTCACACATTCTGTTGTTTCACAGTGATGCTCTCAGCATTCCCATATTTAATATTTTTATTTGACTAACAATTTTGAAATAACTTTTATTGTTTGAATGGTAATATTTTTTCTAGCAACTGTTTTGTCAGTGCTGGGCATGTTAATCATTGGCTTGCTTATTGTCATAAATTGTAATGATGTCAAATGACGTTTGTCACTGAATAGGGCTGGATGGGTCTGTTGCTGACCTCGAGCACTGCTCCAGTCATTATGTGCAAATAGGAAGTGGCAGAATTCTGAGTTCTGGTTTGTCTGGGAGACAGTATAAGAGGGGGGCTCAGGGAACAGAAATTACAGACCATCAGCAGATGGATCAGCACTTCTGTGCCACTTTCCCACAGCCTGTCCTCGTCATTCTGGGATGTCCCGGCAGATACTATCAGCTTGCAAATGTTTACTAATAATATCTGAAAGCCATAATAAAATTTCCTGTATTCTTTCATTAGGTACATTGTTTAGAAAAGAACAGCAACCGAACACATGAAACTTTATCCACATGGCAAGTGCCAAAGCACAATGTTGATTTGTTATTACTGTGAAGTAAGGATACATCTAATAGATGTGGGACCATTTGAGCTCTATCTCCATGAGCTGATATAAGAGCTAATCCAAACAATGAACGCCCTGTAATTGAGAATAATAGTTCATTGTGTACCACCCACCACCACCCAACCAGCAATGTCTGACAATATCATTCAAACAATGAACTAACTTGAATCAAGGATGAATTCAAACCTGAGAATCCCTTACCCCTTAAACCTCTTAAACTGACTAAAAATATATGTATATATTCAAGTAATTCAAAGCTCAGAGCAATTTTTTTATGAGAAACAGTTTAATATAAAAAATGTAGTTTCAAAATGTAGTACAGCTGAGCCATGACATCATTCAGATTCATTGTTGTACATTGTAATATATATGTTAATTATATAATGACAATGAAAGGGAAAATGTTACAATATACTTTGTTTTTTAACACACACACACACACACACACACACACACGCACGCACGCACGCACACAGGTTTCCATAATGGGGACATTCCATAGGCATAATGGTTTTTATACCGTACAAACTCACACAAAACTTTCTGCATTTTTAGATTTTCAAAAGCCTTCATTCTGTATGATTTATAAACTTTTTTCCTCATAACATTGGGGATACCAGGTACACACACACATACACACACATGTCTGGTTTGCTATCCTTGTGGGGACTCTCCATAGGCGTAATGGTTCTGTACAGTATAAAAACCATTACGCCTATGGGATGTCCCCACTTTTCACAAATGTAAACCTGAGTGTGTGTGTGTGTGTGTGTGTGCGTGTGTGTGTAATTGTTTTATTTTTCCTGCAGTTAAGCCAAGTGTGGTCACAGTTATGAATATGGGACTACTGATATACTACTGACTACTGATATTCAGTTTTTAGATATAGCAACCTAGCCAGACATTAAGACCGTGAGGTCTCAGACTGTCTGACAGCAGATACCTAAAAATAAACAGGGGAAATGTATGACTTTTGATTGATTTGTTGCTTTTTTGTACACATTGTGGTATTAATTATAATTCAAATGCATTTTATTTTATTGACCACACTATTATATTTGTTGAAAGTTGCACTTTTGGGTGGAGGTTAGTTGTGGTGGAAGTTTGGGGTTTTGAGGAGTTCACCAGACCAGACTGCATATTTCGTCTTTTCCTGTATACATTTTCATGAAAAAGCGTACGTGTTATTGCGTGTTTGGAATTACATTGTGCAGACAACACAAGGCTCTCCGTGACAGGATGTGGGAACCAGGCAAGAGACCTTTGCCTATAAGTGCATGTTTGGGTGTCTGTTTGACAGCAAAGGTCGTTGCCTAATGTCAGAGAATCCATATAAATCCAGTGGCCCATCCTTTGCCTGTTTTTTTTTCATGTTGTTTTATTTCTCTTTAGCCACTAAAGGACACCATTGAAAAGCTGCTTGTGTAGATATCCCAGCTCTCTGCACATGGAACAGTAGGCTCACTTCCAACATACACAGTGGGCAATCACCACTTAAAACACAGAGCATTTAAAACAAATTTGACATCAGACCATTATGGATGCACTGAGATTGAAAACGGAGGTTTCCTGGCACTTTTAAATTTACTAAGTGGTTGTTTTCATGTAAAAAATCCTTCCTTCTGTCTCCTGAAAAACATATGTTGGAAAGAGCAGCTGAGGAACTGTCTGCTGTGGTATTTCCCACAGGCACTGTGTTTGCCATAAAGGAAGTGATACTGGCGTGTGAGGAATAAACTTTCATAGCATCTTGATTTCAATGAAATCAATCATATTCCAAGAGATGATCTGTTCCGTCTGTGGCGTGTGAATCCCATGGCTTCTAATTCCCCTATGAAAATGAACGCTGGATACATTGATTTTATTTTCATGTTTCATTTTATTTTTATGCAAGTATTGATTATTTGTTCATTTTAAGGGTTCAAAGTTTGGCTAGTTTACATGGACCTTTTAGCCCCTGCTTGCAGGATGCAGGATCTGCAAATAGCTGTGCAATAATATCTGTGACTAATGTCATGAATCTTAAACATGTAAATACATAAACACAGGTACATTTTGTAGACTTATCTACAAAAAATCTACTTTTTTTTAAAAATGTTATTTAATATTTTTTAGATGTTAAATTTAAAATTGTTTTAATCAGTTAACATCCATAAATTATGGCACCTTGTTACCGCTGTCACAACTTTCCTGTGATCAGTTCCTGTTTTGGTTTTCTTGGTTAACATTAGATCATTTGCTTCCATAGTATTCGTTCTTTGTCTGTTTTCTTAATTTCTGATTAGTTCCACCTGAGTTTTATTTAGTTTCCTGTGTATTTATACTCTGTTTATTTAGTTTGGTTGTCATTTCTCAGCTCTGTGTGATTTGGTTGTGTTCCTTTGGTTTTAGATATTATTTGGATATTTTGGATAAATAAGAGTTAATGTTTAATTATTTTTTTCTAGATAATATTTTAAATATGCATCATATTTTCTTTTATGTACTAACAAACAAATAAATAAACACCCGAAAAATTTATAAAGCTCACAACAATTCCTGCAGTCAATAAAGCTAGACCGTATGTGTTCTGCACATCAAGACTCTGCTATCAAACAAAAGTAGTATTTAATTGTTTCTTTTATTTCATTCTATCAGGAGTGTATTTGCTTTTATTTAAACTGAAGAACTATTATAAAATGTACTTTAAATACAATGACATTTAAGTTTTTTTTATGTATAGTAGTACTATAGTGCAGACATGTTTTCTTTTTTTCTTTCTTTTTTTTTTGAAATTCTTAGTTTTTTTTTACCAGCGGAAAACAAAAGGATGTCAAAGAGTTGAAATCTGACATGCTCAACATCCATCCACCCATTTTCCAAACAGCTTTTCCAAAAATCCACGTCAACACATCAAGAACATGCAAAAAGGCCTTTTTGCCGAGCCAAGACTCAAACCACAGACTTGCTTGTAGTGAGACAGCAGAGTTACCTACTGAAACACCACACTGCCTTGCTCAGTGTATTATGTATTATGTTAAAAAAAAGTCTGTTGGCGCTGATAGCCTGTGGGCAGTGTGCTGACATACAGCACTGTTGTGCTACAGGTGTCCTGAGTTCAAATCCTGACTCAAGAACCTGTCCCAATCTCACTCCCACTTTGCTTCCTGTCAGTTCTTATCTGTCCTATCCTAATAAAGGCAAATAAACTATTTTCCATTCATTTATTAATGCATGAGAGGAAGATAGATGGTGGGAGTCTTTAGGATGATAGTTGTTTTTGTACTGTGCATTTTTAGTTTGTATTTCAGTTCATGTTAGTGATGGGAAGTTCGGATCATTTTACCGACTCGGACCTTTGAGTCTCGTTCAGCAAAATGAACGAATCTTTTTTCAAGTCATTTCGTTCATTTTAACAAAATATAATTAAAATGTTACGTGTTACTTCCCTAATATGTCTACTACTTACACAAACGTTGATCACACTACAAACAATACAAAACTGCAATAAGAAACAGAAAAGATTAATTGTTTACCTGGGTCTTTCAAAACGAACGAATCGTTCAAGAACGACCCAACACTAGTTCATGTCTCTGTTTCCTCTTTCATCTCGTCCTTGATTGTTTCCAGGTGTCTTGTTAGTCAGTTACCCCTGTGTATTTAAGCCCTTGTGTTCCCATTGTTCGCTGATCAGGTCTTGTCATGGAGGTTTTGAGTTGGTTGTTCTCACTTGTTTCTTTGTTTCCTAGTTCATTGCGCTCAGTTTTCCTTCGATATTTTGTTTAATAAAAGTTCATCTGCATTTAGATTCTGCTCTCCCTCATCTCTAAATTCACCCAAACATTACAGTAGTTCTTTGACAAATGTTTAGCGGTAACACCTCCCTCATTGTAATCGAGTCAGAGTGCAGAGCCCCCGTGCCAAACACAATAAAATGTATGACATGGGAACATCACGTCTGGTTCTCCAGTACCGGACACCATGAGTCAAGTCTGGGATGGGTGGTCTGAAGTGCACCGAGCCTGAATGTGTTTGTGTGTATGTGTACAACATTGGAAAGTGTGCAGGGGGGTTCCTCTGGTTTCCTCACCGAATATACAGTGGCCTTTTTGCCTTGCATCCAGTTTTATCTTTCTCTTCTCTTTCAAAGTCTTGCCCTCTAAAAAAAATCGCACGTTCAAAGCTGGAAAACAATGATCTTGTGTCACTTTCCCAAACTACTGGCATTCTCTCCAGCTGACACCCAAAACAGAATAAGGGAAAAGTGTTTCCAGAACCCAGACAGGCATATAAAACTTAGATCTGAGCGTATATGTTTACTATTATCATATTTTTCTTTTGAGACTTTTAAGTAAAGCCAAACCATGGACAAGCCCCAATTTTTTTGGTGTTTCTTTTGAAGTTTTAGGTTTTCTTCCATGATATGTGGGCATCAATTATGTTCTCAAAACCAAGTCCAAACTTAAATTAATTCCAGAGACAACCTCAACATTATGTTATGAAGATACATTTCAAAGTGACTTTTCATTTGTTGCACAGTGACGAGACTAGGTTCTCATATGATGCCTAATTTAATTTTTGTTCAGATTTTTGTGCATATTTTCATGGTTTTACATACAGCAGTTCTCAGCATTACTTACTCTACATGGCAGTGACATGTGGTGGTCTTCTGAAATGAGAAGGCAAAGTCCCTTTCCTTTTTTAGGGGTCTGTCTGAACATCAGAGACCGCAGAGATACCAAACTTGGTGGGATGGTCATAAATCCCACCTACAACTCAGGTGCTGCTCACTAGGGGGTGCTATGATAATTACATTTTCATTTTGGGTCATATCTTCAGAACCGTAGAGGCTAGAATCAAATGTATTTTTTCTATTAATTCTTGATTCATGCTCTACAAAACATTTATTTACAGATTTGTTTAGAGATGTAATAGCGTGGCTAAACACCGCATCCGCAGAAGAAGATCAATGCCTGCTTCTACATCGCTGCATGTTATGTCCCGCCCAATGATTCACACACGTAGTAGGTAATTATGGCAAGAGTGGCAAATGCAGGTCTATGCAGAACTTAAACAATAAACTTTATTTGATGAACTTTATATTTAATGAAGTTTCAGACTGTGTCAGTAAGAACTTGGCCCTTTGTTCACTTAATTTTACCATGGATTTGTTTACAAACAAGGCACAATTCGATGCAGGATTTTCAGAAATATTGAAACTAAAAAACTATGCTGTGCTGAATATATTAGATCTGACAGTAATGTTGCACCACACAAGTGACAAGTGGAACACAAGTCACAACGGTTTTTATTATGTGGTATTATGTGTATAGAAATAGCAGCAGCAAAATGCACTGCCACCCCAGACGAGAGCCAATCATGATTTTGTCTGAGCTATGAATAAAATATAAGAATTAAATAATTCATATTTTCTCATTTTATTTGTATGATCTTGTTATTTTAGTGGATAGAATATTATATTTAAGCCCCATATCCTCGCGAGTCGCGACTCATGATTCTCAACTTGTCGCAATAGATGAGAGGACTCTCTTTTAGTTATTTTCCCGCTTTAGCAAGTTAACTGAATAATGGAAATTCGTCTCTTTTTTTTAATAAAACCGCTAGAGACTATTGTAAAAATGTGGTGGACTGATCACTGCTGGCTGAATTGGACAGGCGATTTTCACATGAATTCACGCATTTCCTCCGATTGCTTCGCTTCCAGGAGTCCTGGCCTAGGTCCGTCAACAAGGGTCTCACCTCTTACTGATAGCTCCCCGTTGGCCGACTAGAGTATGGTTCTCAGATCTAATATCCCTCCTCGATGGCTCGCCGTGGGCGATTCCAGTCAGGAGAGATCTTGTATCTCAGACTGAGGGGAGTTTTTCAGCCCCGGCCCGAGCTCTGGAACCTTCATCTCTGGCCCCTGAGGGGGACCAACGATAGATGCTGGGCTTCAAGCCAATGTAGTACAGACTATTCTGAGTGCTAGGTCTCCCTCCACTAGAAGAAGTTATACCCTCGGATTTTTCAAAAGTTGGTGTATGACAAACCATGCAGACCCAGTTCACTGCCAGGTTCATTCAGTGCTGGAGTTCCTGCAAGAAAAATTGTCCTCAGACACATGTCCTGGTACTTTGATCTGATTGATGGGGTTTCTGTGGGAAAGCACCTTCTAGTCGCCCGCTTCATTCATGGAGCTCAGCGGTTGAGGCCGCCCACCAGAGCGACAGTCCCTTCGTGGGACTTAGCCTTAGTGCTCAAAGGGTCTGGTTGGGATTTGAACCACTAGAGTTGGCGCCTGTCAGGTTTCTGACTGTAGAAGGTTTTTTTTCTCTCATGGCTATTACTTCTCTGAGGAAAATTGGGAATTTGCAGGCTCTGTCAGTCTCGTCATCCTGCTTAGACTTTGCCCCTGGGATGGTCAAAGCTATTTTGCATCTTCACCCTATTATCTTCCAAAGTTCCATTCTCGACCGTACATCCGGTCATTCTTGAAGCCTTCTGCCCTCCGCCGCTCACGACACCGGAGCAAGAAAGACTTCACTTACTTTGTCCAGTACATGCTCTTCAGATTTATGTCCATCGCACTAGCCAGTGGCTTAGTCAGAGCAGCTTTTCATTTGCTATGGCTGCCACTAGACAAACGCACATTGGGTGAGGGATACTATTGCCCTAGCCTACGAGGCGCGCGGTCAAGCTTCACCTCTAGGAGTTAGGGCCCATTCAACCAGGTGGGTTGCATCCTATACTAAGGCTCTGGCAAGAGGTGTCCCCTTGCAGCAAGTGTGTGGTGCGGCAGGCTGGTCCTCTCCGCACACATTTGTCAGATTCTATAGTTTGGATGTCCATGCTACTCCAGGCACGCATGTCCTTGAGTCAACATCCCAGAGTCATGTCTGAGACCTCTTCAATGTTTGTGTACACACAACTACACAACCACACACACTACACAACCTCCAGACACTTCCAGTGCGGCGGCATTGGTATTCTCGTTCCCATTAGCGTTATTGAAACGCAGCATCGAGAGTAGCTTTTGATAGGGAACGTCTCGGGCTACTTGACTGTAACCCTGTTCCCTGAAAAAGCGTGAATGAGATGCTGCGCATCAATGCCGCACTGTAGGCGTGCCTGGACGTCTCTTCAGACAAAGGTGTAACCTGAAGATGTGTCCGTTTCACGTCTATTTATAACCCTCAGGTGCACGTAATCAAATGACGTCACCTGCCGAGGTTATTTAAGTCCATTCTTGGCGTGTTTGACACACCTGCTTCACAACCGGTCGAAAAAAGAATGTTCTCATTAGCGTTATTGAAACGCAGCATCTCGTTCCCGCTTTTTCAGGGAACAGGGTTACAGTCAAGCAACCCAAGACGTTTTGGGGGTTACCACTGTGCTAAAGAGTAGAGCCTATGGTTAAGTCAAGGATGGACCAAAGAAGTAAATAATAGTCAGTAATAGTCTCTTGTTGTACTAGCAGGCAGAAATAAATAGGCCTGCTAGCTAGTTAGCTAGTGATACCTGTAAAAGAGAAGAGTCTGTGTTAATAATTTAAGCAATTTTTATCATTACAGTTAAGTTCCAGTAACATAAAATTATTGAGTGGAGATTAATTTTGTGTTAGGAAATATTCCTTTAATGAACTCAAATGAAATAAGTTCACAGTACTGATAACTACATATTTTTTATCATAATTTTACGATAAGCATTTAAATAGCTTCCTACTAAGGCATTATTAAGAGATATAGGGTGACAATTAATATGTTTATGCATTCTATGTAAGCAGACTGCTATTATGTACTAAAGATAAGGCTATCAGAATCCAGAATTATATCTTACTTTTTGGCCATATAAGTAAATTAGCAACTGCACCAAACTGCATGTTTTGCTCAATTTGGAACTCTTTGTAAAAGTGAGTTTTTTTCTCCTTGAGTTCTATATCCTCATATATCATACCATATAAACCATAAAAGCCTGATATATTAAATATAGATAGACAGACAGACAGATAGACAGACAGACAGACAGATAGACAGATAGATAGATAGATAGATAGATAGATAGATAGATAGATATTTTTCCCTATGATGGATAGATGATAGATAGATATTTTTTCCCTATCATTTCATCTGGCTTTACAGGGTTAAAAAGTAATGTTTACTGCATTTTAATTCCAACCACTACACACACACACATTTATTTATCATTGTAATGTTTTATACTATATTGAGACATTTTAGCAAATATATGGTATTTTGGTATAAACTATGGTTACCATGGCATATTTTTTACAATAATAATAATGCTATTATTATGAGTCAAACCTGTTTTGGTACACCCCTCTCAAGGGATATTTTTTTTCTTACATAGTACAGTCCGACATGCCTTGGGCGGGCTGCGGCTCACTAAGATTACTTATTCTCTAGCTTTGTGTATTCATTTGTGTTTTAGAACAGCAAATGAACAAAAAGTTCAGCAAAGCCTTCTCAGATGTTAAAGCTGGGACCAGGTCGCCTTTCATGTATCCTGCACTTGTTCAAATATCAGAACAAGCTAAAAAAACAAACCTGTCAAAAGCCCTGGACAGTTGCCATGATATACAGTTGAGATAAGTTCCTCTTTCCCCCTGATGTCATAGGCATTCAGCTGGCCTACAGACACACTGTAGGTTAACTTTTCTTCGACCTTGCCAGTGTTTCTTCAACCACACCTATCATTTGCCATGGCACAAATGAGACAGGATAGACTCTGTCTTTCTTTAGAGGTAATCAATCATTGGAGTTACTTATCAATGATTGCAGTGAAGTACTGTCACCAAGCACTTTGTATTGCTATTTCACAGGGAGGAAATGACGTCATGCGTGATGTTACCAAAATAACATTAACAATTATTTAGCAGCTAATTAGCTAGAAACTGTGGGGTAGAAGGAGGTAAAGAAAAAAGGGTGTCTCATATTTAAGAGCTAAAGTAACCAATTTAAAAGTGAAATCATTTCCTATAGAATGCTCCATCTTATGCTAGCCTAAAATGTATAAAAATAAGCTATAGAAAGTTGTTGATCATTTTGTTAGAATAATGAAATTTTTATGATGCCACCCTCATGTACCATCATATTGATTGTTCATTAAATTATTTAATACGACAGGTCACAGTTTAATTCACCTTATTTCGATTTGTATCACATATTTTCTCTCATAGAAAATCTTCTCTAGTTGAATGTTTCTTTTATATTTGATTTGATTATATTGGGTTTCTAAGGTGATAATCTTGATATCACCTAGTTGAGCTTGCACTGTTTTTCCTGGCTAGTTTGACTGCCAGCAGTGAAGTTCACAAATAGTAGTAAAGTCAACAAGAATCTCTGAGTGAAAGGGGATATTCACCTAGAAAAAAAATGTAGGATCTTGATGTAAGGATTGGAGGTGTGATTACAGCATCCCAGCCTCAGACATCATGATCACTAAAATTCTAAATCTGATTGGCTGACTTCTACCGGATTTAGTAGTGTGTGGCAGCCTTTAACAGTTTAACAGAAGTTGTGTTCACGAAGATTGTGACAATGAGCACTTCACATGAGCAACTAAACACTGGATTTAAAAATAGACTGTAAAGTTGGGTAGAAGGGTTATACATGTTAAAAGATATTCAGTAGTTTTGTTTGTGGCACTTACAGTAGTTGATTATAAAAAAGAGATGTTTTCACATGTTTAAATATGGGAAAAGAAGTTTGTAATTTTCAAAGCCTGGCTGACTCTTTGCCAACATATGAAAGGATTCCTGAGTTATCTAATTTTATTGGCTGTATGTCCTCTCACATCTATGATGGAAGATCAGGTGAAGTACTTCACTGAATTTTTTTTCTCCTCAAAATATTGCCAAGTAAAATGCTGTAATCAGGAATGGATTTTTGCTGTCAGCACTCTTGCTTGTGTGACAATAGAAATCTGGGATCACGAGTCTGGGATACGTGATCCTGGTTCCAGGTGCCTTAATCCATGCATGGCTTTTCAGAATGTCAGCAAGCACCAATAGCCTATTTCAGAGTAAAACTACACATAAGACTTGGGATAAATATTATGTTTCTGCTGAAAACTCACTTTAAATGTTTGTAATAACTTCCTATTGCAAACAAATATGGATTTTGGCCATATATTGAGGGATAAATGTATGATTTGTAGCTTTTTGCAATAGGCTAAACGCTACAGTTTATAATTTCTCATGTAAACATCCTTTATTCTTAATAAAATAAAAAAAACCAACCTGTGAAAACACAGATACAAACTTTATCTGTGTTTACTATCTTTACTACTTTACTATCGTAATCGTATATATTTATTAGCTTCACGTTTTGTGTGTTTGGTATGTACGGAGACAGAATGCAGAAGTTTACCACAGGTTCATAATTGGAAAGTGATTAGAGTCATTTGAGATGCCAAAAGGCCTCATATTGAAAGCAGATGACAGTAGACAGCTGGGGAGGATTGAAATATATGCAGTCAAGATGGACAGTTCTCGCTTCTTGAGGTGGATAAGCCACCTACGAGATTTATGCTTGTGTTTTGTTCATAATATACTGATTATAATTTAAATTCTGTTGCCTTCAAAAATTAAATATGATGAACAAGGTACCAAGGTACTGGTTATTTAACAGTCTGGACAGTCTGGCATGGCCGTCTTGTTGTCACAAAAGTTTTTTGACACATCTTCATAACATCAGAGTAGGTCGGACTTGGCTATAGTTCTAACATGCATACATGCATCTTGTGGTGATCGGTTCCGATTTTGCTCATCTCTAACAAGCCTATATATTGATGGATCTGCAGCAAATCATCTGTCCGTGAGTCATCAATCCTGGAAGAGAGAAGGGCAGACAGTGGTTGAAGCCACATATGATGTAAAAGACATAAGTAAACGTGTGAATGCATCAATATTTCTGCAAATGTCCACACCTTTGGACTAAAAGCCCTAACAGATATTGTTTAGTAAAGTTCTGTGATCACAAATAAATAGGTCAATAAACATTGTAAAACTGTCTTCATAGTGTTTTTTTTTTTTTTGCTATAAACACAAAAACAAAACCAGCATCACTTGTGGATTGGTGAAATTAAATATTTAAATATGAAGCTGGAAGAAATCTTTTTTTTTAGCACACAGGGCTAAAAGATTGCAAATGGAGAAAACTCATTTAAATAGCAATAAGGACAACATTCAGACTTGCAATCAACCGATGATACAACACCCACCAGTTGAAACAACTCTGCGATCAGCTTTGGAGCGTCAAGGAGGAAGCTGTCATGAGGAAGAACTCTCCAGCACCCCCCTTTCCATGGATGCTCTGGCAGTGCAAGTCACTGAGCTCTCAGGCCAATTTTGCCGATATTCTGATGCTGAACGTCAACCCCAAGCCAGTGAGGCAACAGATGTCGTTAAGTCATTATTAATAGGTTGTTTGCACATGACGTCACTGATGACATGCGAAATGCAGCTGGAGGGCAGGAAGTGATTTTTCTCTCCATAGGAATCACTAGCAGAAACTCAAAATGCCTGTGTTTTGCGTTGTTTATGGATGCTCAAATTGGCCAAACCGAGAAACCACAAGGAGCTTTTATCGCTATTTGCTCGCTTTCTAGGCTATAATCAATTCAGAATTTGAATAAAAGTTTTCTCCCCCTTATAAATAACACATTTTCGTACACGATAAAAGCTCCCTGTGGTTTCTCGGTTTGGTCGATTTGAGCATCCATAAACAATGCAAAACACAGGCATTTTGAGTTTTGTTAGTGATTTCTATGGAGAAAAATCACTTCCTGCCCTCCAGCTGCATTTCGCGCGTCATCAGAATCACGTGATTGCAAACAACCTATTGTGATGTTCTCACTCCAGCCACAAACCTATGCAACAGCAGAGCTCTCTACTAGAGTGCCATCTGGGAGTCACATTCCTGTGCTGCACAAAAATCCAACTCTTCAAGACAGAGCTTATCAAGGTCTTTGATCGATCTGTCTTCAGTAAAGAAGCTTCTTAGCAAGTGACTGCTCTACAGCAAGGAAGAATTGTAGTCTGCTGCATTGTCACAGACCAACAAAGTATTTGTGATGACCCCTGTCTTTTAGATCAGGTACATGGTCGGGTACATTAGGGTCATTTACCTGGGCAAGAGATTACAGCAGGATACAGGGTTCTGCAGGATTCTGCTGGGAAACCTTGCACCAATTCATGTGGCTGTTACTTTGACACATACCACCTAAAGTTTGGTGAACCCACAATAGTGTTCCCTGATAGCAGTGCCCTCATTCAGCAGGATTATGCACCCTGCACTGCAAAAATGGTTCAGAAAGGGTTTGAGGAACATTGCTCAAGGTGTTGTCTTGGCTTCCAAATTCCCCAGATCTCAATCTGACTGAGCATCTATGGGATGTGCTAGACTACCAAATCCAATACTTGCAGGCCCTGCTAATATCTTGGTGGCAGATACCACAGGACATGTTCAGAGATGTTGTGGAGTCCATGACTCGACATTTCAGAGCTGTTTTGGCAGGACAAGGGGGACTTTCTTACAGGCTGGCCAGCTGTAATGGCAAGCCTGATGCTCTGTCACAACGATTGTGGCATGGAGAGCTGTGTCAGGTGAACTCTCGGTTGAGGTGCCTGGGGGTTGCCTGGTGACTCTTCCTTTTGTTCCTGTGGAAGTCTGTGCTGCCATCCTCCAGTAGGGCTAGGCCTCCAGATTGTTGTGCCACCTGAGGATGAAGAGGTCCCTGGCAAACATTTGTCTGCACCTTTGGTGGATGGCCATGGCAGAGGATGTCTGTCAGTTTATGGGCACATACTCAGGCTTTTCTCAAAACAAGTTATCCAATCATCCCTTGTTTTTTTGCACCCCATCCCTTCCCACCCATGGTCACATTTTGCCCAGATTTTTGTCACCAGCCTCCCTCCATCTGGAGGTAAAACTGTGATCGTCTGTTGTCAGGATTCCACCCCCAGACCAATAGCCAGACAAAATGTTCAAAACAGGATCTCAAGCAGATAGATAGAGTTTATTGTCATTTGCACAGGTACATTACAGTAGAGGTACATTGGAATTCTTGTGCATTTCTCAGAGTCAGCTTTACAGAAAAATAAAGTTAAGTATTATAATAAAATAAAGTTAAGTATTATAATAAATAAGTAATGTTGCACATTATATGAAGTAATAAAATAAATAAATAATATTACACATTGTAGTAATATTTCACATTGTAAAGAAATAATAAGAAAATCTGTTGCCCATTATGGACTATACATAAATAATATTCAATAATATTTCACATGACAAAAGTGAAAAGATAATGCACATAGGTTAATACACTATTGTACATGAATGATGATAATGCACATGGACTAAGATACTGTTGTGGATGGTTATGCATGGTCAGTCACAGAACAAAACATTATATAAGTTGGGGAGATTGATCAGTGAGGTAGTGAATTGTCCAAAGTGTGAAAAGCTAGTGGGATGATGGATGATATTCGTCCATATAAATGGGTAATGGAGAATGCCACTATGGTTTCCAACATATAAGCTGGCAGCAAGGTTCATTGATCAAGGTTCATTCATCATGTTTTATATTTTAAAATATTTATTTTCAAGGAAACAAACAAGTTTCAAATATTTATTTGTTTGTTTGTTTGTAAAATAAATTGCACCCTGTATATAAAATTGATAATTGTAGATACTGGATTGCACAGTATAATAGACTATAATAACAACTATGATGCACGACACCTGTCGACAATATCACTGCACAGCACCGTGTTTTTTTTTTTTTTTTTTGCATAGCCACATTCACATGTCAGAGACACTAATACCTTCCATTTTTCCAATATAACAGCTAATACATCATACTACAGCCAAGCACAAAACATTTTTCTTTTCTTAATAAAATAATTAATCTCCATATAATTTTATTATGTGGTAATCATTTTATAAAATAAAAATATTTCTGTCATGACAACTCTCGGAGCGATTGGCATGCTAATGTACATGACCATGTTAATGTATTTGGTTTTGGCGGAATAGATCTGCTACGCTGCTGCTGCTGCTGCTGCTGCTGCTGCGGCAGAGCAAGTACCGAGACTTGCTACTGCCAATACATCCACAACATGCTGCTGTGAGCATGTAAGAAATATTGCTGCTGCAAATATAACATACATGAAATAACCCCCCACAAAGCAGGAGACATAGAAGGGACAATACAAGCCAAAACAAGAACAAAACACCCTCCAACAAGCAGATCTATCACCAAGACATATGTAACTGCTGCTGCTCCGAAGAGCCATGTGAACCGCATGTATTGCTATCTATGTGTGCCTGGGCTACCACGCCGACCAGCATAACGCTAGTGGCCTATGACTATGTGAGCCTTGGCTACCACGCCGACCGGCTTAACACTATTGGCCTATGACTATGTGAGCCTTGGCTACCAAGCCGACTAGCTTAACACTAGTGGCCTATGACTATGTGAGCCTTTCCTGTTTTCCTTATTTGGTCCTTCCAGTTCCTTTTCACATTATTAGTATCACCTGTTCCTTGTTATTAGTTATCCCCATCACCTGTCTGCCCCTCGTTATCTACTCTATTTAGTTCTAGCCTGTTCAGTTCTCCCTTGTCTGGAATTGTATGTCAATGTCAACTCTTTGTGCTATGTGTGATTCCCTGAAATAGATAATTAAACTCCTTCGTTTTGTATTCCTGGTCTCCTCGTTCCTCGCTCCGTGCTCTTCAACACTACCACCAACCGTGACAGAATTCCAGACCTCAAAAGTGACAGTGAGCGGCGCCCCTTCTACCCGTGTTTGTTTTTCATTTTTTGAAAAGTGTTTTTATTTTGTTTTCCCGTTCGTTTCTCCCCGTCCAAATGGAGGAACGAGCGATGTTAATCGCCGTGGCTGAGGCGAACCCCGTCCCGATTCTCTACACGAGGGCGTTCGTGCCGCTCGGCCTCACCAGCTCCCTCAAGGGAGAAACCCTCCTGACGCTGTTCCGGATCGGGATAACCTACCATCGTCCCGCGGAGCTCCCAGACACCACCAACCTCGGCTGGAAGGAGGGAGTCATCCGGTGTCTGGAGAGTTTCCGATCGCCCAGTTCAGCCCAGGAAGGGCTCCTGTTCCAGAGTGTAGCCCACGGAGGGCTCCTGATTTCCCGTTAAGCCCAGGGAGGGTTCCTGTTTCCCCGTTAAGCCCAGGGCGGGTTCCTGATCCCAAGTCCAGCCCAGGGAGGGCT
>NW_015662161.1:1242959-1243873 GCF_001515625.1 Sinocyclocheilus rhinocerous
CCTGTTTCCCTGTTAAGCCCAGGGAGGGCTCCTGTTTTCCCGTTAAGCCCAGGGAGGGCTCCTGTTTCCCCGTTAAGCCCAGGGAGGGCTCCGGATCCCCAGTTCAGCCCAGGGAGGGCTCCTGTTCCCGAGGAGAGCCCACGGAGGGCTCCTGATCCCGAGTTAGGCCCAGGAAGGGCTCTTGTTCCCGAATATAGCCCACGGAGGGCTCCTGATTCCCTGTTAAGCCCACGGATTCCAAGGCTCCGCCATGGCAACCTGAGTCCCGTGTTCCACCATGGCCTGCTGAGCCCCCTGATCCGCCATGGCAACCTGAGTCCCCTGTTCCGCCATGGCCTCCTGAGTCCCCTGCTCCGCCATGGCAACCCAAAGCGGGCGCCCCCCGTCGCCGTCCGGGAGGGGGGCGATTTGTCACGTGTATGTTCCTGTTGAGTTCCTGTTTTCCTTATTTGGTCCTTCCAGTTCCTTTTCACATTATTAGTATCACCTGTTCCTTGTTATTAGTTATCCCCATCACCTGTCTGCCCCTCGTTATCTACCCTATTTAGTTCTAGCCCGTTCAGTTCTCCCTTGTCTGGAATTGTATGTCAATGTCAACTCTTTGTGCTATGTGTGATTCCCTGAAATAGATAATTAAACTCCTTCGTTTTGTATTCCTGGTCTCCTCGTTCCTCGCTCCGTGCTCTTCACACTACCACCAACCGTGACAGTTTGTGCCATGATGAGACGGACAAAGTTAGCCGATGCATACCATTTTACTCTCTCGTGCAGATAAAAGTTGTCAAAGTTACAGTGCACAAAAACCCCCGGGTGGACTGACCTGAATGAACTGAAATAAAAGCAGAATATAAATGTTCTTTCTCCGTTTTCTGAATTACACAGCACAGCGAGAGCACACGTCGCACGAGCACATT
>NW_015662161.1:1245933-1260601 GCF_001515625.1 Sinocyclocheilus rhinocerous
TGCATGCCATCTTACTCTCTCGTGCAGATAAAATTTGTCAAAGTTACAGTGCACAAAAACCCCCGGGTGGACTGACCTGAATGAACTGAAATAAAAGCAGAATATAAATGTTCTTTCTCCGTTTTCTGAATTACACAGCACAGCGAGAGCACACGTCGCACGAGCACATTCTCCGAACTACACTACCCATAATGCATTTTACTCGGAACTAACTGTTACAGCCGTAGATAGTGATCTTCCGCGTCTCCCGCAACAGTGTCATTGATATCACTGTGATAATCGTGTGCTTCTGATGCTGCGTGCAGCTGAAATCAAACACACACTCATTACAATGAAAACATCGACCTTAGAAATAACGAACGTGAACACTATAATGAATGAAATGAATGAAATATCTACATACATGACCACCGTCCTTCTGAGGTGACAGCAGAAGTTTTTAGTCTCGGAGTAGAAATATAAAGGATTTACTATACAAGAAACTATTCTGAGCCCATCCCACCTGTTACAACGCACTCCAATATGGGGAATATAGTAACAAAAGTGCTTTAAGGAATAGTTCACCCAAACCTGTATCCATCTTTATTCTATATCATAAATGTTTTTGGCCATAAATTGAAAGTCAGTGGTGTCTAATGTTGTGTCTATGAGTCTTTTGTGTTCCACGGAAGTGAGTTACATGTTGTAACAGTAAACGATAACACAATTTTCACAAATTTTATTGATAACAATAATTTACACAGTTTAAGGTCAAGTTGTAGACTTCAAAAAAAGTTTTAATTTAATAATAAATAAATATGGGAAGATGTGATAAATATGGGGAAATTATAAAATCAAAGTTTGTGAAAAATAGCACAATGAATCACTGAAAAAAGGGACATGTTAGTCTTCCATCAGTACTGTGGTACAGGCCCCCTTCAAAAAGTGCCCCATATTTTTTATATATTATGCATTTTATATATTTTCATATTATATTGCTGCTTCATCGCTGACACAATAGAAGAGATTTGTAAGATTTCTTTCATACAGTGGATTGACTTCTGTCTTATAAAGTGTCCTTACAGTATTAGTAACCACTGTAGGCAAGCAAACCCATTTGACCAGTTATATCAATATTGATCAATTTGTGAATTTGGCATCACTAGTCCCGATTCTAATAGCTAATAGAAGACATGCATGACATGACTTTTTAAATATTACTAAGGAAAATTATTTGGTATAAGGGACATTGTTCGTTCAGAGGATCTTCAGAGGCAGCAGAACAACCCAAAATGTCATTAAACATCGCACATGTTCAGTGGCAAAGATGATGAAGAGACCAAGTGAATTTTAATTTAGTAAATCATCTAATTTACTAAATTAATTAGATTTCATCTGTTCACAAGACCTTTTCCCAAAGATATGCAGTGTTACTCAGGTGTGTTTTATGAAGTGATTTTACTCTCTTTCTCTGACAGAAGAGTGCTCCAGGGTCTCTGACCACATAAACACCCTTTCACTGGATGTGGAATAGATTGAGTAAGTTGACACCATTCAACCTTTTTTTAAGGAAGTCAGTTTGAATTTGTTTGCCAGTTCCTTGGGTTAGTTTTCACTGACATTCAAGCAATTCTTTGCTGCAATTTGTCAAATTTAGTTTTCTCTTGAAGCCACTTTCAGGCAGGTCAATTGAAGTTCAGTATGCCTCAAACTACCTGTTAATATCATTTATGGTGGAAACAGGAACGTCGAGGTCTCAAGAGATGGAGTTCTGGCCTTGAGATAGCGTGGCTACATCCTTGTGGCTGATCTCCTTAGACATTTCCATGGATTCCGTTCTCTATGCTTAGAGTGGTACATCAAAATCATTTTCTTTTTCAGAATGATTCAGTGACATGTTATGTTATGCAAGCAGAAGTGAGTTCATTTCCAATGTAAAGGTGCTAAGGGGCACCAGATTCTTGTTTTGTTCGCCCAGTCCCCCTGGATCCAGTCCCTGTTTTACAGCAGTGCTAACATTCTCAATTGAAACAGTAATAATGGCATATTGACAAAGCAGATTTGGTTACTGTTCCAGTGTGTATTTGTGTTTCTGCTCTAAAGTGTTTCTAAAGTTTTCTATTTACAATGTGTTTTTGCAGCATTGTGTGGGGTAGCCAATCACATATCTGTTGACTTCTTCAACACAATATCTAATCAGAGGTGTTGAAGTTAGTTCAGAAACCACTCAAGGTTTTATTCAGTGCTGAGTTGTGCACACTTGTGAATTCTCTCACTATAACAGCTGTTTTGAGATAATGTAAATAAGAGATTCATTGTGCAAGTGTAGACCACTTCATTGATTATAACGCAAGTTAGAGCAAGAGGGCTTTCTATATATAATTCATTCATAATTTAAATAAAACGTTTGTTTTTCATGCTGCTACGTGGATCTATACAGTGTTAACTTTGACAGCTATTTTGATTTAGTTTTAGTCATAGTCTCTGTAAAAAGTCTCCATTTAAAAAGATGCCCATGTTCTTGCTTCTTTATAAGAAGTGTTTTTTATTTATTTATTTTGAGATAAAGACATGTTATGACACAGTGAATCTGTATCTAATTGCATGTTCGAAGCTTAGTATCATTCATATTACCAGGCTAATAGATTTTTTTTTTTCAGGAATATATAATGAGTTTGGAATTTTTTGTGAAATGCTTAATAAATGCATTACACTGTAACTAAACCCATTCAATTTTAGTTGACTAAATCTACAGCAGAAGTCTATTTAGTCGACTAAAACTAGACTAAGACTAAAACAATTCAGATGACAAATATAACTAAAACTAATACCAGTGGTTATATATTATAACAACTTGCATACAACATCCTTCATTCTTTCAAGCAGACATATTCATGTATATAAATTAAATTTAGATTAATCCTTATTAGGGCTACTAAAGTGATTCAGTCAAGAGCAGTGAGTAATTTCTCTCTTTCTTTTTTTTCCGTTCTGACTGGATCTCTTCCCAATAGTCCCTCCCTAACATTTTCATTTTGTTTTTATTTATTGATGAAACTGTCAGTAAATTTTCATCGTTTTTGTCATTCAAAAAGCATTTTTATTTAGTTACCATCTTGTTTTCGTTGACGGAAATTATGACAAATTATTCGTCAAAAAAAATAACACTGCCTTGCCACATATATGCTACAAAGTAAAGGAAGTAACTGCATGTACTCTAAATACAGAATTCACTCTTGCGATTGCAATGACTAACATGATAACCACAGCAATGGACAGGACAAAAGTATATACAGTATGTTAAAATGTTGTGATTGCAATGCAATTTATTCTAAAGCAGGGTTGTCAAACTAAGCTACTGGAGAGCCATATTCCTGCAAAGCTTTGTTCCTACCCTTCTCCAGTACACCTGCCACATTGTTTGTAAGTAATTCTAAGAAGCTTGATTAGCTCCTTCAGGTGTGTTTAGGTAGGATTGAAGTTAAACTCTGCAGGACCTTGGCCCTCCAGGAATTGAGTTTGAAACCCTTGTTCTACAGCATTTTTGGGTTTGTGGCTTACAAAACTCAGCCATGAACATGACACTATTTGGCTAAGAATCATAGCAAAAATGGCTGAGAAAAGTGAAGTTAGTTCTGAGAAATGTGGCATCATTTATTTGCAGAAACCACTTGATTTTTTACAATGAAGTACTTCTGTGATTTATCAGGCATAGATGCGTTTACTGTGTCCCATATCACACAGGTATGAATCATCACTCCACACCCTCCCAGCTCAGAGATTTTCATCAGATTGGCAGCGCCATAAAGGAGCTTTTGTTTTGTTTCTAATTGAACGATTGGCAGGGGTGCTATTACTTCCTATTGCACACAGGTAGAATGCTTTCACACAGCATACCGTAGAGAGTTCAGGGAAAATAGAGTGCTGGTGCTTGACCTTTCCGGGGATTCTTGTAGCATATCAGCTTCCTTAAAATCTAAACCAAAGCTCAGTAATCGTAATAAAATAAGACAAACCAACAAATAGAGCACTAGGGGCAGAACAGTACAACCCTGCTGAGATTCGCTCAAAATGAAGTATTGAACATTACGCAATTAAGCAATGGATTCGATTTTTTTTTTTTTTTTTTGTGAATTAGTTGTTGTGTTAGATGTTGTCTTACTTTAAAAACAGGACAAGTGATAAGGAGACTGGATGGATGGACAAAATAAGTAGCCCCTCATCTAGCAATGGCTAACTAGGGAAGCCCTCAAATTCATTGCAATTTTTTTTATTTCATTTCAAATGGAGGATAATAAATAAATTGAATTATTTAAATTGAATTATTAAAACCATTACCCTTTATTTGGACTGTTCTTTGGTAATCAAGATAATCAATTATTATTATGATTGATTATGATGATTCATTAATTAATATTTTAATCATATAATATAGCATAATAAATAATAATTTATAATCATAATAAATTATAATGACTATAATAATATTAGATTTATTTGGTCCATTTAACTGGGTAATATTACATTTATATTTATTTTATTCTATATGTGTATATTACATTCAATTAGGTTCACTTAACATTTGCACATACTACATAAATTATATAGAACTTCCTTCTTAATTTACAAGAAGATTAAAATGAAAGTGCATGGGCACAAACCATATCTTTGGGTCTTTAAAGGGTTAGTTCACCCAAAAATGAAAATTCTGTCATTAATTACTCACCCTCGTGTTGTTCGAAACCAGTAAGACCTTCGTTCATCTTCGGAACACAATTTAAGATATTTTTGATGAAATCTGAGGGCTCTCTAACCCTCCCATAGACAGCAAGGTAACTACCACGTTCAAGGTCCAGGGAAGTACCAAGATGATCGACAAAGTAGTCCGTGTGACATCAGTGGTTCAACTGTAAAGTTACGAAGCTACGAGAATACTTTTTTGCACAAAGAAAACAAAAATAACGAGTTTATTCCACATTTTCGTCTCTACTGCGTCACTTTGGACGCGCATTCACAACAGTACCATAACGCGAGCGTGTGGCGGCGCCGGCGCTACTACTTTGTCGATCATCTTGGTACTTTTCTGGACCTTGAACGTGGTCGTTACCTTGCTGTCTATGGGAGAGTCAGAGAGCCCTCATATTTCATCGAAAATATCTTAAGTTGTGTTCTGAAGATGAACGAAGGTCTTATGGGTTTCGAACAACATGAGGGTGATTAATTAATGACAGAATTTTCATTTTTGGGTGAACTAACCCTTTAAGTTAGGCTCTTTTGACTTGGCCCAAAAAGCAGTCACATAACATCCACTATGAAGACCAAAGTAACACCCTAAATAGACTCATAACATCTTAGCAACTTTATGACTTCAGTCTTGAAATCATTAAAAACACCCTAGCATTTTTTTTTTTTCCACACACACTTCTTTAAAGTTCCAGCATATGTTTTACATACTGACTTAAAACCTACATCCTCAAATTAAAGTCAAACTACAGAATAAAAGATTTTAAATGTCATCACAAAACATCAAGTAAAATAACTGGGAGCGATTATATTTATGTAATGCATAAATCTTTGTCATGAATCCACTGGTTGCATGCATATGAGTTAACTTCAAGTCTACTTAAAGGACAGTTGGTATATGTCAAGTATCAGAAATTAATACCTAAATCAGAAACTACTAGCATAGTAAAGTCCAGATATAATATATTAATTAGCTACAAGCAGCAATTGCATGTTCAGTTCAGCTATAAGTAGCTCTACTGAAGGCAATAGTGTCATTATTCAGCTCAAGTCAATTTAATGTTAATTCAGCTCAGTTCAGTCCACCTTATTTTGCAACATGGAAGTAAGCTATTTTTGAATGTGCAAGACTTCAGATTCATTGGCCGCTTTAGGTAAATAACAAAAAAAAGAAAAAAGAAAAGAAAAACAAATTGCAAATGTGACTGGTGAGTGAAAAAGTGAAAAATGTCAAACTGTTCACAGTATAGTTGCATATTTGCAATACAAAAGTAAAACATGGATATAAACTTCACTACTTTTAATACATAGTCTAAAGTATGCTTTAATAAACTAAAAAGTGGGCTAATTTAAGTATTCGCCCCCTTGGTACAAATTTAATTTTTGTTAAAAAATCTAATAACATGAAAACTCTGGACATTTTTCATACTTGGTTTATAATTGATGTCATTGTCACTAAAACTATGATAACTTTTCTGAACGCATTTAACTTTTGCTTCACAGAAAAAAATTACACAGTCCTTAAGGAGGGCGTTTTCCCCCACTCTACCCTACACCTACTTTAGTAAGAATATGAGGCTTGTGCAGTTGAAACCTCTCTTTAACAAGTTTTAACCTAATCATGTCAAGTTTATTTACACTGAGTTAGTGCTTATACAGGTTAATTAATATGATATGGTATTTACTAAGCTGAAATGACAGTAGTGCATCCAATACCACAACGAAAGGCTAATGACCAATTTCCAAACAATTGCTAAATTCTCCTAACTGTGTCAAGCAGGGACTTAACCAAGCCTTTGCTTTCCAGATATCAGCAGCCTTTGTGGCCATAAGCTGGGCGCGACACCATCTCGTGTCACCTTACATTCACAATGACACCCAAAGAGATGGTACTGCCAGGGGAGAACCCATTCATCTGATTTGTAAGTATTTAAGCTTAGCCACATTAAGATGATTTGGGTACTTTACACTGCAGCTCTGCCATTTGTGTCTAAAGCGGCTCTAATTTGTACTGTGCCACCTGCCGCGAGCTTTCATTTCCCCACACTGCAAAAAAAAAAAGTTTACTTAATTATGTCATGCCTACATTCTGACATCACTGGGATCTTACTATATAATGTGAGAGAAGTATCTCAGAGAAAAGATCAGCAGCTTCAAAAAGAGCCCAGCCTAATGCTAATGTGCACATGTTTGTACAGAACCAGATATGTTGTTTCCAGTCTGCTGAAAATTTTGGCTGAGACTGATCACAGAAAGAAGAGGGACGAGGTCTGTGGTTCATTTTTGATTCCAAGGCACATAGTTGACCACGACATGAAAAATGAGGAGTACGACTGGGCTAAGTTATGAAATTACATGAGAGGGTAGACTGTGGTTTATATACTGTCCAGACACCCCACAGTTTTGAAAGAACATAATAGCAGCGGTTTTGATTTTCTGTATGACACTTATTTTGTTTCAGGCACATCAGCATGCATGTCTGGCTGCATATAAGTGTTTAATACGAAACAATACTTTTCTATAGTTTATTGCACTCACACAAGGCTAGTGTTACTCTTAAGGTGCCATTTTCGATGGGTTCCTCTAACTCTGTGTGACTGATTCCGCTCCTCTGATCTCAGGCCATGGCTAAGCTTCTCCTTTGTCAACACTGTTACAGTACCTCAGTGTCGCAACAAATCAATATCTATGGCCTGCTGACAATGTCCAGGTCCGTCATTCCCCACCACCCCTCCATCTGCCCAATCTTCTATCTCCAGCAAATTCTTAACACAGTCACCAGCGAGCCAGTGACAAACTGGTCACACAAGTATTATGTTTTATGTTTCTCCATTACTGTCTACTGTTTCACATGGAGATTGGGAGCATCGAGGCAAACTGAAGCTCACCAAATAATGGGCCCATTGATTTCCCAGAGGAACAGTTTTAGCTAAGGGAGAGTTTTGCACTGGGCCAGACTCAAAGGGGGCTATTACCTTCTTCTCCAGGGCTGTGATCCATGACTGGAGAGTCTTAGCACAAGGGGAGTGAGGGGAACTGTCCTGGCACCAATTCACCCAAACCCAGGCATCTCTCTGCCATATACACTCTTAGGCAAAGACTTTTGTTTTGCTCCTTTTAAATGTTTGATGTGGTGTCTGCACAATTGTTTTTTTTTAATCTCAGAGTTTTTTTTTTCTTCTGTTACTTAACAATGGTATTGTTAATAGATCAGCTAATGTTTTGCCCAACCTCTGACAGCATCTTATGATTCAGCCTCAATTATTGCCCCCAATAACAACTGTAGTGCTTTACCGCTGACAGAAATAGCAGAAAGAGCTAAATAAACTTATCACTGCATCTAAACCAGTAACATGTTTATTAGATCCCATACCTACTAAATTGCTGAAAGAGTTGTTTCCCTTTTCAGAAGAGCCTCTTCTCAATTGTATTAACTCCGCTCTCTAGATTACATCCCAAGACCCTCAAAGCTGGCAGTTATTAAGCCCCTCATTAAGAAACCACAACTAGATCCTAGTGAATTGACAAATTACAGGCCCATTTAAAAGGCCCATTGTCTAAAAATCTGCTCATTGTGCTCCTTGCAAAAATTAATAAATAAATAAATAAATAAATTAATTAATCTATGAAAATTTTCATTCTGTCATAAGGCCTCATCTTAGCACAGAAACAACACTCAGTAAAATTATAAATGACTTGCTTTTAGCATTGGACCAAGGCTGCATCTCACTGCTAGTTTTACCTGATCTTAGTGCTGCATTCGACACTATAGATCATGGCATACTCTTAGATTGATTACAAAATTATACTGGTATTCAGGGACGAGCATTAAGTTGGTCCAACCTGTCTGACCATTTCCATTTTGTTTATTTAAACAGGAAATTATTTATTAAGTTAATGCCAGTCAAGTATGGAGTGCCACAAGGACCTATTTTAGGTCCGCTGCTATTTTCAATATACATGCAGCCCCTTTCAAAATAAATTTAAAAAAATTAAATTTCTAAATTATGTAACATAACAGAATGTGCTAAAGATATAAATAATTTGGATGACCAGTAGTTTTGTCTATTAAATTCAGATAAAACAGAGGTATCACTTATTGGACCAAAACTTGTACACAGAAGCAATGACATTAATTTAGCAATGGCATTTCAACTTTTCGACAGTGCTATTTCTTATAAATTATAACTTATAACGTATAACTTATAAATTCTTGCTATCTACATTACACATAAATTTCCCAACATTGTACTTTTTTTTCTTAAAATGACTAATTATTTCTTTAGAGAATATCCTTATTTGTCAGCTGGGGTCGTGTCGATTACTTTGAAGCTGCCTGCCTAAAAATCCTGAAATGTTTTCTCCAAAACCTTAATTTCTCTTTGGCTGAAGAAACAAACTCATCTACATCTTGGATGGCCTGGAGATTAGTAAATAATAAGGAAATTCTCATTTTTGGTGAACAATTCCTTTAAGGAAAAATGTTCGCATGACAAAGGTTATTCAACCATTCAAAAATAAATATTCTTCGATGTTGTCTGATCATTTAAAAACTATTTATATTGTGGTCACTCTTTTTAAGAATACCTATCTTCCACTCCATTTTGCAAAATGTGAATTTGGAAAGGCTACTGTTACAGCATGTATTTTGGAAAGCAAGGGGGTCAGGGTCATCTGGGCACCAAAAAAGTTCAATCTATTGTGGAGTTTCCTGTTCCCCAGACCAAGCACGTATTGAGACGATTCCACAGTATGGTGGTCTATTACAATTTTGTAGGAATCGTTTCAGATGTTGTCTTACTGTTAACAAATTTTCTCTCCAAGGAGTTTGTGTGGTGTGATGCATGTTGTCCACCTTTTGAATCTGTGTAAATGAATATGATAATTTCCAAAAATTGGATGGGAAAACATAAATCAGTAACACTTTATTTTGATAGTCCACTTTAGACATTCTACTAACAGTAAGTAACTTTGCAACTACATGTCAACTAGCAGTCATTAGAGCATTAGTAGACTGTCTGCTTAATATCTTCTAACACTTTACTTTGATGGATCCACAACATACAACATACTGACTATGAGAAACTTTACAAGTATATGTCAACTTATTCTACTAACCCTAAACCTAACCTAACAGACTACTCTGAGGGTTAGACATGTAGTTGCAAATTAATAAGAATTAGTTGACATGTAGCTGCAACGTTACTTATAGTTAGTAGAATGTCTAAAGTGGACTATCAAAATAAAGTGTAACCAAAAAAATATTTATTGTAAAGCTTTTTGTACACAACAAGTGTGAAAAGTCTCAAGCTTTGTTGATAATAACAGGATTAGTTTTGTTGCATCACAAATGCTCACTTGCAGTGTAAACGCAGTGTAAGGATAATGTTGTTTTGTCATTTTCATGAAGTGTCCTTTCCTTTAGTGGCTGTAGCAGCTAGTTAGTGTGCATGTGTAAAGCTTGGGAAGTTGGGAAAACATGCACAACACCCTGCAGCTGGCACTGCACCAAAATGCACCTGCACACTGAGTTTAGTGTACAGGCATGTAGTGCTGCTTTCCCGGTCTCTCTAAATCTCTCTGCTCCACTCTCTACTTCTCTCCTTCTCACACTCTTTTTTCCACCTCTTTCACACCCTTGTTCGCACTTTCACTCCGAAGTATCACTCCCTCACCCCTTGTCTAGACTTGCTGCACCTGTGGTACATTAATCTGCAATAGTCCTTAGCTGGATAACAACTCCTTAACATGACAGCATGGACCAGCAACTTCACCACACCTTACCTTCTCCCTGCAGAGAAAAAAAAAAGAGCGAGAGAGCTTGACCAAGCTTGGCTTCTATTTAGCAAGGTTTCACAAATGTTTAAAATGCACTGGAGGCAGTACTATGCAACTCAGCTGAAAAGACCTCTAAAGATGGTCACCAGTACATGTTTTTTAATGCTGGTCCCCATCGTGGGATACTAGTGTCCCTACCAGGCTTCTTAACTACCATTAACAGATGAGACTTAATGGCAGTCAATCTAAATTTGTAATTAAAAAGCTATAATTAATTAGCAATTTAATGCTAAATTTTGCCTGTAAGCAACATGACATAAACCAGCACTGAGCTGGCCTTTTATGTAGGGTGGTTCTCGTCTGGTTTTACTTACTGTATGATCCAGAATTTGCCGGAATTTTGTCAGAAGTTTTCGAGGTTGAGGGATATGTCATGCAACATGCACATGTTGGCATCTGCCTAATTTGGCTAGATTTCATTCAATGACAAATTCATTTGTGCCAAATATTGCATAATCTTGTTGCCAACAAGAAGATTCACTGCAAGTGTGTTTTTTTTTTTGTTAAAGCTGATTTTCCTAACCAGCTATGCTCAATTATACGGTTACATGCATTTTTCTTTTTTCTTTTTTCTTTTGCTGCTGTCTGCTACCCTTTCTGAACAGATAAACGTATGCATTGTGAACAACCAGTCAAGAACCACTGCTATAGACTACAGCTGCTTTAGCAGATGTGTCCAATGGGTTCTTCGCCCATTCGAAACACCTTTATGTTCTTGTGCTTTCTGGAACTCTGCCACATTCACAGCTTGGGTCTCCTGTCATACATCTTTACCGACAGAACTGTACTTGCTCGCCTGCCTGCCTGTCTGCTTGTTTACGTCAGTGTTAAATATATTTAAACCCAGCAGCACCTTCACTGCATTTCTGTGAGGCCGCAACATTCCCGTATTTACTCCCAGGGCAGGGAATCATTTACAAGGACCCTATTTACTATGTACATTTATTGGGCTTGAAGAATGTTGATTATGGGACATGCTCCGTTTAATCTAGTTGTTATTAACAGCTGCTTTTTGCTTTGAAATTATATGAAAGAATCCCTTGGGTAAATCATGAAAAGATTTCCAAAGTGTTGGGGCTCTGAGTCAGGCGGCGTGCGTAGCTGGAATCAATCACGCTCTTTTTTTTTTTTTTTACTACATAATATCCCTGCTGAAAAGACTATCATGGCTGGTCACCAGCAAATGTTGTACAGAACATCACTGCCGAAAACACTTGTTAAGACTAACATGAATTTCCACATAGGTCAAGGCTGGTTTATGGTCTCTAGTTTCCATAGCATTTACAACCCATTATACTTCTGTAATGTTGTGGAGCTGGATATTCAACAAGAAAACAAAATCTAAGGTGGGATTTTGTCAACTGAGAGTTTTAAGTCGCTTTTGAATAAAAGCATCCGTTAAATGAATAAATGTAAATGTCTTGTGTTGCAAACTGCTCCATGTTCTGTCTCCCCCAGCACACATTCACACCTCTCTGGGTGGAATATGCCTGTAATTATAATTCTTTGTCTTTATTATATTTAATCATGCTATTCTATTTACAGTTTTAATCCCTAATTTCTATTATCAAACTTCTCACTTTAACTTCTTCGCCTTTGTATCAAATGTCCTTCTTAAGAAAGAAGCATTCCAATGATCTTACATGGATTTACTTTTAAAAATGAATCATAAAACATAATTGCAACAGGTGCATAAGGGCTAGTTAGCATTTTATCTTAGCATAGCATCAAAGCATGTCACTTTCTGAAATTAGTACCATGTTTTTTCTCCAAATTCATTATATCCAGTATCCAGAGTGGTTCTTTAGTGGAAATGTATCTATCATTCTCTTCCCAAAGCAGTAAGCAGTCTTGAAAAATGCATGTTAGATCAGTTCTTAATGACCTTCATTTACTTGAGACTTTCCAGATTTTATGAGGTTTTCTCCATTAAATAAAAAAAATAAAAATAAAGCAGTTTGGGCAGTTTTTATTAAAACTTTTAGACGATTACATTTATATGACAGTTTTATATGGCAATGTGCTTCAAAGTCAGAAAAAAATTAAGCATGATATTTGGTTTATTTCCTCTGTAAATGTCTGTCTACTGTTAAAGTGAACATCTGTATACTAAATGCATATGGGATTCATCCAAGATACTTCTAGTGCATCTGTTGACTTCATCTTATGTGTGGATTAGTTTTATTTGAAAAACAGAAGCATGTTGAATGGACTCTGGAGTGAATATAAAGTAATAAATAACGTAACATGCAGCCAAAGAAAAACACACAAAACACATTATTCACCCCTGTTTGCATCTGCAGAGTGTCCATTCAACATTTATAAAACATCTGAAGAATGTTTTGAGGTGTTGTATAAGTGGAATAATTGACTCTGCATTACCACCTCGATTGTGCATTATTTTTCAATAATTTAATGGTTCCTTATCGTATTCTTTACTGTAATAAAGGCTATGTCAATTAGCATTGCATTATAAATGTACCTTACTTACATGAAAATAAACAAGATGGCTTGATGAACACAGATAAACCACAATATTGCAATGGTTGCAGACTTGCTCTTAAAAACAGAAGCATGTTGAATGGACTCTGGAGTGAATATAAAGTAATAAATAACGTAACATGCAGCCAAAGAAAAACACACAAAACACATTATTCACCCCTGTTTGCATCTGCAGAGTGTCCATTCAACATTTATAAAACATCTGAAGAATGTTTTGAGGTGTTGTATAAGTGGAATAATTGACTCTGCATTACCACCTCGATTGTGCATTATTTTTCAATAATTTAATGGTTCCTTATCGTATTCTTTACTGTAATAAAGGCTATGTCAATTAGCATTGCATTATAAATGTACCTTACTTACATGAAAATAAACAAGATGGCTTGATGAACACAGATAAACCACAATATTGCAATGGTTGCAGACTTGCTCTTACACTCTCTGTCACATTTATTATGGTTGTGTTATATAATTAATACAATGATACCACTTCATTACTACCTTGAATACATAAAATAAATGATTTGACAAAATAGTATTTATATAAGTTGATACAATCACTGTACCACTGTACGCTTACAGTTTGCCATCCCTGTTTTACTTTCTCAAATTGAAAACCGGGCAGTGGGTGATAGTACAGGAGCTAAATACTTAAATGAATGCATAAATTGAATTACAATGAAATTACAATTACAAAATGGCAGTGTATGTTTGTAATAAACAGAAAAATATTGTGCATCGGTGTGGACACTAACATAACTACCTTTATAGTTATCTTTATACTTATCATTCTTAGTGTGAATGGGCCTTATAGGAATAGTTCACCCAAAAAAGAAAATTTGTTGCTAATTTACTCACCCTCAGGCCATCTAAGATATACAGTAGGTGACTTTCTCAGAAGAGTAAATAAGATTTTTAGCTGAAACTATGGTCTTTAGTGAATCACAATACAAGTCCACGGCCACCATCACTTGAGAGTCAAAAAATCATATATAGGCAACACAAAATTAATATCTGTGGCCAGTGTTGGGGGTAATGCATTACAAATAATGCAAGTTACATAATCAGGATACTTTTTTCAAGCAACTGGTAAAGTAATGCATTACTTTTTAATTTACAAGAAAATATCTGAGTTACTTTTTCAAATATGTAACACCAGTTACTTTGTTTTCCCACTTATTGACAGCTCTCCTATTGTGTGCGCTGTGTAAACATGATGTTACTGTAGCTCGAGACTAAATGTGAACATGCATTTACTCATCTCACTTGGACAAAACACATTCAGTATTCCTCAAAATAATTAAAAACAGTGAAATGCAAACTCATATATGAATATATGAATATGACGCAAACCTAAAATAATTAAATATGTTAAAGGGGTCATAGGATGCCCATTTTCCACAAGTTGATATGATTCTTTAGGGTTTTAATGAAAAGTCTGTAACATAGTTTGGTTAAAATTTCTCAATGGTAGTGTAAAAAACACCTTTTTTATCCTGTCAAAAACAGCTCTTTTCAGAGCATGCAGATTTGTAGCATTTTCCTTTAAATGTTAATGAGCTCTGCTGACCTCGCCCCTCTCTTTCGAGCTGCCTAGTCATCGTGA
>NW_015662161.1:1260631-1262521 GCF_001515625.1 Sinocyclocheilus rhinocerous
CGCGAACATAGACTCATTTATGTAGATCGGGGGCGCATTCCCTTCAGAAACAGATGTAATCCACTGCGAGTTCAGCGGCTCAGATGTCGGGAGTAAATGACGACTGCTATGTTCATTATTACATCCAACAACAGAACACCTCAGTCGCTTAGGAGTCATTCTTGTCTACAACTGCTCCAGCGGTGAAACAGTGGCGGACTGATGACAGCTCACTCAGGGCGGGTCTAAGGTTAGACACCAGTCCAGTCTGTGCTGAAACGTTACTGTCAATCAAACTATCGTGGGAGGGGCCTGTCTGTGTGACGTCACACAGACAGGCATCTGAGATCGGCTCGATTTGAGAAAGGGGAAAACATTTAACCAGATTAAAAAAAAAACACTGGGTGGATTTTTATCATTATAGGGTGGTTGTGTACACACCCTGCCAACACACATTTCAGTTCAAACAACTTGTAAAAGTGCATGTAGCATCCTATGACCCCTTTAAATAACACACATATCCTTTATGGGTTTAATCCCATTTTTTTTAAACCAATGTCTTTGCTGCTGACCTTCAGTGATCCAATTCAACCATACTAATAAGCAAAAAATGACTCTAGATAAACAGCTTTTGTCTTTCTTTTTTTTTCATTATTATTGCTGAGTGTTGAACTTTCTTCTCTTGCATCCTATTCTTCATGCAATCCAGAATGGCATGAAAGCTGAAAGGTTTGTTTGAGCTGTGCCCTCTACTGTACAGACGTGAATTTATATTTCCTTCAACCAGAGGATTATTAATTTCACTTCTGGTGTAAAAGGGCTTTTACTTTTGACAAAAATATAACTTTTTATCTTAAAAACAAACAAGCAAGCCCAAATCAGATGAGAAAAAGTAACGCAAAAGTAACGTAGTGTGTTACTTTCCATGAAAAGTAACTAAGTAATGTAATTAGTTACTTTTTGGGGGAGCAACTCAATATTGTAATGCATTACATAAGTTAATTTAAAATTTACTTTTCCTAACACTGCCTGTGGCTCCTGACAGTGAAACCACTGTTGTGTCTGAAAGGTTGAAAAGTTGTGAGTTGTGAAAATTACATGATCTACGACCAGAGCCGATCCTCCCTATACGCAAAATACGCAAGCTGCGTAGGGCCCCCAAAACACCCCTTGCTCTCAAAGATGATTTAATTTTAGTTTCATTTTTGAATCTGGCCAGCGGTTATGAAAACATGAATGATCATTTCTTTTAATGCGGTGCGCTGTCGCCCTTTCTACGTAAAAATCTGCCAAATCATGTAATGCGAATGTCGTACAGTCTTGCGTACCGAGCCGCGGAAGAGACACTGTTTCTCAAGCGCTTTCCGCGAGCGCGATTCGAGACGGAGTGAAGCACGGACAAATGGGTTTCATTCGTTCATAACCACTCCACCTCATTCCCCCACACCCCGCCGACACGGTTTTGCGTAGGGCCCCCAGAAGTCTAGAATTGGCACTGATATTGATATGGTTACCCCAAATGCTAACATGCCAACTTCTGCGTGCAAGACTCCATTTAGGGCCAACTGACAATACACACTCTAACCAAGTACTGTTCATACATCCAATGTCTACAGCAACTGCAGTTGTGTGTTGAGAATCACACTGAAAGAATTTCTGCTGTGTAACAGACAAGGATATTACAGATCCCAGGAGTTCCAAGTATGTAGTGTGAATCCAGTTAAATTGGGTCAATTAGGTTGATTGTGCTGTAAATTGTCATATACAATAAATGGTCTTAAATTAAAGGAACACGGTTTCTTCAAATTATGAAATAAGTTCTGCGGATGCAGTTTGACACTGGTGATTGTGGCCAAACCTCAAAGGAGAACTCCCTCATCATGAAAGGTAGTAAGCCCTTTGACATTATGA
>NW_015662161.1:1263268-1278082 GCF_001515625.1 Sinocyclocheilus rhinocerous
CAGAGCCGATCCTCCCTATACGCAAAATACGCAAGCTGCGTAGGGCCCCCAAAACACCCCTTGCTCTCAAAGATGATTTAATTTTAGTTTCATTTTTGAATCTGGCCAGCGGTTATGAAAACATGAATGATCATTTCTTTTAATGCGGTGCGCTGTCGCCCTTTCTACGTAAAAATCTGCCAAATCATGTAATGCGAATGTCGTACAGTCTTGCGTACCGAGCCGCGGAAGAGACACTGTTTCTCAAGCGCTTTCCGCGAGCGCGATTCGAGACGGAGTGAAGCACGGACAAATGCGTTTCATTCATTCGTTCATAACCACTCATACCCCACTCCACCGCCGACACAGTTTTGCGTAGGGCCCCCAGCAGCTTGGGATCGGCACTGCCTACGACCTTTATACAGTCTGTCCCTCACAGCCAGTGTTCGAACTATACCGTGGACTTTGGGGGAGCCCACTTGTTTTTTCTTTATAAGGGGGGGGGGGGGTTCGTGCGCTTGCGCGTGCCTCAAAAGAGGGCTTACAATGACTTACAAAGATACATAACAGCTACAAGTGTATGCACTACTTGCTTTATGCAAGCACTATATAGGATAAATCACTATACAGGATTTACCCTATTATACTTTATCGACACGAATTGATAGGTGAAACAACAAACAGCCACCCACAAATAGTCTATAAACAAAGCATCGGGCTGTCTTTGAGTTCACATGAACAACGGTTAAAGTTACTCGTCGTCAGGCTACAGAAGAATACCATAATTCCTCCGTTCAATTAGGCCTAAGACATCGAGAGTCACGCAGACCTATAACAACCCAGCCACAACACATAATTGCGAATAACATGCCTTACACAGAATCGACCACCGAGTCCAGCGTTTATATTTTTTCTACGGATCTTTGAGTTAACATGTACTAAACATGAGTGTAATTTGCACCGCAGCGCCCCCACACCTTGATGCTCATGACAAGAATAGCATGTATAGTTATCTTTATTGAAGTGAATTAGGTTTAAATTGCCGTCATGCATGAATGAATGATATTTTTGCAATTTTACACATAATAATCCACGATGATCACATTACACAAAACTGAAATTGCACGTCAAAATAACACATTGTCAATATTTTTTGAGACCCCCAAAATTTCACAAATCCCGTTTTCAGGGGAGCCCATGTCTTATTAAGGGGAGCCGAGCTCTCCCTAGCTCCCCCGTAGTTCGCACCCTGCTCACAGCCTTGTTTTCATCTGCGTTAAATTCAATATGTCGTCTAACCTAATTAATGTTTATTAGTTCCATTTCTAACCATTACAATTTCTTAGATGCATGCTTTTTGCTACAGACCAGACATGCCATCATGTTTCCACAGCCATTGCCCTGTAACTGACACTTTCACACATTGGGACCTGAATTTGGGTGGTTTGGGACCCATGCCAATGCCTTCATTCTAGCCAATTCAAAGGATTAACAAGTTTCTCCTGATCTAAATAAGACAGATTTTAACCAACAAATAACTCAAATCCAGCAAAATTGACCTTCCTCCAGTCCATAATGGTTCTTGATGTTGAAGGAGCTTCATTTGTTGAGGGTTTGGAACTTGCCCATCAAGTTTCACAAGACCCCCTGATACTATGAGGATTAAGTGTAGTTAGTAAACACTGCAGACAAAACTAGAATGGATGGGAAAAACTGAGGAAGAGCAGCTCACATTTGTGGATCATCCCAAACATTTGCCTAGTCTCATTTCACAAGTTTGCCTCACACATTCTCGCAGATCTAATGCATTTGCCTGTTGGTAAAGTCTCACTTAAATAATGATTCATATGCTCGGAGACAACATAGAAATGTATACAATATGTCCAGGCTTTGGAATGAACAAAATAGTACAGCATATATATTTTTTTTTTTACTTTATACTGTTGATTTTATATCGTTTTTGACTTTCTGATTTGAACACTGCTTTGTCCAAGTGATCCTGTTGTAATATATCTCAATTCAACAACATGCTTGGCCGAAGAGACGAAGAGCCGAATGGTATGAATAGTATCTTAATGGTAAAAGTACAGAAAGCTGTTGCATATATGGTTTACTCGCCAGACAAGACAGTTTGGCAATTTTATGGCAATGTGTTGGAGTTTAATGTGTGCTAATGGCTATTGAATAAAATCACCATTGAGGTCAATAAAAAAAAGTCCAGAACAGTTTATATGATATGCAATTCATGCAACATTTATATTTATAGATGCATACATATATATAGTAATAATTTATTCACATTTAAATTTACTATTACTAGCTTACTACTATTACTACTACTACTAAAAATAATAATAATACGTTTTATTTATATGGCGTCTTTCCATTTTACAAACAATAGTGAAAATGTAATAGTAACAGAGTGGATTAGAATATTACAAACTAATATACTAATACTAATATATTAATAACTAATATATTACTAATGTATATGCAATACTAATATTTCAAAAATAACATCAAATAAATACATTTAATATCACAGCCATGTCCACTCCAGACTCTCCTGGTCCAACCGCACTCCACTCAAAATCCCTGGAGCTGTAATCAGTAACGGTGCAGCACAGGGACGAGATGAGGCAAGGATCTAGATGCAGCAGCATTTATTCAAATAAACAAGAAGACAATCCAGAAGGTTAAGGTAAACGCACATGTGACAGATTTGTGGAACAAAGAAAATAACTGAACATTAACCAAAGAAATCAAGGGCTATATATACAAAGGATAATGAGCTAAACTAGAAACAGGTGAATAACATAATCTGTAATCAAGGTGACTAACGAGAACATACTCAGACACCAAGGCAACAGGAATTAAACACAGGAAACAGTGCTGCGTTCCATTTACCTCAGATGTCAGAGTTAGAAATACCAAGCCATAAAAACACATTAAAAAGCAGTATTTTACACAGATAATACAGACATATCATGTCCACAAACAGAGGTTGGATAGTACTTTGTGCACCACTGTATTTATTAAGACACAGACAAACAGAAGTGCTAATAAACAATGTATTACTACTGTGCAGCCATTTTGGATTTTGAAGTCAGGGTCTGGAGGGTTTGAAGTCTGTTGCGTTTCCTCCAAGTTTCCGAGTCAGAAATCCGACTTGAGGGGGCATTACAGTTACAACTCAGAATTTCTGACTTCCAAGAACAAATGTAATACACCACAAGAACAGGTGGACAATGGATCTGAATGAATATCAAAATAAGAGTCTTATAATAGAAATAACTGAACCAGAAGTTGTTCATTCTTGTTCCCATTATTTAACTAAGAATAAGAAATGAATAAATAAAACATGGCCACAATTGAACTAAAACAATACAACTAAATTTCAGTTGAATTTTGATATATATATATATATATATATATTTTTTTTTTATAGTCTTCTTAGTTCTTATTTAACTTTTACTTAGCCTATTTAATATAATTTAATTATGTCCAGCTTAGTTTCTTTGTAGTCCTGTGTTCTGTGTTTTTTGTCTATGTAGCACCTTGGTCCTGGAGAAACGCTGTCTCATTTCACTGTATACTAACTGTATAGAGCTGGAATGACAATGAAGCTACTCTGACTCTGACTCTGACTAAATATGACTGATTAATGAAACATCCTCATGTTTTAGCTAAAACAAATGAACTAATAAAACATACTTGTAAGCACTGTTTGTATTGTTAACTAAAACTGAAACCCTATTACGTTAACTAAAAAATAACTGGCTATTTATCCTGAAAATGTTTAATTTTAATTTGGCATTCGCGGTATCTCGCATAGCTAGAATCACAATTCCAGTCTTTTCCAATAGTGTCACAATTCCAGTCTTTCCAAGCAATGGTGCAAATTTTTCCTTTGTGAACGAGTTTCTCCTGGTCTGAAGGAGACAGAATTTAACCAACAAATAACTGAACTCCAGCTAAATCGACACTTCTCCAGTCCATAATGGTTCTTCACATTGAAGGAGCTTCACTTGCTGAGGGCTTGGAACCTGCCCATCAAGTGTTTTTCTGTTTCACAAGACCCCCTGATACTCTGAGGATTAAGTGTAGTTAGTAAACACTGCAGACAAAACTAGAATGGATGGGAAACTGGCTAAGGAAGAGCAACCCACATTTGTGGATGGGATTATGGCCAGCTCGGATCATCCCAAACATTTGCCCCGTCTCATTTCACAAGCTGACCTCACACATTCTCGCAGATCTCATGCATTTGCACCAGTGAGTGCGCCAAAGAGACGAAGAAGCATTGTTATGTGTCTGTGCAGGCAGTGCTGATCTATTCATTACATAAAAAAACAAGAAACAGGAACTATTTATTTACCAGACAAATCAATTTGGCCATTTTATGGTAATTTATATTTGAAAAAGTTGAACTTTATTTTTTAGACACTATGCAATTTATTCAGCATTTATATTTATAGATGTATACATATACAGCATTAATTTATTTACATCCATATTTACTCTTACTAACTTCTTGTATTACAGAAAATGATGCATAACAGATTTAGTGTAAATCAACCAGATATTGTTTTTTACTGTGGTTAAAAGAAATTACCTGCCATACAGTGTGCCATTTTAACTCTTTCTTTAATATATATATATATATATATATATATATACTGTATATATATATATAATATATATGTATGTATGTATGTATGTATATATATATATACTGATTTGAAGCCAGATTCATGATTGTTGGTTTCATGATTAAATGATGTTGCAAAATATACTGTTACAGAAAGATCAAAGGGTGTTTTATAGTTTTTTCACATTATTCTAATATCTCATGACTTTCCATGTTGCTTACCAGGTGCTACTCTTCAGGTCTTATGGTCCTCTGTAAAAAGATTTCGGGTCATGATGTTTTTCCACAGCAATTCATAATTGTTTTGATTTCTCTTGTTTATCAAGATGAATTTGTCAAATGCAAAAGGGTGACCATAGTTTGTTTATTTGTGATATTTTATTAATGAATTGTTTATGTCCGGATTTCTGATAGTAGTTACCTGTGGACCTAAATGTAGAATGAGCACCAGTGAACTATTTTTTCATCAATTTTTTAGTAACCTGTGAAAGAGCACCTTTATGTACTGTAAAGTGGACATCTTTGAAATGTTTATTCGTGAGTTTTTAATATTAGTAACCTGTTAAAGTTTACTTTAAAGTGGACACCTGTGAAAAATGTGTTCACTAAAATTTTTAACATGTTTAAATGTTATTTTATTACTAAATTACTAATAATGATTACTACAAGTTTACTAGACTTCTGAGTCTTCATTTTTGGTACACATGTGCCAGGAGTAAACAAGATCATGAGAAGGCACCTTTTTTCCCAGCCTCTTAAGAAAGGAGAGAGACAGTTTATGATAAGTAAAATTTAAAATTCAATGTTGTTATCAGTTGTTTTTGTCCAAGAGTGAAGTATACTTATAAGTATATCTTTGATTAGTACATGAAAAGTAGACTGAAAGTATACTCTCTCTTATTTTAGAATACTAATAGCACACTTGAATAAACTTCTTTTTTTTCTGTAAGGTCTGACTGAATCATTCACCGTATGAGTAGCTTTCATCAGGACTTTCAAACGAATTCTTCATTCCAGGCTATGACACTTTGTTGTTGATGGCACAGACCCATTTGGGTGTGTGTGTGTGTGTGTGTGTGTGTGTGTGTGTGTGTGTGCGTGCATGCGTGTCTACTTCTACACACAGAATCGGTGTGTCACTCTGTTTGTCATCCCAAATGTCATTCGGGTTCCAGTTGTCTCATTTGAACCAACATTTCAGTAAAGAGATACAAAGAACCCAGAGTGCTTCCTGAGCACTGACTTTCAGATCAGCCTGTACAATTACCATTTATCATCTTAAATGACACATCACATCATCACTTAGAAGCAAGTAGAGAAATATTAAACCTCATTTGTGAGGTGAGATTTGTTTTAACAAGAAAAGGCCAAATTCTTTCCTCATAGGGTTTACTGGCATCAGATTATGGGCAACAAGATAAACATCCCATTTGCATTAGTTTATGCAATTCTTAGGCTGTCAACCAACAAATAAAAGCAATAGCAATGAAACATTTTGTTAAACAGGTACAGTTGTTAACAGATTTTCATCTCTGTTAATAATCCCTTATTCAACGAACATTAATATATCACTGAAGCAACGTTTCACTCAAAATACCAATAAACAGAATCCATTCTTAGTAGAATAGACCAGAGGGTCTAGAATGTCTGACCTGATGACGGGGAAGGTACCAGCCCATCCCTGAGCCAGAGGCGCCTGCTCCAGCCACGGTGCCATGAGGCTTAATCTTTTAATCACTAAACTTAATCCACTGGACAGCTGGAGAATCTTTACAAGCCAAACTGTGCATGATGTAGCCTGTTAGTGTGCCCTTTATCTTTCTCTGATTCACAGTTTATATTAGGGTGGTGGGAAGTAAGCCCATGAGACCACTGGAATGTGAAATCACAAAAGTCCTATTGGGAATGTGATACCGCTATCATATCCAAACGAATTATTGTGCTTTATGAGTCTACTGTTTATGAATGCATCTTGTAGGACCAAGCGCATCATGGACACACACAATTAAGTACATTTTCTGAAATTCTTTTTAAAAAAAATTTTTTTTTTCTTTTAGTCATCAACATTTGCCATTATTTGTTCATCAGAGGGTGAGGATTCTCTGGCATTAAACCTATTTACTCAAAAAGGACCTATTCTTTTAAAAAGAATCTTTCTTTGCTTTTTCTTTTAATTTTATTAATTTTTTTTTTTAATTTTTTTTTTTTTTTGATGATGATGCTGTGTGCTTGACTTTCGTACACCAGCTGAAGAGCATTTCATGTCTTTGGTGCTGAAATGTGCTATCAAGTTCTAACATTAAATGAATAGTTCACTTAAAAATTAAAATTTGCTGAAAATTTACTAAGCCATCCAAAATGTAGAGGACCACCTTCCCGTACACTCCTACTCTTTCCAGCTCCATCCATCCAGGAACCTATGTGCAGTTTGCCTTCTCAGTACTAACTGGCAGCACTCCAGTGTAAACCCTTACCTGGGAACAGGATCCAGACCCCATGCAGCAATGCACATCTTCTGAATCTTCCTATCCATCTTCTTTGGCACAGCAGGACCTGCCTGGTGTACTCTTAACTCCTGTGACAACAACTTGCGTCACACTTACAAAGAAAACGGGATACATTGTTGGAAAAACAAAGGAAAGCAGTTTGTAAACTTACCCAGGGGCTGAAGGCAACTTCCTCCCAACACAAGTGCCAAATTACCAGCCTTGCTGACAAAATGGAGGACAATCAACGACAAGTTCTAACATTTATAGCAGCAAACAAACAACAGGATAAGGCAGAGACTGATCAAATGACTAAAGCAATCAAAATTATGATTTCAGATGAACTCCAAAAAGTTATGTCTACCTTTGTTTCTGGGGTGCACTTCATGATGGAATAGCTCCAGTTGAACAATTAGCAGGATCGATATTGAAGGAGTCTAAAACTGAACTGGTGGACCGATTCAGAATGCAAGAAAAAGAAAAGACAGCTTTACATAAGAACAGTGTGCCAGCACTATTTCCCACTACCTCCATCTTCAGTGACTGGACAAATGCCTCACTCCCATTGTCAAAAGTGACCCCCTTAAGTTAACATTTTCCAAAATTGTAAGGCTTTTAGATGACTCTGAAGCCAGGTAGTCAGCCTTCAACAACACTGTGTCTTCCACAACTACAACCAAATCATCCTCAAGCCCAAACGTCATTTCCGTAACTCAAAAATTAGTAGCCCACATAAGTATCGGCATCTGGAAAGGGAAAGCCAATAAGTCTTTGGAAAGAGCTTGCCCCAGCAGACAATCTCCATCCCTGATCCCTTGGTCTGCTCTATTTGGCCAATGGTAAATCAGAAGTTCAGTTAGGAATAATAAATCTACAGATTACACTCTACAAGAAGGATTTTAATTTATGGGCTGCTGTTCTCTCCTCCAAAGCCCTCGCCTATGCAGTAGTCCTAGGATTGGACTTCATCTTATTTTAGTTTAAAAGAAGTATACTAATAGCACACCTGAATAAACTTATTTTTTGTAAGGGTATACTTCCACATGCATCGTTCATTCTACAAGGCAGAGAAGTAGAGCTTAGAATATTTTTACGGAACAAGAAAGAGATACCATGATAATTATGCAGGTTTAGGTAACCCTGTGCTCAAAAAGTCAACACTTCAGCAGTCAAAATCTGCATACCTGTCTCTGTCCCTTCATGTAAAAAACTACAGAGTTGTTTTCAGTAAACTCTCTAGATTTTTAAGAGATTATCATGTTTGCATGCCTTTCACAGAATAACCTACAGATGACAACCAATCCACCTTAATTTCTGGTCTGGGGTGCCACAGGGATCTTTGTTTGGCCCAATATTCTTGTTGATATAACATTGCTGGGCCGGGTTACAAAGTCTCTAGGCATTTTCTGTAACTTTTTCTGGCATGATACACAACACTACCTGTCATTTGAGCCTGACAACTTCACAATATAAGATCATATCTCTTTCTGCCTTTTAGACAGAACTCCACACAATCTCGGCAACTCATATTAACCAAAAATTGAAAGACAATATTTTTTTAAATGTTACTTTGCTCATATTTAATATCAGCTGTTATACCTTTTTTTCTTTTATACTAAATTATCCACCCAAGTGTTGTGAGTGTTTTTGAAACACCACATGATTTTGATCTAGGTGGTCTGTAATCTCATTTTGTGGTAGTGGTTCCTCACTATTATATAAATGGTAACACAAAAATTCGGTAAGTGAATAAACATTGAGACATAGAATGGCTGAGAAGAAAATGTAGGAGCTATGGGGACTGACCTCTATCTTTTAAATATCTTCTTGTGCCTTGGCCAAGTAAGATACGCCAAGCTCCCTTATTTTTCCTCTGTTTCGAAATGGGTTCATGAGAGATTTATGACTGTCATTTTGAGAACCATATTTCCACTCACACTATTTACTGTTCCTTGTTTTGTCTAGCTTTTTACATATGATAGCCACCTGTAGACATGAAAAAAAAAATCATTGCCCTCTCTGTAAAGGTATTCCAGAGTGTTACAACACAAATAACAGACACCTGATTCACCATAGTGGACAGTTTCCACTCATGTGTTCATGCTGAAACCAGACAAAGTTGGAAGTGGAAATACTCAAGTTAATACTGCCCATTTCCGACCTCAAAGTGTTCCATTTCTGGTGATATTGCATCTTCAAAACCCAGACTTTGTTGGCTGTTAACTTGGAAATGACATAAAAGTATGCTTCTCACTGAAGTCAGAGTTGACTGGTCTATTGATTAAGCATCAATTGCCAATTGTACATATTTAAGCATCATCCCAATGGTTATTTTGATCATTCTGAACAGCCTACCAAGTTCAAAGTTGAAAAATCCAGATTATAAAGGAGGAAGCATGTGCCCAGATTTTGTCATTCTCTGCAAGTCTGTTACATGGGTATTTCATTATAGGTTCACTACAACCTATCCTGAATCAAGCTATAACAAATTATAGTCCAAGTCCAAATTCTAGAGTGACTTAAAGGGGTTGCACACCAACGCATTCTACGCTTAACGCATTTCACATGTCTAAGGCTACCAGGAGTGATTTCGGCATACAAGTGGTTCTAAATTTTGTCCCAAATTTAGAAAAAAATAATGCATGCAAATTTATTGATAACCTGTTATTGCAGCATATCATGTTTGCATGTCTTTCACAGAATAACCTACAGATGACAACCAATCCACCTTCGTTTCTGGTCTGGGGTGCCACAGGGATCTGTGTTTGGCCCAATTTTCTTGTTGATATGACATTGCTGGGCCGGGTTATAGAGTCTCTAGGCATCTCTAGGTCTCTAGACTTCAAGGGGTTGACCACCAACGCATTCTACGCTTAACGCATTCTACATGTCTGCGTGCAAATTTATTGATGAACCGTTATTGCAGCATAAAAAATGCATAGTTTTTAACCAAAATTTGTGAATTACAAGGTTAGTGAATGACATCAAGGGAAATGTAGGGAACTGAGCTAAGTATATTTTCGATTTCAAAAAATAAAATATTGCACACTGGTAATTAATGAAATGTGCAGCACACACAGTTCTACACAAATGTCTATTTAGATTTTTACCACTGTACTTCTGAGATTAGGATGAAAAATGGAGTACTAGATGGAATTTTCTTTTAGATTAAAATGTTGCTAACCCTGCACCTCTGCTGGCAAAGTGACTGATTCACCCACAGCAAACGCAAGCATGTAAGATCTGCCAGAACCTGAGGCCCAAAGGACAAATCCACCTCATGTTTGTCTCATTTTATCTGAAATCCAGCTATGGTCTCTCAAAGTTTTTTTCCCTAGCTGTGCAAGTTTGTGTGTCAATGCAAAAAACACATGCTTTGTGTATTATTTATAGATGGATTTATTTATTTATCACAATCTTGTGCTAAAGGAAAACCTGTCTCACTTCTACCACCCATTTCAAAAACTATTTGAGTTGTTTTCAATTAAATCTCTACTTATCTTTAACAGAATACCATGCTTGTATTCCTTTGCTCGACTACCTGTCATTTCAATCTGACAACTTAATCTAAGCTTATATCTCTGCCTGCCTTTCAGACATCTTAGCCTGAATTAGAGATCACCACCTTCACCTTAACCCTAATAAATGTATTATTTATAGATTATTTTGTTCATTTATTATGATTGTCTTTTTCCTGAATTTAATTACCCGTGTCAGAATTTATGAATAACTTCATCACATTTTTTAATTATTAAATATGATTTAAAATGGTGCACAGGCAAAATATTTGTCATTGGAAATTTTGTGGCTGGTTAGGATGCAGTGAAAGCTTTAGCACTGAGATATTATTTAACGCTGTTTTATATTTGCCATTCTGTAGACCAGACATATGTCACATATCTGTGTTTTGGTTCTTTTGAGTTCAGTTTCTTTACCCCTGTTTACCCATACAGAAATATATGCGCTCTGAGATGTAGCACGGTTGCACTTCTGGCAACCTGAGTTTGAGTCCCAACTTGAGGACCTTTCCCGATCCCATCCCCTCATCTCCACCACTTCGCTTTCTCTCTGTTTATACTGTCCAAAGGCAATAAAGGCAAACACACCAAAAACATAAATCCAAAAAAAGTCAATCTTTTACTTACTTATATAATATCAACATATATTGACAGATTTTGTCCAAAAATGTATTACACATAAATAAGCATACACATTTGTTTGTGTTACATATACATGATAATATATGAAATTGTTCCAATTTCTAATACGTTTTATTTAGGTTTTTACTTCATATGACAAATGTGCATACAGACTTCATATGTAAATTTAACCATGGGTTCCCTCAAGATTTTCCTATGGATTTTTATAATGAGGTTATTAAATTCATGAGTAAAATAATAACATCTTAACATAACTTGGCGATACTTGGATGTTTGGCTCTACAGCGTCCAGCAACATTGTTCAACTTGCAGTGCAAACTCTTCCATTTCTGTGGCTTCTTCACCTCGTAGCCCTTGATTTCACATCCAACCTCAGGCAGAATGAAACATGCCTCAGCACAAAGCATCTGTGGAATGGGCAACTACACACTTCTGCTCTATGGGAGACTAGTGAGGGGACTGCTATGTACTTGTTGTTTTCAGCACACAAGGACGTTTTAACTGACAGATTATCTCACTTTCCCACCCTTCTTGACCACATCAACCCTGTTGTGGGACTTCGCAGACAAAACGATGAGAACGTAGGAAACAGATTGATTTTGTGTGTGTGTCTGTCTGGTTGGTATTTTTTCTACAGCCTTTGCTCTAGTTGCACCCACTTCCTCAATGGTAACAGCTGTCAAAACGTTGCAGGATTACAGTACACCGCACAGTTACGGCTGGCGTTAGAGCCTGGCACAGGACAGGAAGCTAGGAGGGGTGATGCATGCTGGGAAAAAGGGTCATACAGAGCGAGGTGAGAGCAGCCCAAGGGAAGAAAAGCTAATACGATGCCATTCCAATGCTTGTCATTCTCTAACATATGTCAGATATATCCCAGGGTTTCTGTGATGATCTAACAAAAATTAACCATGTGAAAACTGAATATTCTGTGACATACACCATTAGATTTAAACCACCACCACAAGATGTTATTGAAGAAACATAGTGAGGCTCAAAGTCTGCATACAGTTATAGCTATTCAATAGTCTGTCAAATAATAATGATAAAGACTTTATTAACAACTAAAACACTCTGTTTGGGTTGGTTCTGTTGCATCGACTAACAGAGGCAGGTGTGAAGAGCAGCTTGCATCCATGCAATAGAGAGGTAGCCAATAGAATATGTGAATGGAGAACTGCTCTGATATGTGCTTTAATTGTAGGGCTGCCCCCCAATAGTCAACTACATGTTAAGCTAAGTCAGCTAAAATTTTATTAGTGGTTAATCGCAGAGAAAGAATGGTCTGTGTCCGTGACAGACAGATTGTTACAGGTTGTATAATACGGAATTGTCCCGTATTAGGCTTCTTTGAAGGCATCAAAGAAGCGTTCCGTATGAAATATATACAGTACACAGTTTGTCCCGTATCCGCAGGCATACGCCATATGACCACCTAGACCATACGAATAACAAACTCTAAATTGATGATTAAACATTATTTTTGGACAAATTATTTTATTTGTGAACATAGCCATTCGAGGAAGGCTTTAAGACCAAGCGGAATCCTCTGCCAGCTGGTCGCTCCCGCTTCACAGTGAGCGGGACTCGCTTTAAAGGCAATTCTCTTCATCGTCAGCATTTAATTTCACCAAATCATTTTGGGCAAATGCAAAGAATGTGATTATTGTTCATGAGCCCAACATCCAGCCAGTAGCATGTTTAGGCACCATGCAACCTATGCAATTGCATGGGGCCCCGCTGTCCAGGGGGGCCCCCCGCGGAATGTGATTTCTACCTGACGTTTCCTAGACATTCAGTTGTTATGCTTTTAAATTTTATGCCATATGTATGTACACTCTAAAAAATGCTGGGTTGTTTTTTTCAACCCAAATGCTGGGTTGAGACCGCTGGGTAAGGACGTTGGGTTGTTTTAACCCAATTTGGGTTGATGAGTGACTTATGTCATATTTACAGATGAATGCTGGTCAAAGAGGAGAATGTCATTTCCCGTAAACTGATGCAACAGTGGTTTTAAAGGAGGAGGCTGCCCTGGATAATGTAAAAGATGTCACATGCCTTTGCTGTGCTGATGGGGCTTCTTCATGACTACATCAATTATCCTAAAGAGATCATGAAAATTGGCAGTGATGCATGATCTGTTTTCATGGACTATGAAACAAACTGTAAGTGTATAATTTGTAAAAACAAAATGTTAAATGCTTGTTCTGTGCTATTGTTTAGTAGAAATTGAGTTTACACTCATACACATGCTCACATTCTTTCACACATATGTTTCTGATAAATGTTATAATATCAGTGTTAATGTTGTGGTTTATTTACTGTCATGCCAGAATAGTTTGTAAAGAACTTAACTATTAACTAATTGTACAACTATTGTAAAATAGTGTTTTTGTATGATATTTTTATACAATATATAAAATGTACCAAAAAAGTCAAATTTGATCTTAAAAGTTATATTCAACAAATGTTCAATGCTTCATTTATAAACTCTGTAGCTGTTAATGCCATACTTTTCTGCATTTCTTCTTACATGCATGTTACTTTTGACTTTTCTCTTGTTTCAAATATATATTTACCTTTTGATAGTCATTCTGTGTGTGTAAAAGTGATTTTAAAATGAACAAGATTTGTAGGTTTAATGTCTAGCTCGATTTGGGTTCATTTTAGCCTAGCAGTGTAGTAATTTTAAACCATAAAAAAAGCAACCCAGCGCTGGGTTCATCCATTTTTGACCCAGCGCTGGGTTCCCAAAATAACCCAAATTGGGTTGTTTTTAACCCATCAGTTTTTAGAGTGTATGTATGTAATTTTATGGTATATCCACCTATACCACTTATGCAGTCACAATTCTATAATGGTACAATTTACTCAGGCCGATGGTTTGTGTGTAATGTGTGACACGTTGTGGCACGTTATGAAATGTTATGTTTTTTTGTATGACATTAAATTTCTTTTTAGAATTATTGTGCAAATTAGTTAAGTAAAACAGTTGGTATTATTTCTGAGAATGCACCTTTTATACACATACTGGAGGCATGGAAATTACATATACTACAGTACAAATATTTTAAGCGTCCCTTATTCTGTCCCTTGTTTTCCTATAAAGAATCACAGTTGTCCCTTTTTTTCCTTTTCTGAAGTTGGCAGAAACTCTCTCATTATGTAATCCATATTAATAAAGGTGCATTTCTTTCTGAAAGATGACGAGTCAGCATCGTCAACTTCATCAGCTGACACCCACTCAGAAATCGCTAGCTTATTATATATATTAATAAATAATTAAAATATCTCCTTGCTATTTTTTCCAATACATTCATGGCCATTACTTTTGCAAGCTTTATCACTCTAAAAAATGCTGGGTTGTTTCAACCCAACTTTGGGTCAAATATGGACTAACCCAACTTTTGGGTTAAAAATGTAATGTAAAAATTGAACCCAACGGTTGGGTTAGTCCATATTTGACCCAAAGTTGGGTTGAAACAACCCAGCATTTTTTAGAGTGTGCGCTTGAGCACTGAATAGGCTATATATTAAA
>NW_015662161.1:1278355-1295341 GCF_001515625.1 Sinocyclocheilus rhinocerous
GGCTATATATTAAAGGCCCCCCCCCCCACCCACCCAGTACATATTCAAGTAATTAAATTAATATGAACAATGAACGTGCGATTAGTTAACTAATGGCTTAAATTAATGACTATTAGTCAACTAGATAAATCTTTAGTTGGGGGAAGCCCAAGGGTGAGCTATTAATAATTATGTGAATTGCTGAAGTAGATTTTCTGATACCAAGTCACATTTATTAGCAATTTTCTTATGTTCTTAGCACATGAGTGTTATTGGGGAACTCAGAGCTCTCTCACTATAAGGCTTTACACAGCTGGTGAAGAACTTGAGGCTGTTGACCGAACAAAAGATCCTCAGTTGGGAGTTAGTATCATAATCTGGCAAAGTTCTTTGACTTCTGATTCAACATAATCAGAGATTCTTGAGTCATGTCAGCATGATATGGAACAGGTTTGCAAAAACGTGTAAGCAGAGAGGTGCATATAAATGCTTTTCTGCTGTTTTATATTTTACAAATCATTGTAGAATTTGGTACCAAGACATGTCAAAATTATGTTACAAATAATTAAATTGTATACTTTATATTTTTTCCCCCATGTCCTGTCCATCTGCCCAGATGTACATCTTCCTCTCAGCTCACCAATTCTCACTAATTACATCTCTGGTGGCGACAGTCTCAATCCCATCCCTGATTACAGCCGGACATTGGAAGATGCTATTCCAGCAGGAGTTTGAAACGGATGGCTTTAACTGAACCAAGGTTGTGAACTTTGCTACAGATATGAAAGCCATTAAATATAAAGTCATTACAGAAATCTGTCATTGAAAAAAGCACCTTGAGACAGCTGTTTCCTGCCTGTAATTAATCTCTGTTCCCCCAAAATAGGATAAAGACATGCAACACACCATGTTGATCAGTTTCATGTTCCCAGTTCCTTGATGACGTCTTTACACTTGATTGTGTAGCTTTCCCAAATTTCAGAGGAAAGGGGGTCAGTAAAAGACCAGAAGGTTTGTAATATCATATTACACGTTAACCTGCCAGCATAGGTTACTTTTTTAATAATGAAAATATAATATAGCTGAATGAAATCCAACAGAACCTAAAGGGGTTTTTAACTAACCAGCAGAGAGGATTATCTTTAGTAATGCTGATCAGATTTTGTTTTCTTCTTCTTTTTTTTACATTTGGTCATATTTCTTTATTTTAAAGTGGATTTCACTAAGATAAATGAGTCGTTTCTGATCACCAATTTTCAGATAAATGAAATACCCACATCTAAACTCCTGTGAAATCAGAAACACAAAATCTCAACATTCTTTTAAAAACTCTTTTATTTTCAGATTTTCTTGCCTTTGTTATACAAAGATGTTAAATAACTTAAATACATTCTTACCAGTCATTCATGATCAGTTTATACCTACAAGCTATACACATGAGGTAGAGGAAAATAATTTAGAGGAAAATAGTTTCCCATAAGACAAGAAAAAGTGGACAAAGACAAACTACTGACAAAAACTCTGCCCTTAAAAGAAAAAGAATGCCTTTTAATAGTTACAGCATTGCACAAACCCTGACAAAAATCAGAATAGTGACCAAGCCATTGGAATTTATGGAAAAATTACTGTGCATTTGTTCAATGCTAAGTATCTGCGATCCACTCTCAATGAATGTAGGTCTAAAACAATCAATTGACTTGCTAGTTATGTTTATTTCATATAATCAACAAAATAGTATAAAATAGTATAATACATTGTCATTTAATCATATAATATTGTACAGCCTTTATGCTGCAAATGATGAGATTGCTACAGCTAACTGGGACATGTATAGTCTTATTGTGGGTGTTGTAGTTTTGCGTTGTTTACATACTAAATATTGTTAATCTTTGGTATACTTTCCTTATAATAAATAAGGCCAAAGTTGCACTTCAGACATAGAAGTGGAACTGAATTTTAGAGGCTTTGCATTGTTCTTTATCTTGGGGGGAAATGTTTTCTTTCAACCATCGGGAGCAATTATGTTGTAGAAAAGAAGAAAAAAAAAGCGTATACCTCAACCCCATAAAGCAAATACCCAATAGCAAGCCAAATGCAAGACAGAGAAAATATATAGAAAATCATCTTGAACTTTACAAAATGTACAATTAACACATGCTCATAAAACATTTCAAAATAAGTTATAGTTTGTCTCTGTGTCCATTTTTCCTACCAAATACATTTTATACAGGTTGCATTGGAAAGTAAGAATAAGGAACCAAGAAAACATCAAAAAGAAACTTATAACATATGCTTTCACAATGCCTTCTGTCAATGAAAAAAAAATATTACTGATTACTGAGAACATGCAGCATGCCAAAAATGCAACTATATGTGATATCTACATTGTTTGTCAGCATATTTAGTGAATCAGGACAGATGTGAAAGGGCAGCTGAGGAGAATTGAGTCTTATATGCATGTCATTGCAGTTTTCTGTTCACTTCTGCTGTGGGCAGACAACATGACTGGTGAAAAACTCGGCATAGCCATTATGGTTTCCATTTAGCGTGCTAAAGTCTATGTTTATGTTTCCATGCATTCTTTAATTGGCATGTCTCCCCATCAAATAACTATTTGGAATTCAGCTCGTTACTATAAATGAAAGAAAAATTTAATCCCTTCTCAGACAGAATTATTTCCTGCACCCCTTGGTTTTTGTATTCAACATTTGCATCCAAATCTTCACTGAAAAATTTTTTTTTTCTTAATATTAATGTGAAGTATCAGCATTTTTGTTTTTCTCATGGCAAATATATGAACATCCTTACCTGAGAAGCAAAAAGTCTTGGATCTAACACAAAATTGCAAAAAAGTAAATGTGTCTTGTTTTAAGATTTTTTTACTATGAAAAATGAAATGTTTTTTTGTAGTGCTGTCTATTTATGTAGATGTCTTTTTAGTTGAGCATTCACCCATCTTCAATGCAACACCAAAACTTTCCTTATTGAATTATCCATCAGATGTTTCTGCGAGATTTGATCAAAAATTTTAAGTAAATTTGGTTATTTAAAGATTTGACACAAATAAGGTAAAATACAGTGCTTTCCAGATGATGCATACTTTCACAGAGATCTATTAAGGATAATTACGTAAAATTGTAACATTTATTTACAAAGCACTGAACTTGGCACTTCATAAAAAGTTTGAAAAAAAAAAAACAGTTTGAGTTTGAATTTGAACTTAAAACAACAACGTACCTCTACTTAGCCAGACAGGTCTAAACATCTTTATTCTGGAAACTTCTGTCCAAAAGCCGTATGCATGTGCCTCACTTTTGTCTGTATGCCACAGGAACATAACCATAGCTATTTACAACTTAAAAAAAAAATACATAAATAAATAAAAGAGCTTCCAAGCTTCAGTGCGTGAATGGTGCCATTTTTCTTGTTGTCGGTCTCTCACTCAGTAGTTCATTCACACTAAACTAAAAAAATAAAAGAGCATATATAATTCATTCATATATATTTTGTCATATCTTAATTTCTGTATATTGTATTTACACGATGTGGATCTCAACAGAGTTTGGCGATCTCAATACAAAATCATACATTTGTGCAGCCACTAAACTGACAGAGCGTTTAAATGATTAAAAGTCTGATCAGAAACTTAGATCCTGTCATTTGGTCACACAGCGCATTCTCCATGCAGGCTGTTATGTTAAATAATTTTCAAAAATATGGAATTTCAGTGTTTGTATTTTACAATAGAGATATATGGACTTCTACGTCCATATAGTCATAAAAATATGCCACGTCCAGCCTTTCCACAATTGTGAATAGATTCAATGAAACAGTCATTTTTGATTAACATGGTTATTCATCATAAATTTCTGAGTAAAAGTTAACAATGTGACAAGAGAGAACCACAGTCAAGCAGTACATCATCCACACTTGTATGTAAAAAACGTTCACCGTAATTTTCCAACATCAATATCTGCTGGGAAGTGTATTAGATTAGCTCTGAGGTTAATTATTCCCCCCTAGAAATACAATGCAAAAAGAGGAAAATTATTTTTTCATTGCAATGCAAATTTGTGTCTCACATTTGCTGTCATGTTTATTCTCAACTCTTATTTGCTCCCTCCAGCTGTCTGTGAAACAGACCGAATGTAAAGTGGCCACGAACCATGACATATTTCATATTTAACCAGCATTGTCTTGAAAAGCACTGCTGCAACGATTACAGCAATGAATCAGCAGCTGGATGGACAGATCTGTCGTCAAGTGGAAGCCTAAATCATGGAGACTAACGCTCCTTGCGATATCTCTGAGATTTTTTTACCATCCAACGGCGCATAGTGGTTTCACATGTTCCCTGAACAGTCATTTGTAGAGTTGGTTTAAGGACGAGTTAAATCTTAAATAGACTGGCAAAGATTTCCTCTGTCAAGCAAAATGAAAACAAAATAAAAAAAACTAAAAGGAAGGAAAAGCTCATTTTCCTTCCATGCAAGGACTGTTCCTTGAGATGTTCCATAAATTATATCCACAGAGGAACACAAATCAAAAAAAGTATTGCTTTCCTAAGGGCCTTGTCGAAGAGAATTACAACACAAAGTGAATGCAAGCACACAAACAATAAAATATTTGTGTGGTTAGTGGTTATTTAACATACTCAGATAAGTGGTGTATATAATAGAATTATAATGTAATTTTATCTATGTACATATGCATACACACTCTTGTGTGGGTGTAGGATACATGTGCATGTAGAATAAATCTGACGCCACCATTTTTTCATTGCAAATTCCGTCTCCAAGTTGGAATTAAGTCACATACGAACACATACTCTCACACGTACGGCTTGAAGCTATTATTCAGAGACTGTCAAATCATTGGACAAACAATTGTCTGTCCAAGACAGGACTTCACTGCTGATTGATATCTTGGCAGACGAATTACACCGTGAAATGTTTAATCTAGTTCCAAGGTGTCTCTCAAAGCTGTAGACCATTCCCTTAGGCTTGGTATATTATACAGCTTTCACGCTGCTCCACATGGAAAACAGAAAAAATGCCCTGCAAAACCTCTCAAAAAAGTGCTTTCAACTAGCTTGATGTCTTTGAAACCAGGACAACTTGTCACTTCTCCTCTCTTTTTGCCTTCCACTCATTCAGACTGGTGAGAGTTATTCTGCATGGTCGTGATGGTTTTACCCCTTACAGGTGTAAACCTCTTCTCTTTGTGTGCACTGTTTGCATTCAACATAGCAGCACCAGCGCACCTGGCACTGACACGGTCTCGTCACAACCCGGCTCTGAGTGTTGTGGCCCCTGCCGCAGCAGATGGCCTCACAGTTCTTATCCTTGTAGCATTTGCGGGCCATGGTGCCTGCCGAATACTTGCTAGGCCTGCAAAAGCTCGGCGAGTCCTCGATGTGAAGAAGGTCAGAGGTGCGGGGAATGAGTTCCGTTCGAGGGCCCGGAGAGGGCTGCTGCCCCTGGGATCTGGTCTGGGAGATCTCCCCCTCCCCAGTCGCCTCATTGGAGGGGCTGACCAATTTGATTGAAGTCTCGTAACGCTGCTTGAGCTGCTTGCCGATTTCGTGGAAGGGTGCCAGCTGCCTCCAGCATGTTTGCACGGTACACGATCCCGAAACTCCGTGACACTTACAGGTGGTCTCCACCCCCGCCTTGATCACCTGTGCGGGACAAATGTTAAAAGTAGTCAGACTACACACATCAAAGGAATTACATTCGAGATTTTTACCAAACATCAACATTTACGTCTCCAATTATCTCAGCAGACACAGCACAGCGCTCAGCTGCGATACATCAAAGACGCGGTAAGTGCAGTGTTTACCGAACCCGTATGTTGCCCCTCTTATTGAAAAATCTGTGTAGGTCAGTTAAACAGATGGGCAATGCTATTTACAAAACAAGTATTTCAAAAGCACATTGAGGCAGTGACTTTGATGTTCCCACATATTTTGATTGCTTTTAACCTTCCCAACCAAAGACCGAAGATATAATACAGGCCATTGAGGAGTAGGGCGTTATCGTCATTCTTACCTAATTGCCGTAATTTTGGTTTTATCAAAAGCAGCATCAGTTGACATTAAAAAGCTGTGCTTTAAAATATGTCAGTTATATACAATTTTAAGAAAAGGTCGACCAAATATGTAATTATTATGATGGCTGTGGTAACTTAAATTTTTAGTCACAAGACGCAAAGTGGAGGCTTATTGATGTTTTTAATATTGTATTCAAATATTAAAAGTATTACAAATGTATTAAAAATATGATAATGTGATATATGTGGGTTTTATAATGATATATGCAATAGAGTACAATATAATATATTATTATATATGTAAAAAATTGTCGTTCTTGAGTTTACCAGTACGGGTTGCATATAGTTTACACAATACATATACAAAATGGAAAATGTTATAATTTTGAAACAAAACAATGACACACATTGTGTTTTTAACAAGCGAAAAACCATAAATCCAATGTCTTCATTGCCAATTCAGTTCTATGCATGGCCTGACCTAGCTATGACACACAACATTTGTTCCTGTTTATGTTGCATCACACTGTGTAGCCCCTTTGTGAAATTGCATCTTGCTCCACATAGATGTATACTAAACATTACAGTTTTTTACAACCCTTATTGTCACTAATGTCAGAACCTTTTTATTTTTTAACAACAAAACTCACAACCTTTCTCCAAATGCTTGGATGCATCACACAAAAACCTAAGCTCATTTGTTAATTGAACTAAAATCACCTATTCAAAATAACACAATTACCGAGTTTTATGATCACTAGGACACATTTCATCACATCAACAGTACAAAATCATCACAAAGTTGTCCCTTTTTGTATTGATTTATTAAAAGTCTAACACCTATTTGGGTGTTCAACTACATCTAATTGTTTTGACAGTATTTTGTTTTAGTAGAATGTGTTTCAATATGGTAGCATTCTAGAAATGTAGCAAATTGCTGTCTTATTCAGTTCTGTATTATGTTTGATTTTGAACTTAAGTTCAACAGTTTTGAAAAGAGTATATAAACGTGCAAATTGGCCTGTAGGTAGGTAGTTTTGGCGGTGGTTGTGTTTGAGTAAGAGAAGAATTCATGTAATTTGAAAGCTGTAGTCATTGAATGCATTTTGTGCCAAAGCAATGATAAATGATCCACAGTTTAGCCCACATAGACTGCTGTTGTCCTCAAAGTGTGAAGAGTTTTGAAAAAGTGACCTAAGAACTAAGAACTGAGATGGGTCGTAAGGATTGTAGAAACTGTAACATTTCAAAATACATCTGAGATGACTGTTGATGAGTTGCTAAGATGATTAATTTCATTACAGTGATCTAACTATCAATCGAAACAACTGCTCAAAATGATATGTAACTGTTGAATTGCTCTTAATGCATAGTTTTATGGAAAATGACAAAGAATATTCCATCAGGAAAATTTCAGGATAACGAGATTTGTTAACACTTTATTTTACAGTGTTCTTGTCAATGCAACGTATAACAAGGACACTGTAAAATAAAGTGTTAACAGATCCCGTAATGCATCTACTTACTAAATTAATAACAGTAAATTATATGCAGTTTCATGCAACTAACCCTGAACCAAACCCTAACTCTAACCCTAAGTACATGTTGTTAATTAATATTCCTCAGTACTTAAATTTATAATTACACTATAATAAGGACACATTAAATAAATGTTTTCAAATTAAAAAAAAAATTGCAGTCATTTAATCCTTTGTTTTGCTTTTTTCTTTTTTTTTCGTAGCTACTCATTTTTGCCATGATTTAAAGAACCAATGTTATGATTTGATTGCATTTAATCAATACTGTATATTTCATGCAGAATTTGTTTTAAGATTCCACTGTCTGTAGTATTCTCTCTACTAGAATACAGTGTTTACAGTGATGTATTTATGCAGTGCCATAATTAAATGTGCATCACATATTTTGTGTGAATGATTGTACAAATAACTACACAGTAAAACTCTTTTATTTACTATCTTGTGTGTGGGTGAAATTATGTTTCTAGGAAATTTCATAATAAATTAGTAGAACCAGTGAATCAGAAAGTGATCATTTTCTTTAAAGATATGAATGCACAATGCAAAATTGAACACTGAACAGCCTGTGTTACCAATGGTGACCGTTTTGAGTTTTGTGTCTAAAGTTTAAAATCAAAGACATCAAGGTTCTGAAATGACTGTCAATGTGAAATTTTTTTAATTGGGAAGAAATGTAAAAGTTTGATGGTACAAGCATTGTTGACGGATGAGTTTAGTTGATTCTGTGAGCTTTCAAAATTTGAACAACTGACAGAGGTACTTAAATTTCACGTTATGCACAGAGCACTGCCAACCACAGTGTTTGATCCATTCAACATTTCTGTAAGAAAGTGAACTTTAAGATAAGCATATAAAAGGTGCTGTATGGACATTTTGTGTTAAACAAGTGGTAGACTAGTTCAACAGAAACTGCAAATCCACCACAATGGAAGGAGAGGAAAATGTGTAACGTCAGCTTTAAAATGCAGGTGATGCCGAGGCTAGCACATTCCAAGTTTGTTCTCCATATGGAATTTGACCCCAAACCCCATACACCTCCTTACATGTGCAGATGGACCAAAATTTGCAGTGCTGTAAATCTCTTATCGCAGACAAAATGGCCTGGGACGACTACTTGAGATGGACTGAGCAAAGAGGGCAAGTCTGCTGAGCGCTGCTGTAATTTATATTCATTCTACAACTAAAACTAACAATATGAGACAATCTGTTGGTGCCAGACCTGTAGTTTACTTTGGCTCTCTGTTATGGGTCTTTTTCTGTTCCTTTTTTTTGTTTTTGTTTTTTTACTCTTACGAGGGCCTCAATGTTACCTCGGCTCTTTCTCTTACCAAAAACAATGGAAGACTTGGACAAACTTAGTGCTCTTTAGACTGTAAGGGAAACCTAACCTTGATGAATGGGCACTTATTATAAATTACTGAATTAAATAGCCAATTTAAGTGATTTAAAATGGGATCTTTACAGACTATTTGAGTGACCCTAAAGAATTTATGAAGCTGAACATTTAACCACCACAGAGAAAGAAAGTACACAACAAAGAAAGAAAGAAAGATAAATGATACAATCACCTTCTTTACAGTATACTATATGCATATAACTCCACGTTTCTCATGCATGTTTCTGTCACATAACATTTCCCACATTATTTATAATTCCCATGATCCCCATACTTTTTAATATATCTTAGCAGCCTACCTTCATCCCTACATTGCTGTTGTGCATATCTATCCGGGCGCGGAGATCCTTGTTGGACCTCTTACCCAGGAAGTCTTTGACAAATTTGTTGCTGTACTTGAGGTTATCTCCACAGCCTCCCCACTGCCAAGCCTTGCGGTTCTCCAGATCAGGAGCCTCGTCACAGGTGCAGCGCTCCATGCGGCCAGCGCTGCAGGCTTTGGCCATGGCGTGGGTCAGGCCTGCTGAAGAGATGGCATAGAGGAATGCCGTCTCCTTGAAGCCTGTGAGGAACATGGAGATTACGAGGCAGCCAATAGTTCATTCCTGACCTTCAATCCTGTGATTTTACAGAGAATGCTAGTAACAGTTCCAAGCCCCCCTTGCACTTACTTTTGTTCAGCAAGGACACATTAAATGAATCAAAAATAACAGTAAAGGCATTTATGATGTTACAAAATATTTCTGTTTTTGCATAAATACTTTCGGTTCATCAAAGAAACCTGAAAAAAAATTAAACTGTAAAAAAAAGTATCATAAGCAGTTAAATTTTATTTTGATAGTCCTCTTTAGACATTCTAATTTTGCAACTACCTGTCAGCTAAGGGTACGTTTACAAGACAACAATGTACTATAAAATGGAAAAGTTTTTCCTTTGCATTTTTGAAAAATTTCTCAGGTGACAGCTTTGCGAAAACTATCCCTGTTCTCATGGATCTGAAAACGACTAAAATGCTGTATTAAGCATGCCAGGCCAGTAGCTGGCGATACTCACGCATAAAGAAACTCACCTATAGACTAAACACATAATACCTGTGCACATGATGTCACAGTTTTCACAAATTCACGTTTTTATAGTTTACACGGAGACTATACTGGTATTGTTTTCAAAAACTTGCATTCAACCCTATTTCAAAAGTTTGCGTTTTCCTACCCAGGCTCATTGGGAATACGTGCCACTACCTATACATTTCTGCACAACTCAGAAAATGTACCTATACGTACAGTACAAATCGCTGCAGTTTCCAGTTGAAATGAACACTAGAGGCAGTAAAACCTTTATCCTAAGAAAGCCTAATTTTCGCACAATTGCTGCACAACATTGTGTTATGACTTCAAAACAATTCTAACATGCTGTGAGATTTGAAAACGGATTCTTTTGAACATTAGCATCACATATACAGCTTCACATGTCAGGGTTTTATAATGTAGTAGTTACTTGGTAGCTCACGCGATACGGCGTTGCACTCGTGATGTGAAGCGCTCCGGTACGGAGGTTCACCGGTACAGTCCTGTGAAACTACGGTTCAACAAAACAGCTCAAACCTGCGTAGAAGGAAGTTAAAATAGCACAGTTGCATCAGCGAATGTGTTTTATATCACTTTTGCTTTCGGTAACACTGTCAGATAGGTTTAGGGTTGGGTTTGTTGTAGGGAGTATCTCCAACACGATAGGGCATTAACCTTTTTTGGCGACACTCCCCAGACACTTGAATTCTGAACTGCTCCAATACGTGCCTGAAGCTACGTTATAAAAATGCCGCAATACGTGTATCAACATAATAAAAATGTGGCCACGGTTACGTATTGAACACACGTTTTAGCGTCACTCACTGGACCTTTCACGTTGAAACTGGGCAAAATATGCAATAAGGTACATAATATCAATGTTGCAGAAACGTCGCGACAAGCACGTATTTTCAGTGAGCCTGGGTTGGCATTTTCAGACTTCCAAAATGCTGTTGTGATGTAAATGAACGGCCAAAAGGCATAAAAGGTTTTTAGTTTAAAACGTTGTTGTGTAAACGGCTTCTAACTCTCATCAGAGTATTAGACTATTAGGTTATGGTTAGGGTTAGTAGAATAAGTTGACTTTTACTTGCAAAGTTACTTATAGTCAGTAAACCAGCAATATTGTATAGGCATTGTATAGATCGCACACTTCTTACCCCTCTTTAAAATGTTAGCCCTGTAGCGGCCCTCCAAGGTGCAGTTCCATCTCTCAAAGCGGAACTGATACTGGCACTCTAAGGCACTCATGCTGATGGCCTCCATTAGAGTCTCTGCCACGCCAGGGTCCCGTCTGCACATTCTGCGCTGTTTCTTCTCCAGTTTGAGTCGATCACACAGCTTGTAGTGCGCCTTGCCCGCCCTTTCGTCTGGCTGTGAGCTCAGTGGCAAAATGGACAGGGGTTCATTACCTGTTAGCCTACAAGAGAGACAAATACAATCACCGTTACTGAGGAATTGTTAAAAGGCCAGATAAGATGTGTCTTTACCATTTAGAAAGGGGTGTGTCGCAAGTCCAAAATTAGACAATCATTTAATATACAGGCCGTTATTGCTCTATCTCCAGTACATTTACTGTGATATGCAATACAGTTATTGTGATATAAATGTTCTCATACCATGGCATAAGATATTGATAGTTTCACCAATCCTTAATCCTAGTGTTTGCACACAGGTTTCTACACATTGAGTCAAGCTGTATGTTTTGCCAATGCACGTTCAAAGAAAAAGAAATCCCATGCATAAGAAAATCAATTTGTCATCTATTGAAGTTTGTTATTAAAGGGGTCATATGATGCGATTTCATTTTTTCCTTTCTCTTTAGAGTGTTACAAGCTCTTGGTGCATAAAGAAGATCTGTAAAGTTGCAAAGACTAAAGTCTCAAATCCAAAGAGATATTCTTTATAAAAGTTAAGAGTTAGCCACACCTACCTAAAACGGCTCGTTCGAACACGCCCCCACATATCTACCTCACTATGTGGGAAGATTTGCATAACGCCGCCCAAATGTTCACACAAAGAAAGAAGGCGTAACTTTGATTCTCGCTGCACACAGGTTTCTACACATTGAGTCAAGCTGTATGTTTTGCCAATGCACGTTCAAAGAAAAAGAAATCCCATGCATAAGAAAATCAATTTGTCATCTATTGAAGTTTGTTATTAAGTGAAATGGGTTACACATACAACTTTGTACTGAGGAGGAGGATATTGTAATGCCAATGGGACTAATTTTTATAACAGGAAAATGTTAAAAGCCAAATTCACTTTCACAGCACCCACATAAGCACCACAACACAATGTGTTTCTACTTGAAAAAGCAGAGCACGTCACTGATCACTAACAAGCACTGGGCACAAAGTTGTATAAGAAAATTCTGGTCCCAAACGTACACTTTTTTTTCTTTCGTATATTTTTTTTCCCTGAAATTACAGCTGTTCTATATCAAGTAATGGCAATTCAAACTTGGATGAGCTGATAAGCTGCAGAGGTTGACCCGTAGGTTTATTAGTTTATAGTGGCACCCTTCCAAAACAAAAATGATTGCGTGTAATATCATATCACAGTATTTGGGTCCAATACTGACAATAGTTATTATAGATTGATAAGCCTTTTTGTGCATTCATGAAATATTACACTTTTATGTAAAAGTGTGTGAAGCAAGTCACACTGGACTGCAAAATTGCTAAATTTTTACAGACAGACAAAATGTGAAAATACATAATCTATGCATAACACTGCAAACCTTTGCAGCTTGAATATTTTTATTAAGCCAAGAGGTCGCTCTTTGATGTTTGGATTGTCTATTGGTCCTACATCAAACTTGAACTTCACCAAACCTTCAAATTTCCTATGCAGTAAAATGCCACATTTCTTTGTGTGAGCTTGTGTTGCTGATCTCTCTTGTCTGTATGTGTATGAATGGAAGTAAAATGAGCACAAAGTGTGACCATGTCTTAAATGTGATACTATCACAGTCCAGACAAATAGAAACTACTATAATTAAATAAGTGAAAGGACAAGCCTGGCTTCACCACCAGAAATGAAAAATGAATGAGGGGTGCTTTGGGCACTTTTTATGTGCGTCCTGTCAGCTCGATAGCAAGAATGAATTCTGATGTGGTTAATGTTCTCAAATGTCTAATTCCCTATGGAAAACACAAGCCAAACAGGGTTTCCAAACTTTGCGAAGTGATTCCCAACACTATTCGAAAGTACACATTTTGGACGTCTCCCTAATCAAACACACCTGATTCAGCTCATCATCTTGTTTCAAGACCTTTTCAAGACCTGAAATGTTGATGGGTTGCTAGGTGGCCCAAGTACAAAAACAGTCAAATCTCTATGACTTTGTTTAGACAGACAGATTTATTTATCATTCACCAAAGTTGGGGGTTTGTTCAAATCCCTAACCCTAAGAATTAACAACAATAATAGTAATAATAACACCGACAATAATAACAGAAATATCAGCAACCAAACTAAGAACAAAGAACGACACATACACTTATTTACCAGTATTTAGCCAATATCTCATGTTTTAGACATGGTGTAGGCAGCATGTGATGGAGCAGCACCTCTTTTGTCAGTTTATTTTAGAGCATGCAAGCATAAAACACACTGGCTGGGTCTGCCGCATAGCTGGCGAACATCTAACCAGCATTCTGCGGTTTGTGACGAGGAGAGCTGAGAGTTACTTTCATAACACATACAGGGGACAAGACTGTCAGCTAATGACCATATTGGTCACACCAATTGACAGCACTGGCAGGGCAGTAGCTCATTATGTGCAATTTCTGGGTTCCTTTTACACATTCAACGAGAGGCAGAAGAATAAATGGATTTACAAAACTCACAGACTCGGGTCTTAAAACACATCTGTTATTACAGCGAAGATTATAGCTTTAAATCTGCCACTTTTGTCTTCTAATATAAGTGCTGGCTATTATTAACTACAAGCCCAGAAAACATAGATCAACAGAGCAGCAGATGTTGATATTAATGACAGCACTGGAGGTATCTGATCACTTTAATGTAATTTTGCTGAGGAAGTTCATGCGTTCATGCAATATATTCTGAGCCGCCTCATAATGAAATCATGACACAGAAAAAACATGATGTTTATTCAGTTGCTTAAAGGTGACTTCATGCAAAAATATAAGGGGGTCCACTTGTGTTTTTATTAAGTTGTAACCTTCAGGCTTGTTGTGAGATCTGGTTGACAAAATGGGGGGATTCTGAGGGGGAAAAAAAGAGTAACTTCAGCTGCTTTTCCCAGGCATTTTTTAAGCGAATGTGTGGGGTGCTCAGCCATGACCACAAAGTTCTTGATCGCTTCATGAATGAGCTTGACCTATGTGGTCACATACTACCTGGCGATATCGTCTGAACATTTTCGAGTCGAGTTAATTATGAGGTATATGCCAAAATGCTGTCTTACATTATTTGTCATCTCTTGAAAACACGAGGGGTTCAGGTTGTTTCGAATAATTTGCTGTCAAGGAACCGCAACTGCATAATCCAATTAGGACATTAGACACGCTTGTGGCTTGCCTGTGTGATCCTGTAATATCCTGGCTCGCAGAGAGACCACCCTCAACGTACCAGCATACTACGGTCCTCTGGAAATGGAAAAAAGGGATGTTCAATTCCTCAGCAAAGTGTATCTTTCCATTATAACTACATCCTCATATAGTGGCTATAATATACTTGCGATGTCTTCTTGTACAGCTCAGACGAGAAGGCAGACTGGAAGTGTAACCTCAATAAGCAAACAAGTGCAATGACGCTTCTGCAGAGAAGCTGACAAAATAAAATATATGATGCAAATGGTTATGAGAGCCAAAAATACAGTCTACAGGTTTCATTCCAAGTGCTAAAGGGAAATTCTGAGCACATAACACCGATTTCAACAGGTCTGTGAGACATTTCTCTCGGGAGCCCTGACGAGGCATGAGTTCAGCATGTTTAAATGAACACAAACACAATCTTTGTAAGCTGAAGTTAAGTGTAAGGAATCTGTTTACTGCAGCAATTTGACATCTATTGACAAGTTAAGGAACAGAAACTAGGCAAGCAAAGACTTGCCAAGGCATATTAACAACACCCACATCCATAGCTTATTTTATAATGACAGTTTATCCCTCTGCAACAGCCGTGTTTAACACTACAAGTGAACTTCATTCATTAGTATCAAACTTCATTTCAAAGAAATACTAATGGTACACATTTGGTACAAACTGCAATCACTCACAGGCGGCCATTGCTTAATTATTATCAAAGACACAACAGTTAAACTAAAGCTTTAAAATAGATGTATTGTTCATGGCTGTATTGATTAATCAACTTCATACTTTCTAATGGCTATGCCTGAAACTTTAGCAATGCAGTCATTGTATGAGGCCCAAAACATATTGTACCAAATTATGTGAACACAAACACTTCTAGCTACACAACCTCAATTGCATGTGGCATTGCGTGTTTCAAAATACCATTCATAATGCAACTTACTGTAAATACTTGTTGCCACAATAGCTAATACAGTCTTCTATTGTCATTTTTCTCTTTCAAGTCAACTACTGTCATGGCGGAGCAACTTAATTACAAATTTCCTGCATAAAGTTTATTTCTGGCCCAAAGCAAAACTTATGCATTTGTGCATTTACCCTTCAGTCCTTTAAAAAGGATTAAGAGTTCATTATCAGCCGATAATATGCAGACCAGAGATATGTTGGGCTGTAAGAATTCAAGCAACTGCGAACAAACTGACAGATCTCACAGAAACAAAACAGAAATTTCATGTCTGGCCTCTGAGAAGTCTTTGAGACATGCTTCTATCTGAAACACAAAAGCTACTATGGAACTGGAGAGCTGCCAGAGACACTGAGCTCCACTAATCCCTGGGCTACTGGTGATGGCTTACAGCCCAGTATTTTTAGCCTTTTACCCAGAGTGCTGGAGGGCAAGCCTGGATGTGTGAGAATGGAGAGCAGTCAAGTATTCAGGCTTTTGAAAGATGAAGTCACCTCAGCTATGTGTGAGCTTTTATGTGTGTTCCTTTTCCAAAACTGTATAGATTTGACAGACCGCTCACAGTGTCTACAGTATGTCAACAGAGACTAGCAATAAATCTTACATTGAAGTTTTATCTCTGGACAAACCTTTGACTTCTTCAAGCAATAGATCACCCAAAAAGGAAACTTGCCATTTCATTATTTACTAAACCTCATTCAGTTCCAAAACCACGTTATTTCCATAGAACATAAAGAAGAGAATTTTTGAAGAATCTTCACACAGCTCATTTTCATGATTTTATTCATGGTAAATCTTCCCCTCGCTGCAACTGTAAAATCTTACACTCCATTCATCATATTTAAAATGATTCATGTTATGGTAACTGTATGGTAAAATGTTAAAATTATGTTTCAATAACAATTTTTAAGGAATAAGGAATAAAATCGAGAGAAAAAAAAAGAAAGAAAGAAATACATAAATCATATTTTTTTTAGACTTTCCAGCTTGTCCACATGCACATTTTGAAGTAAACAAACCAGCTGTTTTAACTGTTAGACAGGACTTATTAAGAACTTACTGTAACTAAAGCCGACATATCGAGTGTTGCAAAACTTCTATCAAAAAGACAATTGCCTATTTAAAATTGAAGGTAGGACTACACCCAGAATAATCAGTGTTATTACATCTCCCATTCGTATGAATGATGATTATGAATAATTGTGTACTTGTCAACATGGCAGTCAGCGAATGTTAAATCCCAACAGGTTGTCACTGCTGTCAAAGCTGACTCCACTCAACAATATGTCTGATGCTACATTATTATTATTATTAGGGCACAAGCCAGAAAGGCGCAGGGCCCTATTGATCCCCTAAGGATTATTAGGGCCCAAGCCAGAAAGGCGCAGGGCCCTATTGATCCCCTAAGGATTATTTTTTTCAACCT
>NW_015662161.1:1295602-1302618 GCF_001515625.1 Sinocyclocheilus rhinocerous
TTCACAGTCTTAATGGTTTGGATTAACCCTTTAATTGCCGTATCCCTTAAAACCAGACTGCCAGACGGTTACTGTAAATGCATGTGCCCGCTGTGCACCATTCTCCTGATGCCTCCGGGATGGCGTTTGCACTGACGGCTTGGGCCCGCCATCACTGCTTGCAGCTATATTTATTATTTGAAATTGCTTTGGTATCTTTTTCACAAACAAGAAAAAAAACTCTTTGTACTAAGTACTAATTGCACAACAGGTCATCAAAAAATCTTGTTTTTTAGATGACCACTATGTTCAATCTGTGTATGTGTGTGCATTTCAGAGACAGAGATATGTAATTTATGAACACAGAGCATGACTCTGTCCATCAGATTGATCAGAGATGCATCAGTAGGAAGGAGACAAATGGTTTTGTGCTACAACAGAATTTGCTGCCAATACGGTAAATATATGGGGGGTGGGGGGGGGACGGTAAATGATAATATCTCTTGTTCTTCCAAATCAGAAATGTTCAGTCCTGCTTCTGGAGATCCACCTTCCCAGAGAATGTAGTTCCAGCCCTGCTCTAACACACCTGTCATTTTCATGTGAACTCAAAGACCTTGACTGACTGGTTAAAGTTTGTTTGATTAGAGTTGGAACTAAACATTGCAGGAAAGTAGGGTTATGTCTAGAACCTTATTCTTTTAAACTCTTGTGAGATTTATGTTTGCTGCTGCAAGGTTAGTGTTATGGGTCTCTACAAATATACTGTACACAGGGTACGGATGTGAAATCCCGTCTGCAATATAAGACGAATTTGCCTCAAAAAACAAAACAAAACAGAGGAAACTGAAAAATTGAGTTCCAGAATCAATCAAAAACAGACTAGCTTGCTAACTTTTCTGAGAAGTCAGCTGAACACATCTGACACATGCAATTTTAAGACAGAGTGCAGACCTTTTTTTAATATTCTGTTCAGAGGAAGGCAAACGCAAATATAACAGCTAAACAGTTTAACCATCAAATGTTCAAAAAAAAGAACAAACCAATATCAACCCACCATATCAAATAAGAACCGACTATTAAATTAATGAAACAGAGTGCTATACACTGATCAGCCACCACATTAAACCGCTGAAAGGTGAAGTGAAAAACATTGATTGCATCATTTCAATGGCATCTGTCAAGGGGTGGGATATATTAGGTAGCAGGTGAACAGCCAGTTCTTGAATTTCATGTGTTGGACGCAGGAAAAAATGGGCAAGCAAAAAGATCTGAGTGACAAGGGCCAAATAGTGATGGCTAAACGACTGGGTCAGAACATTTCCAAAACGACAAGTCTTGTGGGCTGTATGCAGTGGTTAGTACCTACCAAAAATGGGGCAAGGAAGGACAACCAGTGAACCGGTGACAGGGTCATGGGCACCCAAGGGTGACTGATGCACGTGGGGAGCAAAGGCTACCCAGCCTGGTCCGATTACACAGAAGAGCTATTGTAGCTCAAATTACTGAAAACTTAATGCTGGCCATGATAGAAAGGTGTCAGAACAAACAGAGTTCCCAAGATTACCCATGTCCACCGCTGAGCGTCTGAATTGGACCATGGAGCAATGGATGAAGTTTGCCTGGTCTGATGAGTCATGTTGTCTTTTAAACCATGGTTGGGTGCATGTCTTGTTTACCTGGGGAAGAGATCTTCTGCTGGGAAACCTTGGGTCCTGGCATTTATGTTACTTTGACATGCACCACCTACCTAAAGATTGTTGCAGACCACAGACACCCCTTCAAGGCAATAGTGTTTCCTGTTGGCTGTGGCCTCTTTTAGCAGGATTATGCACCCTGCCACACTGCAAAAATAGTTTAGGAATGGTTTGAGGAACAAGAGTTCAAGGTGTTGCCTTGGCCTCCAAACTCCCCAGATTTCAATCCATTTGTGTAACGATAATTTGTGTAATCCAATCCATGGAGGCCTCACCTCACAACTTACAGGATTCAAAGGAATGTTTCACCCAAAAATGAAAATTATCATTTACTCACCCTCAAACCATCCATGTATATGCCTTTCTTCTTTCAGATGAATACAATCGGAGTTATTATAAATAATATCCTGGCTCTTCCCAGCTTTGTAATGACAGTGAATAGTGCCTGAGTTTTTGAAGCTTCAAAAAGCACACCCATCATTCATAAAAGTAATCCATACGACTCCATTGGGTTAATGAATGCCTTCTGAAGTGAATCAATGGGGAAGAATGTAAGAAAAAATCATCCATATTTAAAACTTTATAATCTATTATCACTGGATTCCAGCAACTACTGTACATGCGTTCACGATGTTTGTCTGAAAGAAGTAAGGCACGTACACCTAGGATGGCTCGAGGGTGAGTAAATTATGGGATAATATTCATTTTTGGGTGAACTATTCCTTTAAAGGGTCTGCTGCTATTGCCTTGGTGTCAGACGCCACAGGACATATTCAGAGGTCTTGTGGAGTCTACGACTCAGAGCTGTTTTGGCAGCACAAGGGGGATTTACATGATATTGGACAGCGGCTGATATAGTGTATATATAAAATAAAATTAGGAACTAAGGTAACAAACGTGAACACAGGAAATGCGATACAAAGGAATGTAAAAAAAAAAACTAAGGGCCCACAGAAATAATCTAAATAAGAGTATCTGGACACTACAAAAACTCTGAATACACATGACCAAAATCCTTATCATGATATGAGTCATTTTCAACCATAATAAAGATAGGCATCACAATATAATAATTCTGTCTATTTATGTTGTCTGTGTACCGAGATGTTACTATTTGAAATGAAAATTTATCTTATTTCATATTAATTATTACTTTTTAAGAACTGCTTACTCTTGCCTCAAACAAAACAGATTAATATTTATATTTTAATAAGATGTAAATGCATATTATAGATCGTCTTGTGAACTATTCACCCATGTCAATGTTTTGACTTTAAAAAAAATTTAGCTTGTAATATTTTTATTTAAAATGTCATAAATTGCTCTTCCGGTAAAAGCGATAGACTTACATTGGAATGTTCAGGCAATGTATCTGCTACACAAAATGAATTCAATAAATATACTATAGCTAAATCTAAATTTGAAGGATCATTTATACCATTGTTATATATCACCATATTATCCAGCTCTAAAAAGTTATCTATGTTAAAGATTTAAGACATTATAGGCAAAACATTATGACTTACTGTAAAGCTTCTTTTAAAAAGATGTGTATTGTGAAAAGCACTACACAAATAAATTTGACCTGACTCCTATTATGAGTCCCAGACCATTTACAGTTTTTATTACAGGTGTTCACATACGGCATGAGATTATAACAGCACTGCTGTGTTATCTTTAGGGTTGTATGATTTTTCACCACTTGGCTTTTTCCATCATGCTCTCTCACAAGAGTCTTTGCTGCTGTTCTGTCACTCAGTGCTCTGGGGCTTGTTTGCCCCTTTTTTATTATTGTCAGCACTTCATATTACCCGTGACATAACTGTCATATGCATTTTCCGTGGTGAGGGTTGAATTTAAATAGTTCATTACACACTCTGGAGGTTCTTGCCAGGTTCCTTAAAGTTGTTGTTTGTTCTAAACTCTGTTCAGCATATTTGTGATTAGACCTTGCAATAACGTGTTTATGAATTATGGATGAGCAGCAGCGTATATTTCAAAGCGTATATTTCAAAACTCTACAGTGTATTGCAGTAAAGCAAATTATGCCCTTTTCTGTAAACCTGAGGATTTGCTAAGTCAAATACTAACATTACTGCATGCTGACACCACATGACAGTGGTTCTCACATGTGGCACCAAATTAATGTTATGAGTTTTGGTTACAAGTCACTTGAGGTGAGCATCAGGTGACTCTTCTCTCTTTTACCGCGGGTCCATGCTAAGGAATTTCACCTTAAGCGTAAAAGAACAATCAAGGAAGTAAATAAATTGCTAATTGGAGGAAGTTTGTCAGCTGACCAATCTGAAGGATTTGTAAGATATCTGCAACTTGTAGAGCCTCTTTCCGTATTATCAACACAATTTTATTAACTAACTAACGAACACTGCTACAAAATTAAAACCTATTTATGGATACATTTCCTTCAGTTCCTTCTCCTCAAGTGCTTTTTCTGAATGTAAAAGACATCTGTTTATGTTGTCCACAGAAACACGATCACACTGAATTGCAACGTTTCCACACCGCTGTGTGGAAATAGGGTTTCAAACGTTGCCATTCTCTCTGCTTGCTGTCCATTACATGACTATTGAGTGACATTCCATTCACAAGCTCAAGATCATGACCTTCTGTTAAAAAGTTCTTTGCATGCACCATAACGGTAAGTGTTGCATGTGAGCTATGCAATTGTTTGGCTCACAAACAACATGATGTCAGAAGAGAAGAGATCATTTGGGAAAAGAAAAGGCTCCTGTGGGAGAGGAAAGGTCAGTGGATAACATTAAAAACCTGATGTCGTTCATAGTATGGGAGAGAGATTATAGAAAACAGATGGGAAGAGACACAGTATAACTAATCAAACTCAGAACACTGACAGTTTGAGATATGGACTACTAAACAAAAGTTCGGGAGGAGCTTGTTTATCGTCTGCTTACATCACTCCCGTGACCTTCAACACGCTTTCAAATCTTTAAAGTTTACTTTTTTTTTTTAATGTACTTGCTGATAATATTAATGAAATAAAATGCCACTGATAGTACACTTTTATGACTATGTGCACTTTTAAAAAAAGTTTCCCAAGTGAAAAAGTCATCTTATCTGAATCAGGAGAGAAATATCCAGAGATCAAGCATCGTTTACAAGCAAAGAGTCCAAAAAAGTTCGAAACCAATATGTCCGAGGATTTTGGTGTGAAAGGACAAGGATGGACTTTTTCACCGGAGAAAGTTTATGATTATTAAGTTTAATAAATATTATGGACTCAGGGCCGTCCTTAGGGGGGTGAAACTGGTGCGGTCGCACCGGCCCCCGAGCTTGAGGGGGCCCTGCGGCGAACGGACCAAGGGGACACAAGGGGGGACACAAGGGGGGACAACCCCCCCTCCCCCGGAACGCAATTGCGAATGGACCAAGGGGGGCCCCACAATTTTAGTTGAAATAAATTTATACGCAGGTTCAAATTCAAGCATTTGAAGGGATAGTCCACCCAACAATTGAATTCAAAACTTGTATGTATTTCTTTCTGTGAAACACAAAATATACCCAAAATAATAATAAATATAGTTGGGAACCAAGTTTTGCATCACTTTGACTTTCATAGTATGTTTGGTTCATAGAAGTCAATGGGGTCCAAAACTGTTTGGTTACCAACATTCTTCAAAATCTCTTCCTTTTTGTGTTCCACAGAAGAAATTCATACAGGCTTGAAATGACATGAGGGGAAGCAAATGATGACAGATTTTTAATGTTTGAGTGAACTGTCCCTTTAAGTATAAGCAGGGCCGTCCTTATGGGGGTGCAACGCTTGAGGGGGCCCCCACGGCGAACGGACCGAAGGGGGCCCCACTCCCTACCTCGCACCGGGCCCCGCGTCAGCTAAGGACGGCCCTGTATGGACTAGTCAATGAAAACGTCTTAATTATGAATTTGTTTCTCACAAACATGCAGCTTTTCATTTCATGTGGATTATTGTGATGTTTTTATCAACTGTTTGGACTCTCGTTCTGATGGCACCCATTCACTGCAGAGGATCCATTGGTGGACAACAACGTTTGTCAGGCGTCTACATTGTCATCTGAGGAGATTACAAAGATTAAACAAGAAACAACTGTTGGAGTTATCTGCTTTTGCTATAAAACTAACTTTTAATATGTAAAAAAAAAAAAACATACTTTCATTGAGCTTTAATTTAGTAAATTACCTGTATTTGTTTAAGTTATTATTACTTAATCAAAACAACCCAACATTACTTGGAATGCGCAATTTAAAAAAACGTGATTTCTGAAAAAAAAAAAATATGGAGTTATCGGTTTTTGCAAATGAACTCTTCAAATATCACTTATTTTCCATATATTAATGTTTCTCACAAACATGCAGCTTTTCATTTCATGTGGATTATTGTGATGTTTTTATCAACTGTTTGGACTCTCGTTCTGATGGCACCCATTCACTGCAGAGGATCCATTGGTGAGCAAGTGATGCAAAGCTAAATTACTCCCATCTGTTCCGATGGAGAACAAACTGTACATCTTGGATAGCCTGAGGGTGAGTACATTTTCATTTTTGGGTGACCTATTCATTTACATACGGTTGCTTATTTTGTCTTTTGTGCACTTAGTGAGTTTGTAACTTGTAGTGTTTATAGTAAATACACAGCAACACTCAATGTCACTATTTTGATCCCACCACAATAACAAGTCCTCACACACACACACACATGCACAAGTCCTCATACACACAAGACATTTAACAGTCTCGAACATAGACAAAGCGAACTTGCTTTTAGCGAGTTTGGGCTTGCTGGTTGTGTGGTCTCTCGGCTGGCAAGTCAGGGTCCCCAATTACTTCAAATGCATGCCAATCATTCCCCCCAGCTGTTGACCCCAAACAAAGCCTTTTCTCAGACACCCCCCCCAGCTGTCTACCAGTGTAACCCAAAACAAAGACAGATGTGAGGAAAAGTGTACCAAAAACCTTCGAGGAGTCCATTCGTGTTTCTGATTTGGCTTGGAATGCACTTCTTCAATTTTCAGAAATTAAGTTCTGTGTAATAAAGTAGAATGACAAAGGGAAAAAATATTGAACACATGAAGAAAAAGAGGTACAAAAAGGCATGGAAAGCCAAGACACCAGCTGAAATCTATCAGTAATTAGAAAGCAATCCTGCCTCTTGTCAGTGGAAATTAATATTAGTTGGTTCAGTCCCAACTGATGGCCTATCAAAAGGTGTCTCATGACCAACGTGTCACACAAGAAACATTTCATGATGGGAAAACGCAAAGAGCTTTCTCAAGACCTTCGCAACCTTATTGTTGCAAAACATACTGATGGCATTGGTTACAG
>NW_015662161.1:1304622-1319552 GCF_001515625.1 Sinocyclocheilus rhinocerous
AAAAAAAAAAAAATAGACAAGGGGGACTAACAACTACAAATTGAATACCTATTTATGGATAAAGACAAAAGGGAGTAGCATTTTTAAATGCAAGCAATTGAGTTGGAAGTTACTATGGCAGTTTATATAGAGTAATCGGTACATTTATATAGAGTGTTATGGGTGGCTATTCTCTATCAGACATATTGCAAGGCAAGGGACTAAGGAATTTACAGTTGATCACACTTGGGGATAAGAATCAGGGAGAACAAAACAGTTCCTTCTCGTCAAGAGCTTTTATCTGAATGCAAAAGGCATCTGTTAATGTTGTCCGCAGAAACACGATCACACTGAATTGCAACTTTTCCACACCACTGTGTGGAAATGGGGTTTCAAACTTTGCCATTCTCTGTGCTTGCTGTCCACGACATGACAAATGAGTGACATTCCATTCACAAGCTCAAGATCATGACCTTCTGTTAAACAGTTCTTTGCATGCACCATAACGGTAAGTGTTGCATGTGAGCTATGAAATTGTTTGGCTCACGAACAACATGATGTCAGAAGAGAAGAGATCATTTGGGAAAAGAAAAGGCTCCTGTGGGAGAGGAAAGGTCAGTGGATAACATAAAATACCTGATGTTGTTCATAGGATGGGAGAGAGATTATAGAAAACAGATGTGAAGAAACAGTATAACTAATCACACTCAAAATCCTGACAGTTTGAGATATGGACTACTAAACAAAAGTTCAGGAGGAGCTTGTTTATCATGTGCTTACATCACTCCCGCAACCTTCAACATGTCTTCAAATCTTTAAAGTTTACTTTTTTAAAAAATGTACTTGCTGATAATATTAATGAAATAAAATGCCACTGATAGTACACTTTTATGACTATGTGCACTTTTAAAAAAAGTTTCTCAAGTGAAAAAGTCATCTTATCTGAATCAGGAGAGAAATATCCAGAGATCAAGCATCGTTTACAAGCAAAGAGTCCAAAAAAGTTCGAAACCAATATGTCCGAGGATTTTGGTGTGAAAGGACAAGGATGGACTTTTTCACCGGAGAAAGTTTATGATTATTAAGTTTAATAAATATTATGGACTCAGGGCCGTCCTTAGGGGGGTGAAACTGGTGCGGTCGCACCGGCCCCCGAGCTTGAGGGGGCCCTGCGGCGAACGGACCAAGGGGACACAAGGGGGGACACAAGGGGGGACAACCCCCCCTCCCCCGGAACGCAATTGCGAATGGACCAAGGGGGGCCCCACTCCCTACCTCGCACCGGGCCCCGCGTCAGCTAAGGACGGCCCTGTATGGACTAGTCAATGAAAACGTCTTAATTATGAATTTGTTTCTCACAAACATGCAGCTTTTCATTTCATGTGGATTATTGTGATGTTTTTATCAACTGTTTGGACTCTCGTTCTGATGGCACCCATTCACTGCAGAGGATCCATTGGTGAGCAAGTGATGCAAAGCTAAATTACTCCCATCTGTTCCGATGGAGAACAAACTGTACATCTTGGATAGCCTGAGGGTGAGTACATTTTCATTTTTGGGTGACCTATTCATTTACATACGGTTGCTTATTTTGTCTTTTGTGCACTTAGTGAGTTTGTAACTTGTAGTGTTTATAGTAAATACACAGCAACACTCAATGTCACTATTTTGATCCCACCACAATAACAAGTCCTCACACACACACACACATGCACAAGTCCTCATACACACAAGACATTTAACAGTCTCGAACATAGACAAAGCGAACTTGCTTTTAGCGAGTTTGGGCTTGCTGGTTGTGTGGTCTCTCGGCTGGCAAGTCAGGGTCCCCAATTACTTCAAATGCATGCCAATCATTCCCCCCAGCTGTTGACCCCAAACAAAGCCTTTTCTCAGACACCCCCCCCAGCTGTCTACCAGTGTAACCCAAAACAAAGACAGATGTGAGGAAAAGTGTACCAAAAACCTTCGAGGAGTCCATTCGTGTTTCTGATTTGGCTTGGAATGCACTTCTTCAATTCTCTGGACAAAAACATGGCAATCGTAGCCAGATCTCAACAGATGTGTCAGCAAGATCGATTTAGCGTTGGTCCGCGATGTTCGTTCAGACAGAGTGTTTCAAGATGCTTTAATGACATTTCACACATCACAATAAATGTTATAGATACCAGAAAGATAGCAAGCAAATCGTAATTGCACAATATCTGGTCAGTGTCAGTGAAATGAACCTGTGGCCTCCAACCCTGACCCTGTCTGAGCTGACTTTGTTGAGAAACACTCCACTAGAAAAAGAACACCTCCTCTGTTGGGTACTGAAAACACCTCCTCCTACTCCAGGGGTAGGAGAACATCTCCTTCAGAGAGCTAGATGAATTTCAGGTTGCAGTGCTGGAGTCCCATCTAGAGTTTGGCTGGCTTGACCCAGCAGGAAAGCAAAAGTGGTAGATCCAGCCAAGCAGCAGTGGCAGCCTGTTTTACATCTTTCCGCCCCCACGTGTGGCAGCCAAAAAATCCTAATGACTCCTTTCATAATGATCACGCTCAAGCGAATGTTTACCTGTGGGGTGCGGTTAGCGTTGCAAGTTAGTAATTACTGGTTTGACAGGTGGATATATCGTAAGACTTGCTGGATGTGTTAATCACATTTAAACTCGTGATATTCGGGACAAAATCAGCACTCATGTAATACTGCCCTCCCTGCTCGTGATATCGTATTATATAAATATGAGACAAATGCTCATACAGGAGCATTTTTGCACCAATATCTTGAATTTTATGGCATAACTGCATTTATGGAGTTGTTGCTCTGCATCATATTTGTCAACTGTATGAAATGTAAGATGACGTACAGGTCTGGGGGCAGGGCCAGTGTGTTAACAGCATTAAAATATTTTAATCGCATTATTTTTTCATAACTAATTAATTAAGTTAACGCGTTAACTGAACTGACAGCCCTAATATATATATATATATACAGTGGGTACGGAAAGTATTCAGACCCCAGGCTTCTGTACGAAGTATTACATTTCAGTAAGCGTGTTCAATACTTTTTCCCTGGGTCATTCCATTTTATTACACAGAACTTAATTTCTGAACTTATTTGTATTGTTTTCTTTGTATGTATGAATTACATGGATTGTTATCGTCATCTGGTGAAAATTTTAATGTCAACAGCACCTTTAGAAATATATTTAATGAGAAAAATAATGATGTGTTCAATACTTATTTTACCCACTATATATATATATATATATATATACACATATTAGGGCTGTCAGTCGATTAAAATTTTAAATCTAATTAATTGCATGATGTGCCGATTAATTAATCTAATTAATCGCAAAATAAATTTGACTGTGAAAATACCCACAAAATATTTATTAAAGCTATTTTTGTGTTAAATGAGAAAGTATCAAGTAGACATTACACATTGTTGCTTTAGAAAGAAATATTTTATTTGATTCAACATAAAATGTATTACACATAAACATTTAGGCTACAACGGCCTAACACAAACTATGGAACATAAAAGAAAATAATTTAAGAAACATCTCGATATTTTTTACTTCATACAATGAAAGCCATTGGTAACCAAAACAGCTTTGTTACAACAGTCTTCAAAATACCTTCCTTTATGTTCCACAAAAGAAAGGTTTGAAACAACATGAAGGTCAATAAATGATGTTAAATTTCTTTATGAAATTATACTTTAAATAAGAAACTAAATCTGCCAGCAGGTGGTGGTAAATGTCTTTATGAATCACTCATTCATTCATTCATTCGATTCGTTCAATCAATCTAATGATTCATTCAGGAATTCAGTAAACGGCTCATTTTATGAATGGGACTTTGAATCATTGATTCACACGATTCGTTCAAAACGCGAATTCATTCCGAACGTAAACACCGCTGTGTTGCTCGGAGACGCACAACAATTCTGCCGTGGCTTTAAAGGTAATATGTTCTCTGCAAAACTGAGCAAAAACATAATATTGTGTTTAAAATATAACACAACATCAACTTCTTATTTACTGAACTGTAACTTTAACCATATGTTGCACATTACTATAATGGCTTAAACAATTGCACGTTTGAGAATGAACCTGACTAAAACCTAGTGGTAAATTTACTCATGACTTTTCCATCTTTCTCTAAAATTCTTAACACAAATTTGACAAAAAAGCATTGTAGTCAGTTCTATGATTATCATTTTTGGGACTGGAATCAATCCTGACCAATAAATGCAAGTCAGCATACAGAAACTGTTCTATGCGGTGACAAATCTTAATGAACACAGTCTGCACCCCTAAAATTATCTGTGAATTCACCAGCGAACTGTCTGCCTTGCAAGAACAAAGTGCTCCCAAATAGCAAGAAGATGACGGGACATGACGGCAACAGTTGAGTGACACACACAGGATGTGAACGAGTCACCATGACCTTTAGAGTCACTGTGGGCTGTGGCTGTCTAATGAGACTTGCTCTCTGGATTCCCAACACCAGTCACTGGCACAATAGCTGAGATGTTGAGAAATATCAGGTTGTAAATTTGTCAGTTCTAGTCACGACAGAACACAGAAACACTGCAGATGTACACACACAGGATGGCTAAAAATCAATCGGACACGGATAGTCATTCCAGAATGTTTGAAACATTTCGCAAAGAAAATTGTTTTCCATGTGCTAGTGGGGCCAGATGGATGAGGATGACATGTTTATTCACTTGGCACTAATATTTTGTTAGGCAAGGTCACTTGAGTATGTACTTAAAATCATTAACAGAGTTGCCAGTCTACTACAGCTGTAACCAGGTGTAATATCTAAAAGAAAAGTTAATGGACAACACCTAGAAAATCCCAAAGGAAAGCTTAATTTCTTAGGGGATTTCTCAGTTTTGTTTGAATTAAATATCAACGTCGTCATTGATGTTTGTCTAAAATTTATTTTAAAAATAGGCCAGTCTTAAATAAGCAAGCAATTGTTGAGCTACACTGCGTGTAAGTTGAGTTGGTGATTATCTATGGAAAAATAATTGCGTGATGCTGTGGATTGTTGCTAGACCATTGCTAAAGAAATGTCTCAAGTTCACCTGCCAAAATCATACATTAAGTCTTGGGAATGTAGTAGTACATCTTTCCTCAGCAAGATGCATGAGTTGAGATATTGTTCATGCCTGTAGCACAAATGGTGCGGGACAAGTTAAGCATTTAACAAAATAGTTTTTAGTTTAATACCTGAGCAATACCTGGTCTTGGAAGAATCTGATGACAAATTAATTGAATAAAATTGAATCCACTGACATTTGAATGTAGGTACCGTATTTTCCAGAAAATGACTATAAGTCACACCAGGTCAAAACTGCATTGTTGAAAGAAAAAGACACAGGCAAGTCGTATTGGGGTGAGTCCAAATTTATTATTACTTTCAGAAATAATCTATAATACCGGTAAATAAAATGAAACGTTTATAAACATAGAAAGACTAGAAACATGCATTTTATTTCCCTCAACTTGATAGCAAATCATTTTACTTTAATGGTATTCAGAACAGGAATGATAAGTATAAAACAAACATAATTTATAATGTAATTCATTATAAACTAAGAACACCAAGCCAAAACAAATTTATTTGAAGCGAAACTGGAATACTTGAATACACTTTATTTTGATGGTCACCTTTAGACATTTTGTTGACTAAAAGTAACTTTGCAACTGCATGTCAACTACCAGTCATTAAAGTATTAGTATAGTGTTATCAGACTGTTAGGCTCTATGGACTAAGTTGACTATAGTTGCAAAGTTACTCATATTCAGTAGATTACAGATATCTGAAGAAAGTGTTAGCAGATATTAAGGAGATGCTCTACTAATACTTTAATGACAAGTAGTTGCAAAGTTACTTATAGTCAACAGAATGTCTAATGAGAACCATCAAAATAAAGTGTCTCCCAAAATGTGTGCACTTATAATAACGGCATTATATAAGTCGCTTTGGAACATACAGTCCCAGCATGTTTCAGGTGACAAAAATGTGACTCTTTTTTTTAAGACATTATGTTAACTTGACAAATATAGCCATAGTTTTTCATATTGTTGTGTTCTCTTTTGAAATACAATTGAGGAGACGCTAATGTACCTGTATTTACAGCCTGGTGTCATGTTTATACGTAGGTATTAATACGTAACATTTACAAGCACAAAACGTACACTTTTGTACGTTTTTATTAATGCTACATTACTGAGGTTGTTTTATTTGGAAACTAGCCAGAGAAGCAGCACAGCAATAGTCTCCATTCATTCTAAGTAATCTCAATGGTACCTATGAGAAACAATATTAACAGGGCACAATATCTTAGAAAATAACTTGTGGGGGTAGTAGAGTAGGACACACACAGTAGGTTGGTGCGTACAGTACCGTGCGTGTGGTTAGCATTAGTAAGAGGTTTAACCACGGGGCTCGACACAGGTCAGCTGCTCAGCGATGGTGACTGTGTGACTGGCACAGCATGGGTGCACCACAGAGCTCCACATGACTCTACCTATCGACCTCACACCATGGCACTGAGAACCCCAGCACCCAGTGACAGGTACAAGAGCTGCTCCACTCTCTCATTTGGGCTTCCACTAAAAGCCTTTTCGAAAAGCATGCAAACATAGCCCTTAATGATGTGTTTTTCCTGACCATAAAAGCATAAAAATGGACTCGAGAAGATGGGAATCCTAACATGCTTTGACTGCGGGGCTTAGTAACGTAGCATTTATGGTTCTTATTGTAAGTTGCGTGACAATATAATGACACGGCATCTATGACACTGATTCTATGGGTGCGCTGATACATTGATCATCTTCATTCCAAATAGAAGACCGAAATGTCTTTTACAGAACCAATTAATCTTAAAATGACAGCTATATTAGTTACAGTTATTTATATTTGCTGCTGACAGAAATTATATAGCTTTTTCTACATATTAGAGACTCCCGAAAAGTCTGTGTGCCTTGTAGTTACAAGTACTGCAGCTGGTGCCTTGAGGAACCAAAGACCAAAATGCCTTTCACAGAACTAATTAATTTTCAAATGCAAGCTATTCGACTTAAAATGCAAGCTATATTAGTTGGTTAATTATATTTGCTGCTAACAGAGATTATATATCTTTTCCTACATATTAGAGACTCTTGTGAAATCGGAGTGCACAAGTACTACTACTGATGCCTGGAGGAACCAGTTGAAGTACTTGAATTTTTATATCATTTATTTATATAATAATTTAGCAGTATATTGTACCCCAGTTCAGTCTTAAAGACCGAAGACTGATTCATGCGCGTAAGCTACCCTAGCCAAAACCATCTATTGAGACATTCATCTGTGGTTGTGTGTTTTTGTTTGTTTGCTCACGTTATGCAGGCAGTGCGGCTCTAACAGACTAAATGAAAAGGCAAACAGCTTTAATTAAAAACTCCAAGTTTGATGCAAGCATAATGAAACGGAAAAAGCACAAACTCAAGATACATTCTTGGTTTGTCTTGCCTACTGTTTTGGCATCAACACCCAGTCCATGTAATAAATGTGCATGTATGGTTCATAGCTCAGAGTTTTTACAGTCATCTTATGGTTTTTCAGTCATCTAATCTTGGCCGTAGTCACTGATCATTTTGGCCCAGAGTCCACCCAAAGCCCTTTGTGGCGGAAAACAGCCTGTGGTGGGAGACGGAAAACACATGACATGGTAGTGCCACTAATTAACGTCATTTCATCAATCTTTGACCACCAAAAGCTATTCAGATTCCATATTGGCTTTCCGGTTTTGCCTGGCAATGCGCTCCTGTCTGCGATGCCCATCACTGCATTCCCAACAACAGCCTACATATCTACAAAACACACCGCTGACTGGGTTATGGCAAGAGCGGACCCGCCCTCTCTTAAAAAATCTGTGGTCGGAGCCATACTACCAGACTATTGAGCCGTTTGGATGCAAGTGTGCCAAACACATTTAAAGACATTCCCCAGAGCAATAATACCATATAATCAAGGCAGGGCTGGGATGACTCCTGCGGGAGAAACCATTCTCACAGCTTGTCGAGAAAGCCATTGAGGAAAAACAAACCGGTAGAAATATAGAGACACGGATTGACATTTTTCAAGTGGTTACTTGAAATGTCATGAAAGCCAAAGAAATGTTCATAATCGTAAGTGTGTTTATAGTAGAAACGAAACACTGTGTTAAGCTGTCCAGCAATGACACACCTCGGTGGAGTTGCACCTTTAGAAAAGACCATCACGTGTCTGTTAAGTGAAACACAGTTTAAGGTTGATGTAAAGAAAATATGCATATGATTCAGTAAAAAGTCTGTGGGTGTGTGTAGGAAGTGGTCACATGTGAGGATCTTCAGTTGCAGACACTGCTATTCTCTGGCACTGAAAGGCGATCCACCGCAGCTCAGGCAGCCGCTCTCATCAACATTCCCGAGCCCAAGTCTAGTCGGGAGATTTAATCTGAAGTCTTGTGCTGCAAACTGCTTCTGTACAGGGGCTTTCCTGAGAGTCGTGGCCAAAAAATGCCACCGCAAACAGATCAAACTGACCACAACTATACCTTTGAAAAAAAAACTGCTGCTCTGTTGACCTTCTCCCTGTATCCTCGTCACGCAGCTCTCTGTGCTCATATCTGTTTTTGCCACTCATTTCCCACTGTGCTAAGGTTTCATAAACCAGCAGATGATGATTGAAGAGCAGGGTGCTTTTACAGTAGTGACTCCACCCCCTGGTGGAAACATCAGGCACTGCAAGTACTGCTGCACCTACTGATGGACAGGTCGTGACAAAACATGACTCATTATTTAGTTAACGAAATCAAAATAAATGACAGATGAATTACACAGTGCACAGCTTTCACTGCAGATCTACAAATGCAAAAGGCTAGAGTCTAAGTGTTTCCTAAAGAAATACTGTGGAAGCTCTGCACCTGTTCTGACTGGGTTCTAGGGGCCAGAACTACAACAGAGCCAGAACTGGTTGAGCCCTTATTACAGGGTTATAATGCACATACACATGCATCTTGTTGCAGCCAACGTCTTCAACACAGGATTTTGGAACATATGAGCAACAGCTGGTGTTAAATAATAAAGTGTCTGACAACTGACAACTTATCAACTGATAAAGATTTTAAATAGTTCCTTGTTAACAGGTCGAGCGCATTTCACCAGTCTTCCTTTTAAATGTCGAGACATCTGTCAGAACTTACTGTTGAGATAGCAATGCAACAGTTTTGGGCTTTTCAAATGTAAACACAGCATAATTTGCATCTCTAGAATCATAATTTACGTGGCAATAACCAGCTTCTTACATATCAGTCTTTACCCTCATTTCAAGTCAGGTTCCCCACATGTGACCCCAGGCTGGCTTCCTCAGGAGATCTGCGTAAACTTGTCAAAGCCAGGTACAAAAGAACCTCATTCCTTGGATATTCAGGGCTTATTTTCCCCATGTTTTCCCATCACGTAACCTCTTCCCCTTTCGTCCCTCAGGCTATTTAAGGTGAGCTCTACACCTAGACAAAAAGTGTGCGGCCCCTGTATTGCTGCATTGTTCCACCACCATTTTGTGCCCAACCAACCGGACCTGGTCTCCCTGTGACTGCTGTTGTATGAGATATAGCTGAAATAAACACTGGACACCTGCCGCTACAAGCTGGAGGGGACGGCTGGTAAAAACTAAGGCTTTGCATTCTTGTGGCCAGGATGACAATTTCAGCAGCGGCTCAACTAGGCAAGGAATCCCACCCAACCCTCAGAGACACAGACCGAGGTCAAACAGAGACTGTGTTTAAGTTTCACATATGCTCCACCGCACTGGGGAAATTGGGTATGCAACATTGACCCTCTATTTAAGTAAATCAGTGGCCGGAGATGCATTCGCCTCATGGAAGGTATTTATTTGCACGTTAGTGGAAGCAAGTGTGACAACATGTCAGATGGTAATGGTTTCGTGCTGTTTCTGGCACAAGGTTGACATGACTTGTTTGATTTGTGATTGTGTCCTTGTCTTGAGGAGTCGCCCCCTTCTTTGACTGTAGAGTTCAACAAAAAGCCTAGAAAATGACACCCATATCAGCATTCAAAACGAACACTCATTGCGTGAGATAAGAAAGAACACCCATAGTGAAGTATATCACTAATGAGTTTCCTATAGTTTGTTTTCATGACCCGATAACATGGAAGCACAAGCAGTTTCCGTCAAAGTCGGCAAAGTGCTGAAACTGGCAAAAGTTTGAGTACTTTCAAACAATGGCTAGTTAGCCTCACATACGCATGACAAATTGAATGTTAAAAATATCAAGACATTTATTAGACACAGCCTCTTGACACTGCATATCTGCTCATTATCAGACATTGTAGTTTAGCGTTTTCCATTCAATGTGCCAAAAAACAAGGGGGAAATATTCTTAAGAGGCTAACTCCAATTGATAACAATCTTTCAGATCAAATAATGGAGACTATAAATTTTTATGTGAAGTACTGTCCCACCCATGCGAACGCAGGCCAGCATTTATTAAATTTATTGACTTCCTAAGAGGGGGTAGAATAGGCTTAGACCCAGTCTACAACCACTGCAGCCCAACAAACCGGTTTACTGCTTCATAATGTTCAATGGGGCCTGAGGGAGCCACTCCCGCCCTGGCCCTTGATTTGCCCTAACAATATCCTCTCCTTAGCACACCTTTTTACATAGAATCTTCCATCACTGTAGAGCCAAGAGAAATAATGATACAGTGTCGTGAACGTCTGAGCAGTTGTTGAACGGGAAAAATGTTCTGTCTTGTGCATCACTACAAATTCTGGGTTAGAACAATAAGAGGCTCTCAAACGCACACCTGTCCGTGGATTACGTCCAATAATTTTGGATTACATAAACTCATGTACATCTGTAACTTACATATTCTGTGTCTGTATATAAAAGACTTTCATTGCCGTCAACCCCTCCAAACTTGGTTTCAAACTTGTTGATACAAGTGACAATGATTTAAAGACGATGATTAAAAGTTAAACACATGTTTCTCGAAACATGAAGGCGCGTAATGGAAGAATATCAATAAGTAGAAATGCACGCGTCATAGAGGAACATATTCCAAAGGCGTTCCCGCGGTATCACAATTACCTCAATTAAAATTATGCTAGGGGAATGTTTATAGGGGGAACTGGGGAAACTGTAAATTCAACACACATTCTTGAACTTGCGCTTATTAAACTTAGTGAGCGAGCGATGGGGGTGCCAAAACGAGTGTTTATGCTGGATGAAGAAATATTATCTGCGATCTGAACAGACGTTTTGGCCACCAGGTTAGAGATCTTCGTAGCTTTATTGTTAACAGCTGTTGAGAGCTGCTCGTGTCTGTTTTCATTCTTCTACAAGCATCTATGAAAAAGACAAACCTGACCGGCTAGTACCTGCCATTCAAAACACTCTATTGAATTAAGAAATTGATAAATGTGCTGATATGCACGATTTAATGAACTTGTAAATAAGTGCAAATGTATTGAATTTATAAATAAGTTATTAACCGGAGACTTAATGCGAACATGCTATAATTAGAAAACATCACTCAGACTGAATCTGAACTCCACAGGTCATTGTGGAGAGAGGTTTACATAGCATTTCCTAGATTGCATTTATGATTTTTGATTCATACATTTCAAATCTATCTTTAGTCTATTCATTACAAACGTGAAGCTTGAAAAACATTTAAAGATTGAGGAAGAGTTCCTCTGCCTACCCGAAGTAAGCCGTGCACGGTCCAGGCAAGCTGATCAGAAGCACTATAATGGTAAATGATAACCATCCCAGGAGAAGGTGTCCATCCAGCATTTTGTAGCGGCTCTGGGGCAGCTCATTTCGTTCGTCCTGAGTTGCTGTGTAAAATCCCTGCTTGTGAGAACGGCACTTCTTATACACTCCGAGGATTTCTGCGCCCCTCCCATTCACTTAGAGCAGAACGAGAGTAGAGAGAGCGAGAGAGCTGGGGGGGACTGACTGGGCAGCTGGATTTTGAAAGTCTGGCTTAATTATTTACATTTGCTGTAATAGGAAAGCTAAAAGATTGTGTCTAAGCATGTGCACTAATAACCGTGATACTTCTGAAATGGAATAAGTGTACCGGTTTTCTTATATAGCCTACTGCATCTGGCTATTCTCTAAACTTTTTAATATCAGAGAAAATCTCTCGAGCTGATGAAAGAGATTGAGCATGCTCAACCAGCATATGAATATTTTCCCCATTATTCATGTTCCTTTATGTTAAAGGGATTGTTCACTCAAAAACGAAAATTCTGTCATCATTTTCCTCGAGTTGTTCCGATCCTGTGTGAATTGTCTTCCTTCTGTTGAACACCAAAGAAGATATTTTCAAGAATGTGGGTAACCAAACAGTTTCTGGTCCCCACTGACTTCCAAAGTATTTTTTCATTCAACATTCTTCAAAATATCTTCTTTGATGTTTGATATAAGAAAGCACACTCTTAAAAATAAAGGTGCTTCAGGATGCCATAGAAGAAACTTTTTGTCTAAATGGTTCCATAAAGAACCTTTAACATCTGAAGAACCTTTCTGTTGACAAATGGTTCTTTGTGGTGAAAGAAGGTTCTTCAGATTATAAAAAGGTAAGAAAGAGATGGTTATTTAAAGAACCTTTGACTGAATGGTTCTTTGTGGAACCAAAAATGGTTCTTCTATGGCATTGCTTGAAGAACCTTTTGAAGCACCTTTATTTTTAAGAGTGTAACTTTTTTAGAACAACATGGGGAAGAGTAAATGATGACAAGATCTTCATTTTTGGGTGAACAATCCTTTTAAAGCTGGCCCAGTAGAGTCAAGACTTCTTTTATACATTTCTGAGAGGACATACATGGCACAAGTTCAGTGGCAGTGAGCAAATACAGGTCTATTATTTTTGTTCAATCTTTACACGTTTCACAAGATCTAGATGAAACTTTTAATAAGCAAGAAAAAAAAAGAAATGTTGGAAGTTATAAATCATGATGAGAGATTTGTTTTGGCAAGAGCGGAGGAGAAAAGGTTGTCTATTCTTGTTTGAATGTTTTTTTATTGATAAACAGTGAAGACAACATACAGTACACCACACTAGAGCTAATCTGCTCTGCCTTCAAGGGGAAACCAATTATTGACACGCAAAGAATGATGTGTCATTAACATAACATAAATAGCACAGATGAAACACAAATCTTGGCATGATTATCCACCACTTACACATCTTTGTTTTGGCAGCGAGTTGTTAGCGAGATAGGGATCTGTTGGGCTGGTTCCAGCTCACTCTTGGGCACACCTGGAAGGAGCCCTTGACATGCTTGAAATGACAGCCCTTGAATGCTGCAACAATATGGACCTTTTCATCACAAGGATCACAGTAGCAACAACAGGTGGGCTACTGGAAGCTTTTGCCAAGTTTCTGTTTGCTAAGCTGCCTGATCTGCTGGATCATGACACAGGTACGGGGTGAAATGGCATTACTGAGGATCTACCTGAGCAGCCACGAGGCAATGACGTCATGCTTTGTTGACACCGGATGATGGGGAGCTCGACCTCACAAATGAAAGAACTGGATTTAAAAGTCTAAATGGCAAGATTGCATAATTCCTTTAAGCCTAGGTCTCCTAAAGTCAACACGAAATCAAAATGGATCTTATTTACTTTCTTAGCATGCGTTCTTCAGTGTAAGTTATTTCAAATAAAAAAGTTTGCCGTCTACTCCACCTCTTTTTCATCTGACGACACAAATCCCTCTCATTTATCAACCCCTCCCCTCCAAGCACCTGTTATATGGGTTTTCCGAATCCCATCAATTCCACTGGAAGGACCTATGTATCCTAACATATGAGCACCAACCTTAAATAGTTCACCCAAAAATCATTTACTCCCCCCCATGTCGTTCCAAACCTGTATGAGTTTCTTTCTTATGTAGAACATAATAGAACATATTTTGAAGAATGGTAATCAAACAGTCGATGTTCTCCATTGACTTCCAAAACAAATTTTTGGGCCCCCCATTCCTATTAATATAATAGGCCTAATATTACCACCACCCAAACAAACAAAAATATTTCTTAATCAGTGAAACCGTTGTTTTCTATCGCAATAAGCGCTTGCGTTCAGTCAATCAAGATCGAAATACAGTTCTTAATTTGTTTGAGAACTGAGAAAGACCATTCCATTAATAGGCGGTGCGTACCACTTCTGGAGTGCATTATTTCTCTAATAATTTTAACGGCCTGGAGTCACAATCACATATCAATTGTTCAGATGATTTGTTTCAAGACATTTGACATGTTTCCGTCCTGAAATATCGTGTGTGTTGAACTAGCTAATTTTCTGCAAACGTTCCGTTGCAAATTCCAAAACGTAATTTTAGAGCTAATAAAAGAGGCTTGAGCCATTGATATGCAGGCTAACGCAGTTATTAATGGAGTCTAACGCAGTTATTAGAGAGAGAAAGACAGAGAGAGAGAGAGAGAGAGAGAGAGATTAAGTGCGTGTGAATACGTGCGTCTGTGCGTCTCTCAGCAGTATTCAGCAGCAGCGTCTACTAATAGCGAATCTTTAAGTTGAACTGCTTCAAGAACCTCGCTACTGAGAAATGTCATGTAGCTTTTCAGCTGTGAAACTATTTTATTGATAAATTCGCGGGGCAGCAACAGCTCTGACAACAATTTTTTGTCCGCGTCTCTGCGTGTGTGCGTGAGTGCGTGTCTGTGACTACTGTCTGTGTGCGTCTGTGGGAGGGAACGGGAGAAAGAAAGTGTGTTTTCTGTATATAAAAAATGGTGGAAGACATGGAAATAGTTTGTCATTTTTTACCCTATTGTTTGTTATATTAATTTGCTCAATGTCTTCTGGTGTTTTGGTTCTTTTACTGTTGTAGATAGCCCATAGTATAACAAAAAATA
>NW_015662161.1:1319912-1337308 GCF_001515625.1 Sinocyclocheilus rhinocerous
AGAGAGAGAGAGAGAGAGAGATTAAGTGCGTGTGAATACGTGCGTCTGTGCGTCTCTCAGCAGTATTCAGCAGCAGCGTCTACTAATAGCGAATCTTTAAGTTGAACTGCTTCAAGAACCTCGCTACTGAGAAATGTCATGTAGCTTTTCAGCTGTGAAACTATTTTATTGATAAATTCGCGGGGCAGCAACAGCTCTGACAACAATTTTTTGTCCGCGTCTCTGCGTGTGTGCGTGAGTGCGTGTCTGTGACTACTGTCTGTGTGCGTCTGTGGGAGGGAACGGGAGAAAGAAAGTGTGTTTTCTGTATATAAAAAATGGTGGAAGACATGGAAATAGTTTGTCATTTTTTACCCTATTGTTTGTTATATTAATTTGCTCAATGTCTTCTGGTGTTTTGGTTCTTTTACTGTTGTAGATAGCCCATAGTATAACAAAAAATAGTATATATCTCTTCATCCCCCTCCCCCTCCCCCATGGACGAGCGAGCATAGGCACGTGCCTAGAATGCCTATGCGTAAATCCGGCCCTGGGGACCAACAACTGTTTAGTTCTTGAAAACTCTTCAAAATATCTTTTGTGTGTGTGTGTGTTCAACATAAGAAACATATACAGATTTGGAAAGACATGAGGGTGAGTAAATGATGACAAAAAATGTCATTTTGGGGTGAACTATGTCTTTAATTTCAAGCACAGGCCTGGACAGCAGACCGTGTTGTGCTTCTTGGAAAGACCACCATCATCTCTTACAACCTTTTGAATGAAACCAATTTAACCAGAGATTCACACCAAATGCACCATCAAGCATGTTCTAAACTGTTTCGTTAAGTCTTTTCAGAGAGTCAAACCTGCTTATATGATGTTTGTTGTTTTAGCGAGCACACATGCAAGGATATACAACAAAATCTGTGCCATATGTTACTGTTGAGATCAAAGACTGTGAAAGGAAAAAAAATGATGGATGATGCATCTTTACTGAAAAGTGATACTAAATGTCCCAGGTATGGCCGCTGGCATCTTCTGCCGATGATGTCATTTGGAGCCGGTGTCTGCACAGTAGTGATTGTGCGGCGGAGTATCAAAGTTTGGCCCAAACTCCTGAACACCCAATCACAAACACACTATCATGACGCCACACCCCGTTTTTATAGCACCAAATGAACTAAAACTAAAACTAAACTTATTAGAAAAGCGAACACTTGAGCATATATAAGCATGATAAAACTACATGGAAACCATCTTTGGGAATATTTATTTGAAGTGTAATTTGATTTTTTAGTTTGGCTCCTGTCCCATTTGTTTACATGGAGAGGGTGGAGTTTATGACCTATACTGCAGCCAGCCACTGGGGGTGATCAAAAAAATTTTAGCTTCACTTTTCAGAACATGTGAAGTAAACTTAGTTTAGACTCATTGCACACGTTAAATACCCTGTCATGTTTCTTTAATTTCCTAATTAATAGTGACGAATTCACTATTTCACTATATTCACAATTACTCTTCTATAAACACATTTATGACTAGACTTAAAAATCTATAAAGATTCTGAAATTTAGGAGTTTTAATTCCTGCACAGATATAACTAATTAGTTCCAACTAATAGTTAGGGGTGTTTTAATTCTGCAAATAGCACATTAGGAAATCCGTTGTATTATCCTCTATTGTTACAGTGTGATTTGTACTGTAATAGACTTGCTTCATAACTGCACAGTGCAATTAATCAAAACTTTTGGATCACTATACCACACTGCACTGTTGTTAGGCCTACAGAGTTTGAAAATAATTAAAGGAAAACAGCTGTACAAATGGATGGTTTTCATAAGAGGAATTTAAGTTCTACATACAGTAGTGCACTGGTATAAAACGAGTACTTAAAGGGGTCATATGATGCTGCTAAAAAGAACATTATTTTGTGTATTTGGTGTAATGAAATGTGTTTATGCGGTTTAAAGTAAAAAAAAACACATTATTTTCCACATACTGTACATTATTGTTTCTCCTGTATGCCCCGCCTTCTGAAACGCGTCGATTTTTACAAAGCTCATCAGTCTGAAAAAGCGAGGTGTGCTCTGATTGGCCATGTAGAGGAAGCAGTAGCAAAACTTCACTTTTCACCCATAGTTTGCGATATATGTTCACACCAGTTTCAATGAATAGGGTATAAGAGGAATTTAATGGAAAGAATTAGCTCATAGAGACATGTATGTTTATGTTTCTGTTAGGTATGCATGGAGATTTAACAAAAAAAATGACAGCTGAAGAAGATGATTGACAGGCCATTTGCAATGATGTGTAAAGCCATGTCATGGTTAGTGAATAATCGTGCCTGTTGCCTTCAAGGCTTTTTTGGTTAGGTGTGTAAGACAAATTCACTCGTACACACAGTGCATGCGTGTCTGTGGATTTATACTTGTGTTTTTCCAGATCAGACATGCCCAAACATGCACCTGTAAATTATCAGAATATCCGCAGATTTGAGCATATGCAAAGGAGTGATTAACCAGTGAAAAGTGAATTAGCATTTTGAGCCACCACTTAAAATGGTGTTTATTTTTCTGTGCTAATGTCAAATACAAGAAAACATAAGACAAATGTCTATCAGTTAAATGTTTTGTGATTTTAGTAAGAAAAATTCTAATAAAATCTGCATGCCCATTTAAAATTTGTTGTCGTAATGTTATGCGTTTACTGAGATTCTAAGCAAAACTTTTCGAAAAATGATGAAAAAAGGGTGCATTAGTAAAAATCGTATCTAACAGCATTTGCGCATCAGCTCTTACACTATTAAAAATAATTTTTGCAAAGTTGGACTAAGTTGTGCAAGAAAGTATTCTAGAATTTCTATTTGAAAATTTCCTGTGATACAAAGCGATGTATATTGTATTCAATGTGTTCCACAATTTTTAGCTTTGATGTAACTATTTCAAAGAAAACAGCTGTTCAACATGACTATTTCTTATTTTATGGTACTGAACAAATGTGTTTACGCACAGCATGTAGACTCGCGTGAAGCTCAAAATAATGGTCTCTTTCTCTCTTTGCATATAACAGAAGACCCTATAACAGAATAAATCAGTGTAAGTTTCCTGCCACCTATCTATCCCTTGTGAATACCAGCAGTAAGTAAAGGTAAGGACAACTAGGCTGGGAACTGGGTTGTGAGGTTCTTTTCATGAAATATATTCCTTATGTAGTGACTATGGCGTCATAAGTCATAAGTGTGTATAAGTTGTAACTTCCATCCAGTTAACATTAACGCATCACAGGCAGACTCCCCTGCCAACCTTTTCGGGGCCCTGTGGTATTTTCAGGATTTTTAGGCATCATTAGTGGTTTGGGATATGGAGGCTGACACTGCATCTGTAGAGCGGGGCTGTCTCAGGTCTCGCACCTCAGACAACTGCGGAGTCACCCTCTAGTGTTTATTTTCTCTGAATCATCTGAGGGTACAACCTTCACTACACCCTGGCCACATATTTACTCTATCATCTTATAAGAAAGTTGGTCTTGGTCTTATTGTGAGCGACTCATTGGTGCAAAGCCTTTCCAAAGAGAGAGAAAAAAGTTTGTCTCTGTAATCTTTAATCAAAATGTAACATCTTGCTTTGGCTCTGAAATTACTTTCTTTTTTGGCTGATGTCACCAAGCTCTTTTATTTTTCAACTCCTCCACTTCCAACCCCCTGTCATTTAGAGACCACTTTTCATGATCCAATCAATTCCAGATGGGTAAAATCAAGTTTCGCCCTACATGTTTTTTTCTCATCGAATATCCTGTTTCACTTTGAAACATGTCACATTACAGAAGTAAAATGGTTGGTTGTTTCAGTGATTCAACATGTCAACTTCTGGTTGGTTGAGAAACGGCAATTCTGTTTAATGCTGCTAGTGGCTAAGAAATTTCATCTAAAGTCTAAATGCAATGGCATTCACAACCTAATTTACTTCCATGTGCATTTATTAGAGTTGCACATTATATGTAGCATGTTGGTTATTGGCCTCTTTTTTTAAGCATCAACCAATATTGGATATATTGACAATCTTTAAAACACTAATGTTGTAACACAGTAATAACATATGTTAAATGCACCTTATGCTATTGTGCTTGTAGTGGATGTGTAGCATTTAAAACAACTGATTTTAATTTTTTAGTAAAAGATGAAGGCCAAAAGGAAAAGTCGTTAGAGGTGGAGCAAGTTAAATTTTGATCAAAAATTGTGAATATTTTCCTTAGAATAATGTGAACCAATGAATTATTTACTGTAAGTCCAGTAGCATGAAAGCAAATGGGCTTGATATGATTTAATGTGGCCTATTTTGTGAGAGAATTCACCATGTTTCAAATGCATGTACTATGTCATGCAGAATTCCTTGATGGCTCCTCAGACATACCAGTGCTACTCTCTTCATGCATCATATTTAGCTAGCATGTTGGTGAAAGACAACAGGCATGTAAAGAGAATGTAAATAATTATTTTTAAGCATAATTTCCTCAATTTATAGATCTAGTCCAGAGGAGCACCCCATTCAAGGTGTTTGAGGAATGTGCAAGCAGAATACAGCTTACATAGAAACCATCGACTGCTGTTTGTACAGTGTGCATTAATGGACTTTATTGCATAGAATGCATTAGTGCATTACTAAGTAGTAGAGCAGCAAAGTTTGTCTATGGAAAGACCCTGTCTGTTAGTGTTCTAAATATCAGTCAGCTACTGTTAAAAGCATATTTCTTCTCTAATTGTTGTGAAATGCTTCTGCTGATATGTAATGACATGTAGAAGCATGTCCATCTCCTTAAGGCTTTCTCTGTAGACTCCTTGTCCTCACAATACAACCTAGTTTTCTTAGTTAAACATTATAAAGCGAAAAGATTCCTGGGGCTTAGATTCCATGGCTGCTGGCCCTGAGGGAAACACAGTACCATAGCAATGAACCCCAACATCACAAGAAAAGAAGCTGATTGCTTGTAGTGTAAAAATGTTGAAAGCAGCTAGATAAGTTAGGTGGCAATGTAATTGTGAACACTGACCATGTTGGGCAGGCTGAATCAGCATGTCTTAAATCAAAGTGTGTCAAAAGCACAAATTTTAGATGCAACTCAATGCAATATAAAGTGTCCATGCAAATGTGTTTTGTGTAATTCATAAATTTACTTATTCTTTTCTATTGCAACATGCATGATCTCTATGAAGAATTTCATAGTATAGAATAGAATAGAATAGAATAGAATGTCAGGTTTCAGGCCCCACCATAGCACAGAAACTGCACTTGTTAAAATTACAAATGACTTGCTTCTTGCGTCAGACCAAGGCTGCATCTCATTGCTAGTTTTACTTGATCTTAGTGCTGCGTTCGACACTATAGATCATGACATACTCATAGATCGATTACAAAACTATACAGGTATTCAAGGGCAGGCTTTAAGATGGTTTAGATCCTACCTGTCCGATCGCTACCACTTTGTTTACTTAAACGGGGAGTCATCTCAATTATCACCAGTAAAGTATGGAGTGCCACAAAGATCTGTACTAGGTCCTCTGCTATTTTCAATATACATGTTGCCCCATGTTGACTATTGAATTGAATTGAATGTAAAATACAACTGTATGTAAATACATGCTTGCAAATTGAGGTTTTTGAGTTATCTCAGTGACTTGATTATTTTGAATTAGTTCACCAAAAACAATTCAATTCTTTCACTGACCCTGTGTTCAGGTCAGACTGTGTTACAGTCCAGACAAGTTGATGCTAGTTGTTGAAACTCAGAGCCAGTCTGCAGATCTGAGTTGACAGATTTCATAGAAAATCGTGCAGTGTATGATGGTCACAATATGACTTCTTCCAGTGGGAAGATATCAAACGTTTGATATTTTGAGCCCATTTTAGAACACATATTGTTTTCATTCTCCTAGCAAAAAGGCACGCATGTGTTTCTGTGTGAGTTTGTGTTCAGAATGACTTAAAAGTCTGTAGTGTGTGATCCTCAGTCGTTTAATATATGATGCCCAGTTTATTCCTCTGCAACTATTTCAACTATTGCAACTTCAGCAAGTACTGTATATGATGTCTAGTGTTCAGATTTAAAACACTTTGCAACAAAAACACTTTAAGTCCTTAAAGAACCAAACAAGTCTTGATATTTTTTTATTAAATTTTATGTGTGTACAAAAGACTCCAATGAGAGTGGGACACCAAAGCAGAAAATTTTTCCCTTGTTTTCATTCACTATTCATTTTCAAATTGCTCAAAAATGCAGATTCATTCACAAATATAACAGCACTATGCATGCAGCATGACTGAGACGCAGAAACATGAAGGTTTAAACCTTTGTCATGGACATTTCAAAAATCATTGTTAACGATTTCCGATTTCTCAAAAATTTATGTGGCCATTCAATTTGAACTTGAGCTCATACTGTGAGCATTTTCATTCGTAAAGTTCACACTATAGCCATATTGTGCTGTAGTTTTACATATGTTCATTACAAAATGCTTTGTGCTTGTTGGATAATCCGTATAAAGAATATTTGTTTGATTAGTCAATTATGTGTTTTGAATTATTTGCATCTTTCTAAATAAGGCATTTGGCTTTAGGAATATGCCTATAATGTACAATAAAATTGTTTCAAAGTAAAGTAAAGTAAAATTATATTACAGGTGGCCTCTTTGCTTGCACCAGATGGAAAGTTTTGTAGCAGCAGGCGCAAACCTGTAGGACTTTCTGTTGCAATGATTCTGGATTAACCTACTGCTAAACATGTTCCGCTTTCCCTCATATTCCCAGTGTGTTGTCCATGACAGCCAGTAGTTTAGACATCATTCTCCGCCAGAATATGTGTGCTGCATACCACAAAACTGTTCACCAGACCTCTGTACTCCACCTCCTGCCATAAATTTAATCTCATTTTCATTCTCTCCTTCCCCCATTTAGTGAACTATGTGGCATCCAGTATATAGGGAACAGTGAATGAGTGAGTAGTTTTCAGTGAACAGACTCAACCAAGGGTTTTTGGGGTTTGCCTACTTTGTCCTGCAGTTAACCTTATAGAACATGATTCTTAGAGCTTTGTCTTAGTCTATCAAACCTGATAGCTGATGAAAGCTCTCTGTGATCATCAAAGAAGGCACAACCTTCAGCAAAAAAAAAAAAAAGAAGCCTTTTCCTGCCCCTCACTGTCTCTTCAGACTCTGGGATTGACAAAGTGACAGCAGTGGGCGAGCACTTCCAGGGAAGAGCCCAGTTTTCAAAGGCCGGGGTCAGATAAGCAGGTCAGCAAAGGGAGGAACGAGGCATCAACCCGACTGATTTCAGCTATGTAATGATTGGATGGAATAAAGTTGACCCAGATGGACGTGGCTGTAATGATGCTGATGTCTGGAGTATAGACACAGTCAGATGTCGTGTTTCATCTCGTTTCAAAAGGTGGAGGCAATGAATAAACAAAGATTAATATTTGCCGCAAGATAGGCTAAATACTGGGGTCAGTCTTGTAGGGATTGTACTCCAAAATCCATAACAAATTTAAATGAGTAATAGAAAAAGTATAACATGTTTCTCTTTCCCACATATTCCCACTGTGTTGTCCATGATAGTCAGTAGTTTGGACATCATTCTCTGCCAGAATGTGTGTGTGCTACTTACCAAAAAACCTGACCAGACCTGGCTCATTCAGCAAGAACTCTTTCTTCTTCCTCATGACAGCATGATATTTCAGATAAACAACAAAAAGTATAATGCAATAGTGAGGAAATTAGTCTAAACTCTACGAATGAAAACAAGCACAGCGCGATCAGCCGTGTCACGGTTTCTGATGTGCAGCACTAAGAGAATGAAGTTATTAAAGCAAACCGATACACTGCATGCTGATTTATTATAAATGTTGCTCAGAAAAGGTCACTTTAAGCATAGAAACTGTGTCACCAGATCTGATAATAAACCAGCCACTTGTTTGGGGCAATGCATTAAAAGTAATGCAAGTTCCATAATCAGATTACTTTTTTCCAATTGACTAGTAAAGTAATGCATTACTTTTTAATTTACAAGAAAATATCTTTTTTTTTTTTTTTTTTTTTTTTTTAAAGGGGGAAGAAGGTTTTTTTTTTTTTTAGGAAAGGTCCTTAAGCTGGGATTCAAACTCGGTACATCTGTAACACAATGGTGTTATATACCAGTGCATTGCCCACTAGCCTATCAACACCAATCTACGAGAAAATATCTGAGTTACTTTTTCAATTCCTTCAGCCTGAGGGAATGAAAGGGCTTTTACATTTGCCAAAGTTAGAACATTTTATATTAAAAACAAACAAGCAAGCCCAGCCTAGATGAGAAAAAGTAATGCAACACATTACTTTCCATAAAAGTAACTAAGTAACCCGATTAGTTACTTTTTTTAGAGAGTAATGCAATATTGTAACTTTCCCCAACCGTGTTCAATAGCAACACAGAATAACACACTGCACATTCATTCAAACTCAACTGCTGTCATCTTGCGCCTCAATTATCGTCTCTATTCACTGTAAAATGAAACAGGAGGACTTCAGTATTAATTGCAGGCTTATGGTAATATTTTTTTCTTTCTTCTCAAATAAACATTTTATTTCCCCGTCTTTATTTATGTGTAATTAGTGATACAACTGTACGGTATGCCTTAAATGTTCGTCTTGTCTGAACTTCGTCTAGGTTCAAAGCCGTTTGTTAGGAACTGTTTTTCTTCATGGAAGCTTTGCGTTTAAATAGCTAATAAAATATTTCAACTAGAATCAATATTTTGTGTCTAAGTATTTACTTATAAGTCAAGCAGCCTTGTAATAAGCGGGATAATGTACATCCAGCCATTTGTTATAAAATAAAATAAACCTCTTCAGGTCTGGGTTTATTCTGTGATAACAACTGGCTGGATGTACATAATCCTTTGCAAAACACATGCTACTAGAACAAGAACTGCAAGAACTCCCTTCCAAATTTGTGGGTTATTTTCTCATAAAGTTATTTTCTTATCTGTTCCTTATTCACTCCACATTCTGCTCCTTACTCGGTGCTCTCATACTGGCCTGAGACCTTTGGCAGGGGTAGGAGTGAGTTTTTTTTTTTTTTTTTTTTTAAAGTGGGAGAGAGAGAGGGGGCAGGATCAGGAAAGGTCCTTAAGCTGGGATTCAAACTCGGTACATCTGTAACACAATGGTGTTATATACCAGTGCATTGCCCACTAGCCTATCAACACCAATCTACGAGAAAATATCTGAGTTACTTTTTCAATTCCTTCAGCCTGAGGGAATGAAAGGGCTTTTACATTTGCCAAAGTTAGAACATTTTATATTAAAAACAAACAAGCAAGCCCAGCCTAGATGAGAAAAAGTAATGCAACACATTACTTTCCATAAAAGTAACTAAGTAACCCGATTAGTTACTTTTTTTAGAGAGTAATGCAATATTGTAACTTTCCCCAACCGTGTTCAATAGCAACACAGAATAACACACTGCACATTCATTCAAACTCAACTGCTGTCATCTTGCGCCTCAATTATCGTCTCTATTCACTGTAAAATGAAACAGGAGGACTTCAGTATTAATTGCAGGCTTATGGTAATATTTTTTTCTTTCTTCTCAAATAAACATTTTATTTCCCCGTCTTTATTTATGTGTAATTAGTGATACAACTGTACGGTATGCCTTAAATGTTCGTCTTGTCTGAACTTCGTCTAGGTTCAAAGCCGTTTGTTAGGAACTGTTTTTCTTCATGGAAGCTTTGCGTTTAAATAGCTAATAAAATATTTCAACTAGAATCAATATTTTGTGTCTAAGTATTTACTTATAAGTCAAGTAGCCTTGTAATAAGCGGGATAATGTACATCCAGCCATTTGTTATAAAATAAAATAAACCTCTTCAGGTCTGGGTTTATTCTGTGATAACAACTGGCTGGATGTACATAATCCTTTGCAAAACACATGCTACTAGAACAAGAACTGCAAGAACTCCCTTCCAAATTTGTGGGTTATTTTCTCATAAAGTTATTTTCTTATCTGTTCCTTATTCACTCCACATTCTGCTCCTTACTCGGTGCTCTCATACTGGCCTGAGACCTTTGGCAGGGGTAGGAGTGAGAGCAAGAGCGAGACAGATCAAACACCTGAGAGCGACTGACTGCTACAGGTATTTCATTGTGCTCTGTCCTAGCATTCTCCTCTGGAATTCAGAACGCTCATAGATTTAGTTCAACGACAAAAGACAGGCTGTTGTCAGTGAGTCATGAAAAAGTTGACAGTTTGATTGCAAAAGCTGCACATTTGTATGCTGCAACAATGCAGCTAAACTTATCACATTCCCTAAACAGTAAGGAATTGTGATTTGTAACATTTGTTATTAGAGTATTGTGCTTATTTTATAGGCTTTTAAATGTCAGCATGCATTAATGTGGTTACACTTTATTTCGATAGTCCACTTTAGACATTCTATTAACTATAAGTAACTTTGTAACTACATGTCAACTACATGTCAACTAATTCTCATTAATTTGCAACTACATGTCTACTAACTCTCAGAGTAGACGGTAGGTTTAGGGTTAGTAGAATGTTGACAAAGAAAGTGTTAGAAGATAGTCTTAAGTGTTAAGCAGACAGTCTACTAATACTCGACTAACTGCTAGTTGACATGTAGTTACAAAGTTACTTACTGTTAATAGAATGTCTAAAGTGGACTATCGAAATAAAGTGTTACCATTAATGTTTCTGCTGGTGTTCCTGCTCTGAAATGTCTTGTTTATTTGTCTCTGTAATTATTGAATCAGTTGAATTACACATTGTAGAAGCTATAAATTAAACCTGTGTTAAGTGTTCAATTTCTCTGCAGCTAAAAACCTTTTATACCAATTATAAAAGTGGGTTTCCTGAACACACCCCTATCTGCATCTGGTTGGACAAACACACACTCATACCCCAAACGTACACCACTGGTTGAGGTTGAGGCAATGTTACTGTGTCAAAATGATGGGAATGCTAAAAAAACAGAGAAATGTTTTTGGTAGCCATATACAGATGATTTGTAGTGGTCCCTGCATATTAAACTAGGATATAATGAAATATTTCAAAATTACACACAGCTGTGACCAAATTTTCAAACAATACTGACCTCTAGTGGTTTTTAATCTACAACCATTTATCATTTAAAAATGAGGCTTCACAACTCTGGTCCAGAGGCCTATACCTTGAAGCCAATTTAGGTTGCTATAACCAAGTAAGATTCAGTTTGGTTTGTGACAACCTGGGTTTTAAGCACCAAGAAAGTGGCTTGGCTTTTACCAGCGCTCAATGCCATAGTAACTTATGCTCCATGGCTAACCTGCTTTACGTCTGCTTTTGTTCTGGGTAAGAGATCTCAAACTGAAATTGGTCCAGCTGTAAGCAATATGTGACACCTCTGATGTAATAAAGTTAAAGATCAAAGTTAATCATGAACTCAGGATCAAAGCCTGAGTTGGCAAACAAAGCATGAATGGTTTGGTTTGGTTTGGTTTGGTCTATTCATAATCTTTCCTGTAACCCCAAATTTGTTTAGTTAGCTTACAGGCCCCTGGAGGGCCACTGTCCTGCAGAGATGAGCTCCAACTCTAAATAAACACGCATGAACAAGCTAATTAAGTTCTTCAGGATTACTATAAAGTTACAGGCAGGTTAGTTTGATTGGGATTGGAGCTCAGCTCTGCATGATGGTGGTCCAGGACCAGAGCTGAAGAGCCCTACCTTAGAATAACCCCAATGCACAAGTTTTGATAGCTAACCAGGAAAGTGAAAGTGAGTATTCATATTTTAAAAGTAACTGCTACCGTACGACTGGCTCTTTCCATTGCTGTAACCTTGAAAAACTTAATCATTCTCTTAATGCTTTTGCCTGCTTGCAACTTTTCATTTCTTCACGTAGCCTACGCCACAGACCCGGTCCCTTGAGATAGACCTGATCTGACATGTCTTCTCTCAAGCTGCACAGATGTTCCAGGCAGTGGCTCAGCATCTTATGAAACAGGAATATGAAATATACTGCACAGCCATCCGCCTGCTGTGAAGGAAAGTGAGTGGATTGATGGGACGCTCGTCTCAGCAGTGGGTGATATAAGACAGGATGCGGACCACTTTCTGTTTTTAAGTCCTTCAGAGCGGCAGCTCTTGCTCTCTGCTCATCCGCTCTTGGAAAATAGATTTTATTCCTGCTGTGAAGAGACAAGACTGGAATGTATTCATGTCATCTAGGGGAAATTATTAGTTCAGCCTTATGAGTCACAAGAAAAAGAAAAAACAGTACAACATTTTAACGCAACTTAGTACTTTTTCCCATTTTTTCTTGATTCCATTCAACCTGTACTGTCCGATAGCTGTCCTGTCCAGTAAAAGCAGAAAAAAAACTTTTATTTTGTTTTTTGTTTTTCACTGATGACTGATGTTTTTGGCAAAACAAAGACTCATAAAAATCAGAAAGAATTGTCAGAAATCACCTAACTATTTGATATAAGAGCCTTCTGAATTCTGCATCAGCGCTTCTCTCAGATCGCATCTTTGAGTCTTTCATAAAGCGAGATATGCCTCCAGAAAACTGTCAGCGAGTGAAAATCGGGCCTAAAATCATATAGTCTATACCCTGTATTACTGTCATGATCTTTCCTGTAAATGTAAGGGACTCTTTTAAGATTCCATTACAGTTACTCTCCCTATAAAATATACTTTCTTATGTACTTTCTTGTGTACACTGATGTTCAACAACAAATGTTTCTCTGTTGCACTCCGCCTGTTTGATACCCGCACACATCTTTTAAAGCTTAGCCTCGAACCGCTTGATCTTATGACTGTTTACGAACTGGAAATATGCTTGGACTTCATAATGTTTACAGAATAAAGAATATAAGGGGACTGTTCACCCAAAAATGAAAATTCTGTTATCATTTACTCACCCTCATGTTGTTCCAAACCCGTATGAACGTCTTTCTTCTGTTGAACACAAAAGAAGATATTTCGAAGAATGTGGGCAACCAAAGAATTGACAGTAGCCACTGATTTCAATAGTATTTTTTTTTTTTTTCATATTATGGAAATCAAAGGCTACGCCAACTCTTATATGTGACCCTGGAGCACAAAACCAGTCTTAAGTCGCTGGGGTATATTTGTAGCAATAGCTAAAAATACATTGTATGGGTAAAAATTCTAGATTTTTCTTTTATGCCCAAAATCATTAGGATATTAAGATAATGTTCCATGAAGATATTTTGTACATTTCCTACCGTAAATATATTAAAACTTAATTTTTTATTAGTAATATGCATTGCTAAGAACTTCATTTGGACAACTTTAAAGGCGATTTTCTCAATATTTAGATTTTTTTTGCACCCTCAGATTCCAGATTTTCAAATAGTTGTATCTCGGCCAAATATTGTCCTATCCTAACAAACCATACATCAATGGAAAGCTTATTTATTTATCTTTCAGTTGATTTATAAATCTCAATTTCGAAAAATTGACCCTTATGACTGGTTTTGTGGTCCAGGGTCACGTATAAGATTTTTCAACCACTAGATGTCACAAGGGAGCAGGGTTATAATAGTTAACTATTAAAATAATAAACACAGAACAGCCGTTAACAAGGCATCTACCTATACAAATCTATGGTCGCAGTTACCAGTTTCAAAGGGAGGGACTCACATACAGTAACTATGTGGCTGCTGAAAAACTTCACAAAAAAGCTCAGATTACAACACACACACACGGGTCCTGACTTCACTCTCAGCTCTGCTAAATAACAAATCATCTCTCCTTAAAGGAATAGTTCACCCAAGAATGAAAATCCCACCATTATTTACATTACTCACTCTTATGTTGTTCTAAACCTGTATACATTTTTTGTATACATGTCCAAACTGCTCTTTCCCATACAACAAAAGCATAGTGACCAAAGGCTATCAAGCTCTAAATACAACCATAAAAGTAGTCCAGAAAACTTTTGTGCTTGCGATATGTGGACAACAAATTGAAATGTATCTCATTGCTCGATAAAAATCCTGCCCTCTGGTGTAGCTCTCACATTTGCTTCTATTGTATTAAAAGAGCAGTGTGAGTGTGAGAACATGCTTCAGAACTTTCCCTTTAGTGTTCCACAGAAGAAAGAATAGATTAGAAAGTTGGAACGACACAAGTGTTTTTGTCATTCATGGGTGATTGTTTTGTTTTTGTTTTTTTCTTTTCATTATGAGTGATCTCTTTTAACATCCACATTAATGTGCACCATATTTTCTGTTTCATATAATGCTGGACTGAAAATGAAGACCTGCTATATGAGGTAAAGGTGGTGAAACAGAACTTGGAAGGAGGAAGGTTCGATGACGTGCACTTAATGTGGAGGTCTGGCCCACCCAGTGCACTTACTCTCCTGGATACCACCTTGACTTTGCATTTCTCCACATGACATAATGGTCTCGGTGAGGTCAGAATAGGCGCGTGAAAACACCATGATGTTGACACAAGGTCCCTCTGTTACCCACAGAAAAAGTAAAAGATGGGCAAAAAAACGATTGAGGGCGAGAGATTGTGCATTTCAAAGCTGTGAAACCAGGGAAAATATGCCATATAAATCTCATATTTACATTGTTTATGCACTTTGTTGTTTATAATGAGAGAAATAGTGAGTGTATGTGAGCACATGCTGGACAAAAATTTGGCCATTGCTCAATGCTGCAAAAAAAAAAAACAGTATTCAAAGTAATATTTGATGGGGTAGATATACTGTAAAAATCCAGACTTTTCCACAATTAGTTAATCCCAGTAATTGTAAACAAAATGGTCACACTTTTAGTGAAAGGAAAAGTACATAATGCAACAACACTTATAGCCGTGTTAATTCTGAAGCCTGATCTGTGATAAATGACTGATATGTAAAGACTCATGAAGACTCATTATATCTATGCATCGGCAAAATCAAGCCATTGACTGAACAGTCGTGTTCACATTTTTAGTAGCATAAAAAATAACTGATATTTAAATTGTGATTATATACAAAAGAATGTTCACTTTATAATCGCTGGAGATGTCGATCCCTATAGTTAGGCGCAAGTTCTGCTCTCTTCCATTATAATCATTGAAACTGTCTACACTCCATATAAATCTCATATTTTCATTGTTTATGCACTTTGTTGTTTATAATGAGAGAAATAGTGAGTGTATGTGAGCACATGCTGAACAAAAATTTGGCCATTGCTCAATGCTGCAAAAAAAAAAAAAACAGTATTCAAAGTAATATTTGATGGGGTAGATATACTGTAAAAATCCAGACTTTTCCACAATTAGTTAATCCCAGTAATTGTAAACAAAATGGTATTTCAAAATTTTCATGTTTTTTCATGTTAAAATAGAGTCAATGCCTTTAAAATCCAATTTTTGAAGCCTGATTAGTGCCATCTGGTGGGAGTAAAATAAGAAAAACATCTGCAATTCCATGGTTTAGCCCATAGATTCCTATATAGCTCTATATAAAAGGCCTATTTCAAAACAGAAACATTTTCGGTCAAAAGTGACCGAAGAGCACCTTAAAGGAGATTTGCCCCTTTTAAAGGAGTATTGAAAACAGACAAAAACAAGGTAGAAAATTGCCACTTTTTAACATATATTATATACATATAAACATAATTTTTTATATATCACATTATAAGTGGTCCTCATGGAACGTAATTAAAAAATAATAATAATAAAAATAATCACCCCTTTGCAGCGTATGTATATCTAAATGACCCAAATGTCAAGAAGTTTTAGAAAAACTTTGTCAACATGAACCGGTAGTCATGTTGAGTAAGGAGGAAAAATTGTGAAGGTTCGCTAAGTTCATACTCACCTGGGGGCAATATTAATCATATTCCATTCTCATGGCTGGAATAATAGAGCTGACACTGTGCCCATATACTGCAATCCATGACTAAACAACACCTCACCCTGTTCAAGCTCTGTTAGCTGGACTCTGAAGCAGAACCTCAAACATTTTTGTCTGTTTCATATTTCTCCTCCACCAGAGATGTTGTGACTGTGTCGTTGTTCGTGTCATTTGAGTTCACGATGCATATCTCAAGGCAACGCAGCTCTCTTCATTACAAACATGATTCTTCAGTTTACTAATTCATTCACAATCCAGGAATCTGTCAGTAACTTTGTGAAGTATTTGGGACTAATATGCAAATCTCGTTATAACGTGTTATAACAAATGTGTCTGTTATAACGTTTCTTTTCCACTAGAGGGCTCAGGTTGGTCAGATGTTAACTGGAACATGAAGGTGACAGCTTTGACAGCACTGAAAGCTTTAGACAGAGCACGTTCACACTGAGGTTGTGGAAGAAATGACATTTGATACTTACGGACGGTACTCACTGTGTCAAAATATTTGCTTCGTTTAAAAATACTGAGCAACCTGAAGAGCAACATCGAGTTTGCTGCTGCTCATTGCCACTAGATGGAGACGTATGAAATAGAAATGTGTTTGAACACAGTCCTAGACCTATAACATATCAGCTACAGTCGTTAAAAAAGAACGCATGAGAAAATGAGTGAATTAATGAATTGAAATATTGCACATCAAAAACACGAGTTGTTATAAAATGGTTGAAACGACTCAGATGTGAAGATGCCATCATGAAAGTAGGCCTGTTTTCAAAAGTGTCAATATAATGACTTTAGAGGCTAAATTGGAAGCAGGTCGAAACAGCCAGTCACCGTTAAAAGCAAGTCTTTAAGAGTCTCTATGACCTTTGAAGAAATTTAAGCCTATGTAGGCCCATAAGAAAATGTGTTATCTCGTTATCCTATTATGTTAGGCTAAATATGCCGTTTTATGTAACAGTTGATCAATAGTTATTTAATAGTCGGAATGAATTCTCTGATTAGATCTGCAAGTTATGAATTATATTTTAAGACTTTATGATGAGGGAGAACGTGAGATTCATTCATTCGTTAATCAGCATTTCCTCTTTACTCGATCCTTTAGATCTAAATACATTTCCGTAAAGGACCTGTTTCGCCACAAATCGCATCTGAGCAGGTGTGAGAGGATCGATGAATATGAATACACACGATGAATACACGTCCAGTCGGAAAGACAACACGTGCTTTGATGGAATTTACTCTGAAACTTGTAGAAATATTGCAACATCTGCATATAAAAAGAACGTTTCCCATTTTGGGGGGAAACAGCATTAGATCTTATTTTTGTATTATTATAACGTGGATTATGATTACTTGTATTTATATTATCATTATTATGATCATCAATAGGCCTGATCAATTTCATGATCTTAGGCAAACGTACCCTTTCAGTTACAGTTGTTACAAGATGGACAGATCAATTTAATCTTGACCGCGTTTAAAAGTTTTAATTGGATTTG
>NW_015662161.1:1337378-1342852 GCF_001515625.1 Sinocyclocheilus rhinocerous
TTAAAAAAATAGGTTCAATTTATTTTTTATTCATTTTTTAAATAGGCTAACAAAACAGCTTGATCATTTGAACAAAGCAATAGCGCAAGAAAAACTAACACAAGGCAAGCAAGCAATTCGCACGTTTTCATTTTTGCATATGAGGGGCTTTAAACCGGGGGTTGAAATCCGGACAGGTTGTTATAGCTACCCAATCCACAGGGGTCCCCCCACCCACCCTTAGACATCCTTATATATATAACACACAAAGCCTTGCATGTCCCAATAACTATTAAAACAGAGCGTGTCCCGAGCGTTTGCGGTTCAGGCTGACTGAGTGACTCTATCATCAGAATTTGGCCCGTGGCAAAAGCCTGTGATTGGGTCCAAACGCAGAGCTGTTCTCAACTTTAATATGTGCCTCATAACCGCGCGCAGGAGAACGCTGTAGGATTATCGGAGAGAAATATCGCTCTTCATCACCTCGCGTTTTCTCATTGACACACGCTGGCGAGTGTGCGTGCGTGCGTGTGTATGTGAGCGTATGTATGTATGTGTGTGTGTGTGTGTGTGTGTGTATGTGTGTGTGCGTGTCTGTTTAAGCCTAACTTTTTAAAGGATGATATATCTTGGATATTTCCTGTTTCTTTTTTGTGGGCTCACGCGTGTCATGGCAAGTTACCCGATATGGTGGTAAGTTTTATGACTTTTTTAACCTTTCCTTGTGAAAAAACAATGAGTTTGGTAGTCTAGAGCGCGTAAATGACAAGCTTTTCAACTTGACAATGATTTGGGGGACTGAAAATATCTTTGACGTCAGTTGTAACTTATACCGGTATTGATATGATGATCGGTGACGCTATCTATCTATCTATCTATCTATCTATCTATCTATCTATCGTGCACCTGTTAGTCGTTTGAAGTTCAATAAGTAAATTGCAGGATCAATTTTTATCAACAAAGACTTATAATCCTGTGTAAATCATGTTCAATTCATTAATTAAACGTTTCATTTATTCATTGAAGTTGTTAGTATAATTAGTTATTTTCATCTACCTAAAAGTTTAACAACTGCAAAAAAAAAAAAAATCTCTTTTGTCGCCGATAAATTTTATGACAGGCTGGCCGTCAAACCGGGCTGTTTTTAAATAAAACCCATGCGAGGAAATGCGATTTGTGTTACGTGTTATTTTGTAATAGATCAGTGCTGTTAATGTAGCACTTCAGTTTGTTAAATCTGCTCAATTTCGTTAATCAGAGATAAACTTTGTCGGAAATAATAAATAAGGCTTACAGCATATTCAGTTTTTGTATTATTATTTTTTTATGAACATTATTGTATGCTTTTGAACACTTAGTTGTGATCATTGTATTTTAAACAGGCCTGAAAATACTTCTTCTAATAATAATAAAGTAAAAGAGGAAACTGTGGCTGATGAGGTTGGAGAATGATTTTAAGCACATCTAATTGGCTGTTAAAAGTATGCAGAATTACAATATCATTTGAGACTGAACAAATTCACGGGAACTTTCAATGCATTTTATTACAAACATTCTCTTAAAATAACTTCATGCTTGTACGAAAAAGTACAGTTCATAACTGACACATAGCAAACGTTCGAGGTGTTCTCTAGGACTCCACCGATTTCACTCACACACCTAAAGATCATTGTTTCAGGGAGGCAAGACAATAAAGCAGAGTTTTCTCAGTGGTTGTAAAAGCTGTAATTGAGTAGGTCATTAGTCACAGTCCAGGCTGCTCTTTTTTGTTAATTGTTGTCTGTCTGACCCTCTTGAGATTTTAAAAGCTGTGCTTTCCTTCTCATTCACAATGCCAGTTCACAGGACAGCATCCAGAAACTTCTGTTGCTTATTATGGGCAGCCAACCCTTGTGGAAAAAGATGTGTGCTTGATTGTATTGAATGTGCACTTGTTATGTACTTCAAATCTTATAAGTATATTTTTAGAAAACTGTACTTGCAGATAATATTAATGAAATAAAAGCCCACTCTGTAAGTACACTTTCTTGACTGTTTCGTAAGTACACTTTTAAAAAAGTGCAATGAAAAGTTTTACTTTTTATGGACATTTTAACTTTTCATAATGTTTTGAATAATCTTTTGAAGAACAGCACTTATTTTTAAGTGCTGACTAACATACTAAAGTACACGTAAAGCATTTGCTTATCATTTTAACTGTAGTGCCGTTGTTAAAAAATAGTTCTTTGATGCATTTAAAGTTAATATATTTGTACTAAATTACAGCTTTATCATAATGAGTGTGTAATTACAAATACATTTAAATACATGACATACAAGTTTCAACAGAAATGGCATTAAAGTATATTTCAGTTCACCATAAATAGCACTTTAACCATATTTCAAAGACAATAAAAGTAATTATGAAATTACATATAAAGAACTTAATTGGGTCAAAACACTCTTAAATTCAACTAATTGCATTTAATATAAATGTAACCTTTAATACTTAATCATTTAATTGTAAATAGCATGCACTTAGGTTTCTGAAAACAATGCATTGTGTTCGCAATTAAATATGTTCCTTTAAAGTATATTATTTTCATAATAAGCACTCTTTTTTAAAAGTAATGCTAAAGTGTTCTTCTGTTTCACAAGGGGTGTGATACACAAGTGCATGTTCCGTCAAGGTATAAAACTGTCTAATAATCAACACAAAAAGCTACAAAAACACTGAGGTATACAGCTAACCATCAATACAGCTAGAATGTGCATTGCTTCTGGAGTCACGTTTTTTTTTTCAAGTTCAGCTTCATGGTAAAATGTGAGAAGTTAGAAGTATCAGAAAGTGTCAAGTTTGACCTAGATCAGTCTATACTATATATAGTTAATGAGAAATTTACTGCCTCGCTTTGTGTGAAAAGACCCAAATGTGCCAATTTCTCTTGGTTAAAGCAATCAGCTTCTGACAGAGGTGTAAGTGAAGTCATTGAAGTTTCTTCGATTCAGTTTTTAGGCAGAGAGAGTTATGTGATATGATAACCTGCGGTGATTTACCGCAGGACTGCTAATGTCCATGCAGAGGAGACCTGGACAGCACAGGTGTATACTGCTGGATAACACCGAACCTAGTGTTATGTTTTGCTTTGTATCATTGTGAAGGAGGTTTGTGATGTGGGCCAGGTATAGAGACCAGGTTCATGGCTTCCTGCGCCTCCTCATGACATGCACCTCCACCCCCGCGCTCCACCTTAAAAGATAAATACCTGGAGGTGAAAGCTTGCCGCACATTCCTTCTCCCAAACACTTCTCTCTTGATGTCAAAGTCGGCTCTGTGGCCCCGGGGCCTACAAGTAAAGTGGTAATTCAGAGGTGCACTTGCTTGGGCTTGCTGAAATATGCATTAAAACCTAGACTGGATACACACACAGCAAATATATCTAAGACTCCACAGGGAATGTTCATTTCTGTCCTATTGTCTTTGAATTACCTGGCTTTAGGGGATTTTGGGGGGAGGTAAAGACGGTACTGTTCTGCCAGGGTGGAGGTGGGATATCAGTTGGTCATCCTTTCGTTTGGGATATCGCTAAAATATGACCGAGCTTGGTTCAAAGTATTGAGAGTTGCACACAACTGATGCAAATTAGGACAACCCTATAAATGCTTGATTGTATCTCCCGATAATTGTTTGAAGAAATTATCCAATCTCAGTGCAGTCATACAAAATCAATGAATTCGTTTTGGCCCAATGTGCTTTTATTTTTATTTGTTGAGTTCTCTGCTCTTACTAAATGATGGTGATCTCAATATCATGAGCTGCAACAGATGACGGGGCAGACACACACCCAAGTCAGCTGAGCATGAGGACATGTCACTGAAACACCTGTTCACCTCACTCAGCGGTGGTGACGTCTCAAATTCATCAGCTTCTGGCAAAGTACAATACCAAAGTATGAGGTGGTGATTCTAGCCGTCAGCAGAGCCTATTAATTATCACTTTAGTCTTGACTGCAGTATACCTGAGGGCTGTCCACGCTTGACGGCATCTTTACCCACAAACCGTTTGCCAGCTAAAAAAGTGAAACGGTAGAAACAATAGTTCTAGCTGTAAATCTAATGGATGAGCCACAGTTGAAGCTGTCATAAAATAGCCAATGTGACCGCATAAATTAATTCTATATTAATGCATGCAAACCTACATTACTTGCAGTCGCTTTTCCGTGGCTTAATCAAGGCTTACCTGTATGAAATAAGTGTAACGCAGCCTCTCTTAGCTTTTTGGGTGAATAATGAAACCTCTCAATGCCATTAAAAAATAACGAATATGAATCTCATTTACAGCTCAATTGAAACTGTAAATCTCTTTCTGATTATGGTGAAAAAACAATGTGCTTATAATGATTAGTTCTTATTTAATTAAGTAAAACATCAATGCATTGCAATGTAGTTATTTTTCTATTACAGTAACGAAGATGTAGAATCACTAGAGAATCATTATTGAGAATAATGTTAATTATAATGGTAATGGTAAAACATTTTTTTGGGTTAAATGCAACCTGGGCATAATTTTGTGCAACTTATCCTATTGATTCATTTGAGGATGCTGCTTGTGTTCAACATAAAAATGAGTTCAAATATAAAACTACTGGACTGTTTTAGCGCCTACCACACAACTAAATATTAATTGCACTTAATCGTACTGTAATTGAGATAATGGAACAGATCAAGTTATACTGAGTGAATTTGACTAATTTTGACGATATGCAAATAACCACATAGTTCAAAGATTAGCCAGCCTACATTCAATTATATATAATCGATTTACTCTGTGAGGTCTGTTTTCAAAAACATGCTGAGATATATCACATTGAATGTATAACATTCTATAAGTCATCAAAATAAATTGCAAGAGTTTTATAACTAAATTAAACAAATTTAATCCCCATGTGTAATTAGTATTAGTAAAATACTTATGCAAAAATTAATTTAATCCATTTCCATTTTTCCAAACTTAGGTAAAATTTCCACCCATTTTTGAGTACAAATGCACTGTGTTTGCATTTATTTGTGCATTAAATTACAGATAAATATGAAATGTGTGCCTCATATTGTGATCTCAGAAGTATATTTAGCCCAAGGACATGTTGCATTCATAGTTTTGACACTGCCTTAATCAACTCCACATTTAATCAATGTTCATCTACTGAAGCTCCCTCGGCATCCATGCTTTTTCCACACTTGTTTGACTTGCGCTCGGCATTGAGGTGAAGTTGGTTTGCGCACCTGAAAAGTCTCCCGTGTGCTGTGGTCATAAAGAGTTGGTGCAAGCTCTAAATAAACTCAATTCTTGTCAAGAAAAAAAAAAAGAGACAGAAATGGCAACTGACCGATATTTTAATCTCAATTCAAGCGTCGGTCCATGCCCCCTCCAGTTCGGCCCTTGGGTAGCACTGAGGGTTGGTTGTGTATTTATATGCATGTAAAAGAAATGCATGCATCAGCGTGAGACAGACGGG
>NW_015662161.1:1343026-1384721 GCF_001515625.1 Sinocyclocheilus rhinocerous
GGACGTAAACGTCCCGTGCCATTGGTTTGAGAGGCTACTTGGCCCCTGAGGCGAAGGTCTGACAAAGGCTAAGAAAAGGTCAAATTGTAATAGGAATTACTTGGTGAACAAATCCTAATAGTTTCGCTACACCCTGCTAGATGAGGTTTGGATCTTCTCTCGGGCCAGTTTCATTCAAGTTCCCTCTTGTTCTGTACTCCCTTAGACTTTAAAGTGAAATTCAGATTAAGCTCCTTACCGAGAAAGATGTAAAAAGGACTGACTCACAGTAAAATAATGCCAGGGATCAACTTATACAAAGCATAACCTATTGAAGTCAGTTTAGACAAGAGCTCAGTCATAGAACTGACATCAAAGAGTACGCCATGCAGGAGAAAGACAAGGAAGCTGTTAGCTACCCAGCACTGACTAATATGCGTACTTCTTTCTTTCACATTTCTCGAGCGGAATTCAGTTCGAGTACTTTCTGTGCTCTTTTAAAAAATCCGAATGATGTACTACAATCACGCACAATGAAATTCCTGCCTTATGCAAACATGATTGATCTAAGTCATCATTAATTTCCTTCACAACCAGAGATCCATAACTTCCCCCTCAGAACAATGGAGGAGAGGAAGTGTTGTGGAATGCAGCAGGTATAGGAACCGGTTGGTGGCGCATCAGCTGATGAGGGAGTGTCGTAGTCTTTGTCATTGAGAGAGCCCTTCAGGTCTAATCACTGCCAGTCAGGGGTCACCGAGGGGCTCTCTTGTTGTGGTTAGTAATCAGCTCATAACACAGGTCAACACACAGCTAATTGAGACTGCTCACACCTTTACAGACACGTCTTGTTCATTTTAACTGGAAATATTCAATAAATATGTTAATATTAAATATTAAAAATTAGGGCTGACAACAATTAGGCTACTTTGTTAAATAATATAATATATCACAATTATTGTCATTTAAAGCTCGCTAACGTCCAACTTACAAGTTTGCTGGTGTTTTCATTCATCTGTGCATTTTCCGTAATGTAGAGAAACCGCGTGCGGCATGGTTGCCAGGTTGGGCAGATTAAGTAAACCACTGGCAGAGAAGGCAATGATTAAAGAAAAAGCTTGGACTGGAGGACTTTAACTCTTGACATCTGGCAACCGCTACCAAGCCGGCATGTGAAAGCTTGTTACCAATGCAAGATAACACAAATGCCAAATTAAAAAGAAAAATGTTCATGCTAAATAACCAGCAGGCAAATATCGCATATGATTACGTTTAATAAATCGAGAGAAGCAGAAATCGTGATCACGATTAAAATACGATTCATCGTGCAGCCCTACCCAAAATGTTTAACATAAATTAAATTAAATAGCCTATAACAAATTTTAAGTATTATATTTATCATTTGTAGGGATGTGCAAAGCCAATATTGTTATACGGTATCTCTTGGGATAAATCCGGAGGTGGGTGGGGCTTAAAACGAAGTTAGTCCAAACTATATGAAAATCCTTGTATCCACCTTATTTTTCAGCGCGGAAGTAAGCCATTTTCTGTGAATGTGCGCGACTTCTGGTTCATTAGCTGCTGTAAGGAAATAACGAGAAGAATAACAGTAGTGCAGTAAACGGTAAAGCTGTTTGCACTACAAACCAGTGTGTTCATAATAAAAACGAAATACATTAAAATAAGACACACCCGTTTGCAACATCAAGCAGCAAAACAAGTTTTTTTTATAGCTAAAAATAGCTAGATCCATAAAATTTACAAATGGCCATACCCCGTCTTACGGGAAAGATAAGGTGGATTTTGAATGTAATTCTGCTCCCGTCATAATTAACATAGCAGTTCTCCTTTGTGTGATTTATAACTATTCCTTTTTATTACAACATTTCTGCAAGTATATTTTAATAAAACAGTAATACTAAATGTTAAATAAAATGAAAAAGTTCTTTAATAGAAAACAGTTGCTTAAGGTTGTTGTGGAAACTTCAAGTGCTTGGTGCTTCACAACGTGCTGTGCTCATTTTCATTCATAGAGTTTACACATTCACTTCACACACTCACTATTGAGTTTTTTTTTTATATAAAATTTTGTGGGTTTTGAAATCACCAGAGGTGTTACAATGAGATGTGTCTTGTTCTTAACACGAGTTGCTAGCATATCAGATACAGTACTTGAAGTTTTAATTTGTCATAGTTAAGATAGAGTTAGGATACAGATTGTGCGTTGTATTTGAATTTGATGACAACTAAGTAGAAAAACAGTAGCAAAACCCCTATAGTACCGACTGACAAACTTTCCACAACAGTGCAATGGAAACTCTGAATTGTAAGTGAAAAGCATGTCAGCACATGAGTCGCATCTGAGCCGTGTGTCATCAAAGAATGGTCGAGTTCAAACTAACATAAGTCAGGCATCCTCTGATGCTCAGCCAGACCAGTGCACACTGTGTCATTACAGCAAGCCACAGACCTATTTCACTTTTGGACAGTTTAAGGATGTCGTGGCCCTTAATGACAAGGTACCTGTCCCTCACTGTGAATCCTTGATCAGTATACTGCTCCTGTCTCAGCTGGGGCTTTCATGTTTGTTTACCACTTAGCAACGTGCTATGGCTTTATCTGAACCCCTCCCACAAAGCCAAAGATCTTCAGTGCCTATGACGGGTTCAAACACAAGTTCCTACTGCGAACTTTTCAAACTGTTGCGGTCCATATACAATGCCAAGTGTCGGATTGATCTCCTCATTTTAGGACCCGGAGTCCATCCACTCATGTTACACTTTGATCTTGTAATTGTTCTAATTACACTGTTTTGGCTTTTTCACCTATAACTTGCAATTGATACACCCATGATAATGCTGTAAAGGAGGGTCTGTGCTTTGAGCTAAATTAAGCTTATCTTGAATCCTGGCTGAAAATGCAAGCATCAAATGTTCTGGCTTGGATCTAGCCTCTACAGGCCTCGAAACTAGCTAAACCAGTGACAATACCTTGGTAAACATAACCAGCGGGCAAATATCACAGACGATCATGCTTAATAAACTGAGAGACGCAGAAACCGTGATCACGACTGAAATGTGACTCATCGTGCAGCATCTGAACTCAACCAACTCTGAACTGACTTGAGCTGAATAATGGCACTATTGTCTTTGAGAGCTGCTTTACGGCAGAAACTGAACTGTCCCCATGCTATTTTCTTGTTTATCTGTTTATACGATTTGTATTGTATAAAAGCACTACAGAAATAAAGGAGACTTGACTTAAACCGTCTCTGCCATTGCTAACGAGCAGGTCCATCAGCTAGACCAGCAGCAAACCACCATGAACAGGTGTGGACTAGCATGAATTCTGCTCAAAACTAGTCTTTTCATTAGAGATGTGTTGCATTCACTTATTCATTCACCACTGTATCTGTGGATTTTTTGTTAATTCCGGTGCACTGGCCAGTTTGTCAGTAATCGAGAAAACATTCATATTTTAGGTAGCAATGAAGTTTAGCACATGATAAATGCAAGAAAAAGCAGTTTCACTTCATTTTTCAGCATGCGTACTTAGAGTGGACTTGCCCCAAAAAAAGTATTAAGAGATAAAAGGCAACTACATGGACTTAATACTCTACTGCCTCAATAATCTCCTAATTTGCTGCTTATTAATAATTAGTAAGGTACACTACCCGTCAAAAGTTTTTGAACAGTAGAATTTTTAGCATCATTACTCAAGTCACATGATCCTTCAGAAGTCATTTTGACTTGCTGCTCAAAAACATTTATTATTATTATTATTATGTTGAAAATAGCTGAGTAGAATTTTTCAGGTTTCTTTGATGAATAGAAAGTTCAGAAGAGCTGCATTTATCTGAAATAGAAATTATATGTAACATTACTCTTTATATTCACTTTTGATCAATTTAAAGCATTCTTGCTAAATAAAAGTATTAATTTCTACACCCCCCCTTCTTTCTATTCATCAAAGAATCCTTAAAAATCAGCATATTAGAATGATTTCTGAAGGATTATGTGACACTGAAGACTGGAGTAATGATGCAGAAAATTCAGCTTCGCATCACAGCAATAAATTATATTTTAAAATATATTCAAATAGAAAGCAGCTATTTTAAATAGTAAAAATATTTCACAATGTTACAGCTTTTGCTGTATTTTGGATCAAATAAATGCAGGATTGGTGAGCAGAAGAGACTTCTTTAAAAACGTTTGACTGGTAGTGTAATTCTTAATTTTAGGTACAGGATCATATTAAGGATCTACAATATGGTCATTCAGAATAAGGCATTAATATGTTCTTTATAAGTACTAATAAACAGCCAATAAGCATGCTAGTTAATAGTGAGAATTGCTCATTCAAATAAAGTGTTACTGTAATTACTATAGTAAGCACATGCAGAAAAGGCGTGCAAAATGAAGTGCTGGCAAAAACTGCTCACCTCCATCATGTCTTCCTCGGCAGGTCTCTGGCGGTGGGACACCAGTACACTTCATTGGGTACTCAGCCCATCCTGTGCAGCTCAATCCCTGGTCTGGTTCCCAAACAGCTCCGCTTCTGCCGCAACTATGTGGAAATCATGCCTAGCGTGGCAGAGGGGGTGAAAATCGGCATCCAAGAGTGTCAGCATCAGTTCCGTGGCCGCAGATGGAATTGCACAACTATTAATGACAACCTGGCCATCTTTGGACCGGTGCTGGATAAAGGTAGGCCTAGAGAATCAATGGGAAATAATCGAGTCATTGTATAATTAAGGGTACATTGCATGTCCATTGATGATCATTTTTTAACAGTTTTATTCAGAAATATCCATTAAGAGAATACATATAATCTCTGAGATATATTTTGTGCACCCTGTTTTGCATTTCGCTTGAAATGGTCTCTGTCCCTTAAATTACAGTTTGCAATGTCCGCTTGTCTTGAGTTCAGAATAATAAGAAATTAAGTCGAGATTTGTATATATTAAATTTCTTTCTACAGTCTAAATACCTTAAAAATAGATTGCGTTTAAATTGAATTTTGGTAACAAAAAGCCTTTATGTATAATGCATTGTACAATCTCATGAATAATTGTAACCATGCACAGTGAATACATTATAACACTTATCAATTCATTGTTACACTATGCATTTTAAATTTGCTTATAATTATTTCGGACACCGCACATTATGAATAATTATAATGCATTATACCCTTTAATAACCCTTTAAAATGCATTATACATAATGGATTTAAGTAAAGTGTTACCGTCATTTTCTTCAATTAAGAAAATATTTACTCATGTCCACAAAAAATCTGTTAGCTGTGTTACTAACCAAAAACCCTCTGAAAATGTGACCAGCATCATGCGATGCCATTTTCTTCTGCGGCAGACATTTTAAACACATTATGGAAAATATAAATGATTTTTTTCTATATTTGATCTCCAATGACCTCTTGTCAAGGAGTATATTAATTGCCCATCAACTATGTTGGCTACATTAGTATGGTCTGCAATATTTTTATGATTTTAAAGGAAATTAATATTATAATTTGAGGTTATCAAGAAAATAAGAGACAAGCCTGCCATTGAAATTATGAGTCAAAATGGTGACATTTTTAACTATGTTACCTGTAAACCCCTACAGTTTGTCTATAACATAGTTGACAAACTCAGCAGCAGGAAAACATCTTTTTCTTTGTAATATCAAAATGACGTGTAATGATTAAGCTTGGCAACTAGCAGATAAAAGATCTCAACTGAAAGCTTGTTTTTCCTGATGTGAAATGTACCCTAAATTATGGAATGATTGAATATTTAGCCTGATTCTTACAGTGGTAAAACTCCATTACCTATGAATTTCCTAACCAAAAACCCTCTGAAAATGTGACCAGCATCATGCGATGCCATTTTCTTCTGCGGCAGACATTTTAAACACATTATGGAAAATATACATGATTTTTTTTCTATATTTGATCTCCGATGACCTCTTGTCAAGGAGTATATTAATTGCTCATCAACTATGTTGGCTACTATATTTTTATGATTTTAAAGGAAATGAATATTATAATTTGAGGTTATCAAGAAAATAACAGACAAGCCTGCCATTGAAATTATGAGTCAAAATGGTGAAATTTTTAACTATGTTACCTGTAAACCCCTACAGTTTGTCTATAACATAGTTGACAAACTCAGCAGCAGGAAAACATCTTTTTCTTTGTAATATCAAAATGACGTGTAATGATTAAGCTTGGCAACTAGCAGATAAAAGATCTCAACTGAAAGCTTGTTTTTCCTGATGTGAAATGTACCCTAAATTATGGAATGATTGAATATTTAGCCTGATTCTTACAGTGGTAAAACTCCATTACCTATGAATTTCAGTTTGTACATTTTTAAGACGGGAGAACAGGAATGTGATCTGCCTTTATCCACCCCATAATGAAAGCTACTTGAAAATCATATTTCACTCAGTGCTTCTTTGTATTCAGTGACTATGTAACATTATGACTTCTCAGTTACAACAAAAGTCCCTGTTTGCACACAGCTCTGATTACTGAGATTACTCTGTTGTTCTGTGCACATTATTTATTTGCCGCTCTCTAATCCCACTCTCAATGGGCATTAGTCAGGTGCACTGGACTATGACAGTTTGTACAGATGTAGTGATGCACGCGAGTAAAGTGGGTGGGACGGGTTTTGTTTGTTTCTGTCAAAGGGAATCCCCACATTTCTCATTGTGTTTGTCCCGGCACAGTAAAGGTAATGCATCTCACAGCAGCAACGCGCTGACATACCTAAAAGGCATTTCAGAAGTATCTCAGCGTGTGTGTAACACGCACACATTAACAGACATACTTCACCGTGCGCTCAAACGGATTACATTGCCAGCATGTGTGTTTATCTAAGGTGAAGTTATGAATGTGTTGTTTTGCTCTTTAATCAGTTGGGATTCTTGTCTAAGGCACAAGTCTGTGCATAACACAGCACAGTTTAGGGTTATGTAGATTTAACAACATGAGGTGGGCATTTTCAGCAAAAAGTCCTAATCAACTGTTGCTTAACTAGACTAAACTAGATTGCTTCATTACAGAAATGCATATTTTGCTAAGCATTATTGCTATTGCTCATATTAAACAACTGTAACTTGACAAGATACTTATAAAACTCGAAGTTAATGGCATTTGTTTGTGGGTTAATATTTTTGGTCACACTTTAGTTTTGGGACAAATTCTCGATATTAACTATTAACTTTGACTTTTGCCTCCATAAACGCTAAATAATTTACTGCTTATTAAGGTAGTTGTTAAGTTTAGGTATGGTGTACACTCTAAAAAATGCTGGGTTAAATACAACCCAGTGCTGGGTAAAATAGGGACAAACCCAGCAATTGGGTTGTTTTGACCCAGCGGCTGGGTTAAATGTTTAACCCAACCTTCTGGGTAGTAACCCATTAAGGGATCTAAAATATGCTCATGCAGAATAAAACACTAATATGTGCTAATATGTACAGCTAGTATACTAGTAATAAGCACTAGTTAATAGTGACAATTAATCCCTATACTAAATGTTACCATACATACATAACTATCATGCGATTTATTTATTTTACATAACTTCGTCAAAAACAGAGATGAATAGCCATATTTACTAAAGTAATATGTAATATATTAAAGTCATATTTAATTTTATCAAATCCAAAAATAAGACACAAAATGTTGCAGTGAACCAGTTTTTACTGATTTAAAAACAAACTGCTTCATTAAATGAATCAGCCTTTCCAATAGAGTGCTTCATCCGTGATGTCAAAACTCTTCGCCATGAGATTTTCCTATGGGTTTTTATAATGGGCTTTTTCCAATTCTTCCGTAAAATAAGGTCTGTAGTGAAAATAACGATACTAAATAATGATACTTAGACATTCTCTTGTACAACGTAAACTGCAATCACTCACAGCCCAAACATTCTTATGTAGGTCCTTATTACAAAAATATGTTTTTAAAAATAGAGTATGGGTGTGTGTAATTTACTTTGTAGAGTTATATTTACCACAGACCTTGTTTTACTCATAAATTGGAAAAACCCCAATAGAAAAGAAGAATTAGTATTCCAGGTTTTGATGTAAAAAAGGAGCATTTTAGGCCAGATTTGGGTTTGATTTTACACACTGCAAAAAGCAAAGTGACACCCCAAACTACTATATTTTGTAAAAAGTAGCTTGGAGAAATTACTCAGCATTCAAAACAGCTGAGCTGTTGTACTGAAGAATATAGATATGTTTTCAGTTTGTTTCTCCCTAGTACTGCAGTCACTAGATATTGCTCTTGTATGTCTGGTAGATGATTTAATAAGCATTTGGCTTCCTGTTGCTGCTTTTATGCCCTTCTCATTACAAAAAAAAGTTAGATCAATTCAAAGCTGGACCAGTTTAGTCCTCTCACAGCATCCAGGAGAAATGAGGGGTCAGGGTACGAGGAGCCAGAGCGCATCGAGGGGCCGCAGGTGGGATGAATACTGATAACCGGCTACGCCGGGAGGCGGTGTCAGCCGCGCCAATTGCTTTTAATAAACTCTCAAGCAATTGTTACATTGATGGAGAGGGCTTGAGCCCAAGCGGGCCACTGATGATGGGAGGACTGCTCAGGTCTTCTCCATTGTAGTGTTAATAGCCTCTCCATATCCCCTGCAGTTCCCCCTCCTCCGGTCTAAATTGAAGGGGAGATTGGTCAGGGACAGGGGTGATGGGGGTTTGAACCAGGTCAGTCATCGGGGTCCAGGGGTGGCTTTAGTAAACCATTTTGATTGGATTAAAGCTTCTGAAGCTCTTAATAATGTGAGAGGTCAAAGCGGGTGGATTAAGTGCTTTGTTGGGGGCGGTTTAAGGGCCGTTTCGAAGCTCAGAAGCTTTTCACAGAGCTTAGAGAAGAGCACCTCTCACTTTCGCTCCTTTGTGACTAGCGCTGTCACTTTTGCGGAGCTAGTGCTATTGTGCGCTGGTGTTAATGTCTGCGGCGCAGACGGATGTGCGTCGGTTTCCTCTTCTGTTTTGTGCTGGGCTGAATGGAGCGCTGATCTTTAATAGGTCTTCAGTGGCTTGTTACCGACAATCACACAGCTGTCTGAGATCTGCCCTGGCACTTTCAACAGACGTGGATGATGCTTCCTCAGCATTCAGAAATGTAAATTCTCCTATCCCTGTGGGGCTATCAGAAGACGTTCTGTTTGTTTAAGCATCCCGATCATCCTGAGATTGGCTCGACTAATGATGTTAACTTAGGGTCGGACCTGTTTGCTTGTCTTCTGGAAACCTGTCTGAAAACAGACATTATTTTTCAAATTCCAGACAGAAAGCACACCTTTAAAGGCCTTTACTTTGATACTTTCACTGACCATTTGACAGCTTTCATTGGTTACTTCACAAACCTATGCATGGAACATCAGTTTTGCCACCTAGCTTTGTACCTCTCATAAATCTGTGTATGTGTTGACTACAGTGTTGCATTGTTTTGCAAAGGTAAACCGCCTCTCTAGTCTCATCCTCATCTATCTATTTCACAGTGCTGCCTCGGGTTACGTCTGCATCAGTGTCATTAATTTACATTAACCAAAGTGTCAAAACACGGCCTACTGGAATCCGCGATGAAAGGAGAGTCAGCGCAGGTGTTCTAGAAGAGTTTGCTGAACACACCTTCAGCGGATAACGTTGCCAGTCGCATGCGAGCTGTAATTGGACACTAGAATTAACTTGTTCTTACTGTCACTCAAGATCTCTGTTGTTACTAAAATCAGAGCGTTAAACTGAAAAGCGGTGACTTGACAGACTTTGCGGCCTTTTACACACATTTTACTGTTTTCGTGATATTTGTTCAAAATAGCCTCTCCTGGCAATTTCCTCAGACGTTTAACAAGCAATAAAATTACATCTGGGTGTGAATAAAAGCCTTTTCATTGGAATTCCTCAGGGGCATCCACCATGTTGGCCACCACCACAAAATGAAGTAAAGGAATCCCATGACTCTCAATGCTAACACCCTCAACTAAACCAACTTTGCATGAGGTCAGGCTACCCAGGTTATGACCTCTGCCCTCAGGAGGAGAAACTGTTACAATTTAGGATGTACTGAGAGCACCATGCCTTTCATCAAATGTATGTTTAACTGTGCCGGGGGAGGTCTGCTCACCAGTATATCATTAACTCTGCCCAAGAAAGAAAGAATGGGGTGTGGCATACGGAGTTGATGGTGGGACCTTAGCCCCGCCTCCTGCTGGGCCCAACTCACCACACAATATCTGGGCGACCATAAGATTAAGCCAGAGAGAAAGCTCCTTTCACAATTCACACGCCCTTTAGATTGTTTTATGAAACCATTTCAATGGGGATTTCCCCGTCTGCCGACAAGTGGGGTCCGGCCAATGCATAGTTCTCTGTTGCTATGACTTAACTTGGTCCCCACTAATCACTGGCAAGGGCAAATTTCATATAAAATATCGGGGGGCTTTTGTTTGTGTAATTCGCCGTGACAGTGGCAGCACAATGAGGGATTCAGGGTCCCAGCAGGTAACAGGGACCACTTGCCATGTGAGGGTCCAGCAAAGTTAGCCAGAAGGTGGGCAGCAGGGGCAAACTCTTGTCACAAATAATCAGTCTAATCTGGCTTCACCTGCATTCTTTTCTCAGGTAAAGACCCCCTACCACTCTAAAGTGTCTCCGTATCTCCCATTTATCCATTTTTGATCCATTCTTCCTCTGGATATTAATCTGCCCCCACTTTCCCCCGATGCCGTCTCTCCTTTATTCCCCAGACCAGCCTGCCATGTCTTTGTCAGCCAGCCGTATTTGACCCACGTTTTATTGGCTTCCTGATCATAAAACACAGGTCACTCAGTGGGTTTTAAATTGAAATTGAATGGCCCTTTCAGACCCGACTATTCGTACCCCCAACTACTATGTGATTTAGTTGATGGAAGCAGAAGTTGCTCGTTGTTTGAGCGAGAGAAATCATAGGCATCAACTGATATAGATTTTAATATTTTTGTAGTCAAGAACAAAGAAACACTGCATCGTGGTAATTTCAATCCAAACATCCAAAGGCACCAAATCTTTTTGCCATTATAATTAGCATTGTGGAATAAGAATGAACTTGTGGCCAGTTTTGCAACATCATTATCTCTAGCCTTGATTTCTCTAACCAGTTGAAACCTGCAACAAAGGAAGACTTGATTCACAGCGTCTCCATAGCCGTTTCCTCTCTCCTGCAAGTACAAGACTGCACAAGACCACAGAGTATTTATCAAAATTACCAACCTCATTAGCTGTCTGTTGGAAAACGCTTTTAAGTTTGTATGGGGCCCCTCGTCAGCAAGAATCGTCACAAAATCCCGTTAGACAGAATATTGGATCATCTTGGAGATTATAATCAACCTAAACTTGCATTGTTCATTCTTCAAATTAATTCCGAAAGTAACGCGTTGGGTCTTGTAATCACAATTCGACAGTGAGTCTTAGCTATGAGTAATACAGGGCTATTTCCCCACCTCAGAGTTGCTTAATTAAGTCTCTAATTATAGACTTGTCAGCCTTGTATTTACCTCATCTGGAAGGATATGCTTGGTCTTCCCTGACTCATGGCATACCATGTCCACAATGAGACCTGATTGAACTGTCTTTACCTACAAATTTAACCACACGCTCATGAGTGTTGAGAAGTTTAATTAAGTACTTTTAAGGTAACAATAATATCAGGACAAAGAAAAGAACAATTAATAGACATTCTGAGGTATAACATATGTAACAATGCTTGTTTTCTCTGTGCACTTCCATAGCCACTCGAGAATCAGCATTTGTCCATGCAATTGCCTCAGCGGGGGTAGCGTTCGCTGTGACTCGGGCTTGCTCCGAGGGCTCCGTCACCATCTGCGGCTGCGACACACGAAGGAAAGGACCACCAGGCGAGGGCTGGAAGTGGGGCGGCTGCAGTGAGGATGTGGAGTTTGGCAGCATGGTATCCCGAGAGTTCGCTGATGCTCGTGAGAATCGGCCAGACGCTCGCTCAGCTATGAATCGACAGAACAACGAAGCTGGACGTGTGGTGAGCACTTTTTCCCACTGAAAAGACCAAAATATTTTTCCACTCTAGTTCAGGTTAGTTTATTCTGCTTGCTGGTGGATTCGTTTATGTTCAGAGATAGTATATGCTCAGGTTAGTCTATGCTGCTTTCTGGTGAACAAGCAAGTCTTAGTACTATTTAAAAAAGTTAGGAATGCCTGGTCAAGAAACCAATGGAGCAACATCCAAATGCAGAAGTGCTGTTAATCTTGAATTGCTTCTGTGGTAAAAAAAATAAATAAATAAAGCTTAAAGTGCCCCTGCTGTACCATTTTTAAGGTTCCTAATATTGTTTTGGTAGTCTCCTACAATAGGTTTACATGCATGCAAGGTCAAAAAACGCTTTCGTTTTCTCAAGATATGCATTTGGTTACACTTTACTTGAAGGGGTGTGCATAAGACAGAAATGACACCTTCATAATCATGACATGACACCTACATAATCATGTTACCATGCATTTAATATCACTTCATTTTCCAAAGATTCTCAAATTATTCTTTCGAAGCAGTTCTAAGATTCAGTTTCTCTAAACCCCTCCTTTCTGTGAGCCTATTCTGCTCTGATTGGTCAGATGGCCCAGTCTGTTCTGATTGGTCTACCACGTACAGCGCGTGTCGGAAACGATACGCCCATTGCCATAGTGCCATATTTCGAACGCTCTATAGAAAATATAAACATCTATTAATTACCATACTTAAAGGGTGTGATTCAGTGGAGCCAGCTGGTCCAAATAAACTGGGTACTGAGCCATCTTTCAAGAGCGAGCGTTTGTGAATTCCGCGTTGAACTCTCCCAGATTAGAGAAGCAGTTGTCAGTAAAATGACGGTGAACACAAAAAAAGATTGGGGTTGTACTGCTGTGGTAACCACTGATTCTTTGCAGCCTAATCCTTCGGAAGTGAAAATAAAGCGAATTTACTTTAACAGTGTCTTCTCGACATAAACAAGCTACAGTGTTTGAGGGCGGGTCAAGTTGTTCGCAGCCGGCCAATGTAGAACATATGCAACTATGCGATGCCATCACGGAAGTGGGATTCAAATTACTAATGACTCGTTCTTTCTTTTGGGAGACAATAAATTATTTATCATGCACTTTCGGCTTTACAACTTTGCAGATTGTTTGCATTCACATACAGCTACATTACACACTGCATGAATGGCAATATCTAAAATGGTATAATAGGGGCAATTTATTATCATCTGGAATCTTAGTGCCAAGATCAATATTCTGTTTTCCTTTTTCCCCTAGTCAATCACAGACCACATGTACCTGAAATGTAAGTGTCATGGCCTTTCGGGAAGCTGTGAGGTGAAAACTTGCTGGTGGTCGCAGCCTGACTTTCGGGTGATAGGCGACTACATGAAGGACAAGTATGACAGCGCATCAGAAATGGTGGTGGAGAAACATCGGGAATCACGAGGCTGGGTCGAGACCTTACGACCGAAGTACACCTTCTTCAAGCCCCCTACCGAAACTGACCTTGTCTACTATGAAAGTTCGCCTAACTTCTGTGAACCCAACCCAGAAACCGGCTCCTTCGGCACCCGTGATCGTATATGTAACCTGACATCACACGGTATCGATGGCTGCGACTTGCTCTGTTGCGGCCGAGGCCACAACACGCGAACTGAGAAACGCAAGGAGAAATGCCACTGCATTTTTCATTGGTGCTGCTACGTGAGTTGCCAGGAGTGTACGCGAGTTTATGATGTCCACACCTGCAAGTAAGAAACCACCAAAACCAGATTGAACCAGACATTTGGGGTTGTGAACATGCGAGAGCCTTCTGTCCGAAACTTGTGGACTGAGTTGAACTGAGTTGTTTGTGGTTTCACTAATAAGATAATCACAAAAAAGAGATACAGTGGACAGTGAGACACAAAGAAAAACCCATAAAGGTTTTATTCTCCACTGTTGAGGACAAATACAGGCCTGTGGCTCAGCTCTGGAAGGGACTTATCGTTTCCAGTCTGATACAGGAGGGGATAAGTGATGCATCAGATTACTAGAGACTCAAGCCCTTGGGACCTTGACCAATTGTATCTCCAAGAAAAGAACTGAAACCTTTCAAAGGGAGAGGTTTTGTCGGCACGTGGCTGCAAACTCAGATGGGACAACTCTGTAACAACAAATGCAGCACAAACTGAATAGCAGGGTTTGCCCACAAGCGCCTCTGAAATGTGGTGATAGTTGCATTATTAATGATATCCTTACTACTAACACCATTAAAGAAGCTATTTGTATCTTTTTAAGACAAAGTGCATTCCAACATTCCTGAATACCAGCAAACAACTGATTAACCAATTATTTTATGACATATAATACACTTTATGTTGTCTCTGTGTGCAAGACCAAACACTGAACTTACGTATTAGGTTGAGTTTATTGTAAGTTACTAACATTAGGTTACGAGTGCACTTGTATCTGAGTGAATGTCCATGCATTGTGTATATGTCACTGTTTCCTTGAAATTATTTAAGAACTCGTCGCAAGTATCAAGACCTCTTCTAGATAATGTTGTTTAGAGCGCTGTTACACTTGGTTTGATTGCTTGGTCCAAACCAGAGTTCTGTTGCTTCCCCTTTTCCCTGACCCTGCTGGGTTGTGTTCACACTGTATTTTTGGGTTCAAACCATGGTAAACTTGTGTCATCAAAGCGGCAGCTGTTCACCCTGTTGCTAGATAACAACTACGCAGGACAAGGCTGCGAAATGGACAGCCTTGCTCAGTTTTGTACTTCGTTTTTTTAACCCTTGGGCTTCTTTCCGAAGAGTCAACATGGAACGGCACTTGCGTTTGTCTGTGCGAATGTATTGCAAAGGTTCCAAAGAACATCTGCTTGCAGTGCGTCAGTCCTGCTTGTCTGGAAAGTGAGTGAGCCACTGATCTATGTTCTTTATTTTAGATCAGAGCACACACGAGCACATCATTTGACTATAATACGCCATCAAAGGTTCACTTAAGCAATTTAGGATGATTGCATTCATATCTGCAGTAAATTTAACTTGTGGGCTTGTGTTTGGTTCACAAGTATCCACCCGAGTTCAGAAAACTGTGTTCACATCATCCAAACAAGCTGAAATCTGACTTCAAACTAACCCAGTCGTGCACCAGAAGTGCTAGTGTGAAAGCACCCAGTTTTCCCCAAAGATCAATAATCTATTAAAGCTAAAACAAATAGATGCGAGCACTTCTAAATGGAGCATGATATTCATTTGCCTTATTTGTGTGTGACAGTATTATTGATATTTCACAAACAGAGAGGTCCACGGCATTTCAGAATGAATATACTGTAGGTAATTGTGCCTTTATTCAGTAGCTGAAACACTGTTCATTTTTAAGTCACTTTGGATAAAAGCATCTGCTAAATCAATAATATAAATGTACATGCAGGGTCCAAAATTAACACTCGCCAAGTGTCTCCAGTGCATGTATATAATAATTGAAAATAATTATCATTGCCACAGTATCATGACTGGTATATTTTCTCAACTCACCCATCTTTGACAGATGGTGAAAAGTATTTTTGTAATTATAATTTTTCATTTTTCATTTGGTAAAAGGTTAATTTTGGACCCTGATTATAAATTTTGTTTCTGCTTTAGTTTTAATTCACAATTGTAACACTCAAGTATTTTTCCCGTTTGCCTTTAATAGCCATTATATGTGAATTCATGACCAAAATTAATGTTTTTTTTTATATTAGTTGTAACCCAGTTGTACATGAAAGTTAGCAGCAGTACAGAAACTAAATGAACTACCCTCATTTATAATGCTGCTAACTAATAACAGGTTTGTTGTTATATTTATGCGTGATATTGTGCTTGTGCATTTGTGTTTCTCTGTGTAAATCTACTGTATGTGTCTTGGTGTTTGTATGTAAATGTGTCTGTATATGTGCATGACTCTTTGTTTTCTTCTTTCTGTGAAAGACACTGTGTAAGAATAGTTAAGAACTAAAATGTGAAGTTTTCTACTAATGGAATCTTGATAGAGTTTGTGTTCATTAACCAAATAGAGATATTCTAACACTTCTGTGAGTCCTTTTGAACAATAGATTATAAAAGATGTAATGTATGAAAATTAAAATGCATATTGTGTTATTAAAAGCCACACTATATTATGACAAAGTAGCATCGAAAAATTATATACAACCAGCTTTCTGAAGAAAATACATATGGTCCATTCACCATTATGATATTGCAGTTTTAAAAAATATTTGTAACTAGTAAACATACAGGAGATTAACTATTAGTCGGTATAATATTGCAAGGAAATGTGAGAAGGCAGAGATAAAACCCCAGCTTGTAAAATTCTTTGGCAGAAGTTCTTTTCGCAGATCTTTCCTCAAAGAAAATTAACTCAAGTTTCCTCTTGCCCATCTCACACTGATTTAATCTCTCATCAATCAGGGATCATTTCAAAGCACATGCCCTATTCAGCGTTCCACAAAGCTTTACTTAACATAATGATCCGCTCCTAACTACAAAATCAATACTTCATGTTTTTATGTGTACATCACTGCATCTAAATTTCGATTGTTTGCTTCCACACAGTTCAATTTGTATTCTAAACATGGTCTTAAATTCCAAAGCTTTGTATGGACTAGTTCTGTGTTTAAGGATTTCTGGAAGTTCTGGATTTTTTATGATTATTTATTTTACTGTAATGTATATATTAGCAAGAGTATATATTTGCTGACAAAAGATTATTACTTGTGAGGAAAATGTTGTTTTGTGTAACTGTTTTACCAGCAACCAGAATCTGTTGTTGCTTCTTTTTTCACTGACCACATAGGATGCACTGTATGTCCTGCTCTCTGTTATTAGAATTCTAGCTGTTAATGTTATAACCAAATTAAATAAAAAATACGCCTCTGTCATTGACTTTTGATTCAAAAGTGTTTTTGCTTCATGGACCCAGATCTCACATTAGACATCAAGTTACATGCCAAAGTTGTATATTTATAGGTTTAGGGGTTAGTTCAAATCGAAATATGAGCAACAGCAATAAATTATAATAATAAATATGATTTTTGCCAGTCATAAGCAAAGATATAAACAATAAAAATGTATAATTTCTCTCTTGTCTTGCAATCAGGGGTTCTCTGAAATGAGAATGTCCCCTCCTTTCATTAACGTGCAACCAATTAGTGACAGAAATCATGGTTCATGGCTGTGACTGAAACTGATGGCTATTAAAGAAAAGAAAAGAAAAGAAAAGACAAGAAATACTATGCTCTAACGCTCTGATTCAAAAGGGTATAAATCAATCTGTAATTTCATGCAGTCTTTAAAGGAATTTTACAGGATTTAAACCTAATGTTAATGTGTCATCAAGTAGGCGTATCACAGATAATAATTTTGATTCTTGTCTCTTGTGTAAAAACAAACATGATGTGTTTACAGTAAATACACTTATAAAGCAAGTTTAACTGGCAAATGGACAGCATCGCAAAAAAAAAAAAAAATTCTAATGTAAAATATGCAACTATGACTTTAACTACAGCTTTTAATTCATGTCATGACCAAGCTCTGTATTAACATGAGGATACCAGGAAGGGAAAATGAGCAACACAGTGTAACTAAATTTTTAAAATATATTCTCTATAGTCACCACCAGGGGCACTGCAAGTGAGGGAAAAAAGTAAATGCATACCACATTAATTTATACACTTCTATAGGTCAAAAGACCTCTTAAATACTAATAACGTCTTCATATATTTATCAAAGCTTATGGGCATCAGCTTATAATTCTTTTGTAGCGTATTTTATAGCATTAATATTATCTTAAATAAGCCCTTACAAAAAGAAGTGTACTTCAAGTTCATTTTATTAAAGGGATAGTTCACCCAAAAATGCTGTTATTAATTACTCACCCTCATGTCGTTCCAAACCTGTAATGGTGTGTTCACACCAGACGCGAATGTAATTATTCGCGCAAGTAGATTACATACAAAGTCAATGCAAAGACGCGAATAGAGGCGAATTCGCGCTGGGCGACGCGTTTGCCACGAATGCACGATATTCGCCTCAATCGCGTCTTCCACGCAAGTTCAAAAATTTCAACTTGAGCGGAAAATTCGCATGATGCGTTCTCGCGCAAGCCAATCAGCGAAGAGCTTCTTGACACGTTGGAAGAGAGCATTATTGTAGCCGTCTGTTATTATATAGGTCTGGAGCAAAGAAAACAATTAAAATCAGTTGTAGTGGTAGTTGTATTTTATTAGCATGGCTACAGAGATGCTGCTATCAATAATAAGAATAATAGTAATATCAATGTATATATACAGTAGTAAAAGGTAACACACACATTAATGCAGGATCCTAACGTCACTCATCCTCCTCTGGATGGTGCTGTCAACCCAGACACGTCGGCGTTTGGCTTTCCATCATATTTAGGACTTTTTGACAACAGGTACAAAACAGCAATTGTAGTTATCTCCACCATGGTTGATCGCGCTATGTTTTTATTCGCCGAGTGACACGAAAAACATCCCGCGAGTAATCTAGAGCGAGTGACGCGATGTGCATATTCGCTTCGCGACTGGTGTGAACACACCATAAGTCCTTCGTTCATCTTCGGAACACAAATTAAGATTATTTTGATGAAATCCGAGAGCTCTCTGACCCTCCATAGACAGCAAAGGTCCTTCCAGGTTCAAGGCCCAGAAAGGTAGTAGGGACATTGTTAAAATGGTCCATGTGACATCAGTGGATCAACCTTAATTTTATGAAGCTATGAGAATAATTTTGTGTGCAAAGAAAACAAAAATAACGACTTTATTCAAACAATTTCTTCTTTTCCGTGTCAGTCTTCTTCACGTTCATGAGAACATAAAGACGATGAACTAAGAGAGATGGACATTCTATGTCAGAACGCCGGCTCCTGCCTCAGCAACATTACAGCCGTTGTGGTACTCTCCTGAACTCGGGGCGAAGACTGACACGGAAGAGAAGAAATTGTTGAATTAAATCGTTATTTTTGTTGTGTTTGTGCACAAAAAGTATTATCGTAGCTTAATAAAATTAAGGATGAACTACTGATGTCACAAGGACTATTTTACAATTTACAAGGACAATTTAGACAGCATTGCTGTCTATGCAAGGACAGAAAGCTCTCGGATTTCATCAGAAATATCTTAATTTGTGTTCCGAAGATGAACGAAGGTCTTATGGGTTTGGAACGACACGATTAATGACATAATTTTAATTTTTGGGTGAACTATCCCTTTAAGTAAACTTATGTAAAGTTCATAAGATCATAAAAACGAGACTGAAAACATACTCTCTTAATTTTAGTTTTAAAAAGTATACTAATAGCACACAAATATACTAATAGCACATTTTTTGTAAGGGAGTGTTCATTTAATTTAATGTGTATCAGTCTATTGTGAAAGTGATCTGGACTAACATGTGAACGTTGAGCACACATACAGTATAATGCAGTACAAATTTCTCATTTTCTGCTTGTTGTTGGTTAAATTGCCTTTAGAGAAAAGTTTGCATTCTTCACTTGCAATGCAGGGCTCGGGTTTGTCAGCTCACCTCCCTGCTTCACTTTTCTTTGCTTTGGTTTCTGCTCTCCATGTGGCTTTCACCTGTCTTCTACCTGGTACCCTTTCATCCTCTGCACTGCTGTCTCGAACTGGTTCAGGACTTTGCGACCCAACATATTTTTGTTGCTTTCTCTGTAAACTCAATAAAGTCTCAGTTCAGTTCACTTGGGTTCTCCTTACAACAAACCTGACAGAACATTCTGACCAGTATCGACCCAGCAGGGGATTCAGTGAAGTCATGTTAGGTCACCATGAAGACAAGCAGACAAGGCAGATGGTCATTGGCAGACTACGCAATTGAGTTTTACACACTCGCTTCCACCAGTGAATAGAACCAAGTGCTTCCTGGAGGGTCTGGCAGAGGGTAGTCACAGCCTCAGACGTCACGGCCATGGACCATTGGCTGAACGTCTGATGCATATGGCACACAAAATTGGAAACACCTCAGGAGTTTCGAAGTCGTCATCGGACTGGTTGAATTATACAGGATTTCCGGGAGATGTGTGTGATGCCAAAGATGCCGTGACGCCAAACCCCATAATGGAAGAAGAAAGCCATTGTGTTTACAACTGTGACGATGAGCGCTTATCAGGATCAACTAAATGCTGGATTTTCAAAAGTATGTGAAATATTTAAAGTTCGCGGCACAGAATCTTTAAAACATGTCCAAGAGTTTTACACACCAGTCTGCTATTGTGACATTTTCATGCCCCTAAACATGATACTGCACAAAATGAGAGGTGATCTGAAGGTCTGGCTACACGAGACAAGGCAGAGGGTAACAAAAATAATATTTAAGCCATAGAGTCCCCCGTGAGTTTTGATGATTTGGTCTCCTGGACCATCAATTTGACCTTCGACGGCGAGCCCAGGTAGGTCTCAGGCAGAACCACTGGAAATTCCTTCTGTTCCCCTAGTGATGGAAGGACCGCCTAATCCTGAGCCCATGCAAGTGGGCAGATTGCAGCTCTCCTTGGAGGAGAAACGGCAAAAGTTGTTCAAAAGGTTGTTCTGCATCTTTACTGCGGTGGACAGGGCCACACTACTTTGTTTGGTAATTGTCCAGCAGGTCAGTTGTTCGTTCCTGGGTAGGTCCACTCTGTGGTCTTCAAGTGGGGACACATTCCTCCAAACTCGTCTGCCATCTGGGAGTGAGGAGGTCTCTGGCCGGTTTTGGTGTCTGGCCATGGCAGATGATGTCCTTAAGTTTGTGGACGAATGCTCAGTTTGTGTTCCAAACCAGTTTGTCAACAGTCTCCCTCCAACCAGCAGCAATACTGTTATTCCCACATTTTGAAATGTCTCTCCAAATTAGTCCACTTCATTCCTGTTCCCAAATTCCTGTTTGCCAGGGAGACGGCATGGGTGGTTGTTGACCACATCTTCCGGATTCATGGTATTCCGGAGAATGTGGTTTCTGACAAGGAACCCCAGTTTGTCTCTCCCTTTTGGAGGGGGTTCTGTTTGCAGATTGGCACTACTGCTAGTATTTCATCAGTATTCAAACCACAGACCAACGGCCAGACCAACCATCCGAACCAGGATCTCAAATGATGTCTGGTCTCCCACCCATCTTCTTGGAGTCAGCAGTTGGTGTGTGTGGAATAGGCCAGTAGCTGCTTTTCCACTGTCGGGCCAGTGCGAGCCAGTGTTTTCAACGGGCCGGGCCGGGCTAATAGCCTCAGACCTGTAGCACCGAGCCCAAAATCATGCTGTGTTTCCACCGTCGGGCCAGAAGCTCCGCAGCGCTTCACTAAAACCCGCCCTTTACGCGCCTCTTTGGAACAACGTCACACAACCCCATCATTTCAAAGCCAAATTTAAGATTTATCAGAAAACTAATCAGAAATAAATCACTGGAACTAGCGAGATCACAAAATGAACATGATAAAAGCGGCTGCTTGTTTGCATTTTTGTTGTCTTCTTAAAGATTTAAAACCAATGCAATCAATGTTTTACCAGTTTTACAATAATAAATGATACATCATAATGAATTAATTTGTCAGGATTGAAAATTAGTCACAAAAAAATAAAGTGGTATTTACCGTTATTTCACAAAAGAAAGAAGACACACAGCCTACTTATTCAGTAGCGTCCGTTTCTGTTTATTTGCAGTTACAGAAAGTACATCACAATTAGAAAAAATGATCAGGTATAAAGAGACGAGACTCACTGACAGATAAATTATGTAACTAAATAAATACACAATTGTGATAGCCTATATGATTTGTCTGATTTCTGATGTTTACTATGGTAATGGCTAGCGTGCATAGTCTTTTGCATCGCATATAAATATTTCTGCCTTGTATGGTTATCATAATCCACATTGGATCGCGAAGAGAAGTTATTTCAATCACTCGCTGCTGTCTGAAAGTGAGTTTTGAGCTAAAATTATTTTAACTCTTTAATGCTGGTGTTATAGCTGTTAACTTTATGAAATGATCCGCGGCGCTGACGGTCTACAGACGCGGAGAAACTCCACCTTTGTTCATAGTCACTCCTCTAGCCCCAGTTGGCCCGCTTTGGCCCAAGGTTTTTGGCGGGCCAAAAAAACCCCAGCCATTGGCCCCAAGGAAGCCTTGACGAGGCACAATCAAGCCCGGAATTGACAATGGAAACACGACTGGCCCTGGCACGCATTAGCACGCCCGCTTTTGGCCCGACAGTGGAAACACGGCTAATAACTCCTTGCTGGTGTAATAGACCAGGTTGTCCATGTTGTGCTGTCTTGGCTTTCAACTCCCTGTTTCCTTCCTAGGGTACTAAAGCTGCTGTTCCTTCGGTCCAGGTGTTCATCCAATGCTGCTGCTGAATAAGGGCCAGAGAGAAGGTGATAAGGAAAGGGGAATGCACGGGGGGGGAAAAACTCGGATTGTGGTGCCCTATTACATCTGTGGGCAAAGGGTGTGGATCTCTACCAAAGACCTGCCATTTTGAGTTCCCACTTGGGCGTTGTGATCAGTATGGGGGCAGCGCAGCTTTGACCATCTTTCCCCCTGCCCCCAATGATAGAGGGCTTACCACCATTGATCAATAGGAGGACTTTTTGATTCCAGGTGGCGTGGATAGGGATTGCAGTATATAGTGGACTAGGAGGGATCCGGTCCAAAAGAGAGATCTGGACCATGTGCTCATTGAAGATTTCCACTGCCAGCAGTCTGCTCTGCCCTAGGGTGTGCCAGGTGGAGGCTCTTTTCTCTACTTTTCTTTGTTCTCCTCTCCTCTTTCCATGGAGTGCCTGTGCTCTCAACTGTCTTCTATTTGAAGCTGATCACTCGCTTTTTATCTGCCTGCTCTCTAAATCACTTCAGTACCAGAGTATTTGTGAACCACACCTTTGCTCCTGCCTATCCTGTCAGTCTCATTTCCTGTTGGTATGGTCTGTTCTCATGCTGTATCTCTGTCTACTTCACTGAATTGATCCCATTTATCGGTCTGTTCATCGTGGTCTGAACTTGCGCTTTGTCCTGATGATCTTCGTCTGTGATCTACCCTCATGCTACCATGGACTGGTCTATGGTGCCAAAGTCTGCCTGACTTCGACTTTGTCTCTGCATCACCCCTTGTACTTTTGCTGGATTGGACTGATCTCTCAGTGCTGACCTTTGCCTGACTTCCCATTCATCCTCTGCCCTACTGTCTTGAGCTGGTTAGGAACATGGCAACCGGAATTTTGTTGTTTTCTCTACAACTCAATAAATTTCAGTTCTGTAATCCTCTGCTCTTAAGTTCTCTTTATAGCATACCAGACAGATGCAAGTGCCATTCTGTCCATGTTAAGATAAGGAAACATTATGAAACAGATCAATAGAATTAGCTGAATCTGAAATAGCTAAAAGTATGTACAGGCCTTTAAAGAGCTTAGAGGACATTATAGCATCAGTCTATATGGAATCTGTCCCCCACTGACTCACTGAAGAGCAAACATCCAATAAATAGACCAGATTAAAACTTGGGATAGTTGTCAGTCCTGTCCACAATTAGGAGCTGGGAACACACAGGACACAATAGCATCATTCTTTCTTGATTTTAGTGTGAGAGAAAGAAGGGGAAAAATCCCTTGATAATAACTTGATTCTTTTGAGAGAGCTCAGGAGCCAGCTTAGTTCCCTGGGGGACAATAAGGGCAAAAATTCTCTGTGGTGACAGGACTGCATCAATGATCAGCCCCTGAAGCAGATTATAGGCCAACGTGAATAGAGCCCACCAATACTAGGGGCTAATAGAGGACCCCTGATAACTCATTCTTCCTCTCACAATGTCCCTGCCAGAAGCTAGGTCTTAGTATCGCCTAACTCCACTATCCAAAAAATATTGACATACACGGCCCCCTCATGAGCGGATACAGGGTAATACTTTTTCAAGCGCTAGCGGTTGCCATCATATTATTGCTTGTCAAAAAACCTCCTTACCTGAAAGAGAGTATTTAATTTCAGCTTTCAGTGTATAAAGCTTTTCAGATGTATAAACCTCAATTTAAAAAAAATTACCCTTATGACTGGTTTTGCGGTCCAGGGTCACATATGATGTGAATGGCATATTATTTAAAAAAGAAATAGTTTCTTAATTTAGTGATTAATTTAGTGATGTTAGCTATGTGTCCACAATGAGGGCGAAAAAAAATTGTGTAAATGTGGACAACTCGGATTAAAATTATTTACTTGTTTTCTTGCCATGCTGTAGAAAGGACTGAAATTATATTATTTCTCTCACAATATTATGGAATAAACCATTTGTAATGGGGAAAAATGGATGTGCAAAAAAACAAAAGAAAAACTGTGACATAAAAATGCAAACATTTTGGTAATTAGATAGCACAGGTAACAAGGTAGCAAATTCATGGAATATAAAGCATGCAGAAAATGTATATACAGTGTACAGTACACACACTGCACTTTCTTATAATAATAGGTAGGGTGAGATTTTAAAAATATATAGTCATTTCAAAAATAGTTACACTGTTCAAATACTGACTGTTCAAATAGCAACAATTTGATTACAGTTTTTCCCAATTGTTAAGACATTGCTTGCTGAATCTTTGACCCATTGTCCTAAAACTCTAAACACGAAACAAAATCCTTTCAAAAAAATGTTTGCACCAAAATGACTCAAACAGGTCTCATATGAATAGATCTGTCTCCAACCAAAAACGCACTGATGTGCTAAACACAAAACCCTACTATGAATATTCCCTCAGTATGTTTATACCTTTTGCATTGCATAACTTACAGCAATGTATACCTACCCAAATATACATGAACACACAAATGCAATGTCATTTACAATATTTCTAAAATGCAGTATTTTTAACATTTGTGGTCTATGTAACACTTTCCATATCCTACAGAAATAAACTAGGAAAAATTCAGAAATTTCTTGACTTCTTTCTTAAGAAGATGTATGGGTTTTCAGCCCTAGATCCCATCTAACATCAGACAGAGAGGCACCAGAGCCAGAATCTGATTCACAAATTAGCCAGAATCTACAGTAGCCGAGCACCTCAACCCTCAGGCTGAAGGAAGTTGTCTGCTTTCACAGAGCAGAAACCCACCTAACAAGCTTGTCACCAAGGTGAGAGCAACCTAGTTAGCAGGTAATTGCCTGAAGAGGACTTGTCAGCTCCACTGCGGGAGACTTCACTCAATGAGTGTGAGAACTTTGACACAGTCAAAGCGGTACCTCCCAATAACCATATAAACAGAAGACAATGGACCTAATTGCAATCAATGTCCTCCAGCTCTACTGTCTTTATGTTCCTACACTTCGCTCACTCCTGTTCTAATGACCTGAAGTTCAGCAGACTTTTACAACAGCTTATCAATGCATTTGAATGCAGGGCCTCTCGTATGCATCTAAGGTCCAACACGAGTTGATGGATAAATGCCTTCTTGGGTGAATGTTAAGAAGTAAAGTTAGGTGGAGCTACACAAAAGTCACACCTCTGCTCAAACAGTTCTCGTTTCACACATGACAAGTCTTTTGATGTTTGAGCTATTTGCAGCGAAATTACTTTGCCGTTAAAAGGGTAAGAGATTTTCAGCTAGACATTGAAAGGACAACAAAATGTGGAGGAGTAGGTGCTGGTGATATGTGAGAGGTCAGTAATGTGGAACAATAAAAAGGAGTAAAGTTTAGCACCTGGCAAGTAACTTCTCCATCATATCCTTACTACAAAAACAAACTGATAAGTAAGATAGAAACAGTAATCTCTATATTTTATGTCTGCTTGTTGTTGCATCTAACTATTTAGGTTCCTTGAATCTGAATGGATTCTTCTGGTGTTATGTAATATTGATGTATGGGTGGTGGAGCAGAAACCAAACCTGCTGCTCTCTGTATTAATTTCCATTGTCACCTTTCACGTTCATGAGTAAATTGTGTGAGCTTATTAATCAATATTAGAGTGAGGGATCAGAAAAGGCCCATATACCATACACCTGCCCATAGACCCTCTCCTCAAAAAAATCATATTAAAACAACAGGTATAAGTGGGAATGTGTCTCCCTCATCTACTTATGATCCGCTCGTCCAAAAAGCATTTTAATACCAGGTGTAAACAAGGGCAAATTAAGATCAACAAAACTCTGTGTATCATCTGCATACACTCACATACCAAAATTCTCTACTGCTTGATTGCTTGTATCATCACAAAGTGCAAACAATATTATCACCCGGCACTAATCTGCTAAATGCAATTAAAAGGCATGAAGATATTATCAACATTCATATCATTATTTTCTGCAAAGCTGCTTTGAAACAATGTGTATTGTGAAAAGTGCTATACAAATAAATTTGAAGACTTGAACATTTATTTTTATTATTATTCAAAACAATGGACCTTAAGTCATGCTTTTCAGATCTAGTGCATGGATTAGTTGCAATAATGGAGCTTTTTTTTAACTAAGATCTGATATTTTGGGGTTTAGTATGCTGGTGTTATGGAAGGTTTCAGGTAGCTTTTCTGGAGTGCTAGATAAATGACTATGAACAGTATGTAATGGTATGTTGAGACGTGACACACAGTTGTTCTTGTAACGTCATGTTTTGACTGCCTGCTCCGTTTGGATTCACCCAAAAGAAACCTGAGCTTAAAACCTCTGAATGTATCATTAAAGGGCTCTGTTTTTTGTTTTTTGGTGTGTGTTGTTGTTGTATTTCTTGTTGTGGTCACTAAGCATAGTGTGTATGAAAATTGTGTGTTTTTTTTAAACTATCATTACAGACAGCTCCAGCTCAATTCTTGTCACAACCACACTTTAAACCCTAATGCTCAAAGTAGTTATTCGTATGGAGTAGGGGGGAATTAAATATTAAAAACTGTGTTTAATAAAACAAATAAATTTAAATTAGTTTAACCTTGATGAGCATTTAGAACTTTCTATCATTTTTAAGTTCACAAAACTGACACATTTTAATTACCAGAATTGTTTTAATGTTTTGATTTGACTTTTGTCTCTTTAAATTTACATGAACTTAAATTTTGTACGTTTTCTTTGTGATGATCACATAGCCATGGATATGTACAGATTTGAGAAGCTCCATTGCAATAACCTGCAGCTGGCAACCCGTAGCTCTTGACTGGTTATCTGGTGAAGCTAAGCATGGTTGAGCTTGTTCAATACCTGCATGGGAGACCTTCTGGGAAAGTTAAGGTAGCTGCTGAAACAGGTGTTACTCTGTATCAGTAAATGAAGAGGTGTCTCATTGGAGTACCGCAGGGCTCAGTACTAGGACTGTTTGCTTTTCACTCTGTGTATGCTTTGGAAGACATCATTAAGAAACATGGAGTTAGTTTTCACTTCTGCGCTAACAATACTCAACTTTATATTTCTTCGCAACCCAACCAAACATACCAATTCACAAAACTAACGGAATGCATAGTTGATATGAATAACTGGATGACTAGTAACTTGATGACTCAAGCTGAATAATGACATTGCTGCCTTCTGTAGAACTGCTTGAAAATAGATAAACATTACACTCTTATTAAACTGAACTGAACCAACACTGAACTGACTTTAGCGGAATAATTTAGCTGAATATGTATGAATATGTATATATATATATATATATATATATGTATACATCAAAATATCTTCACATAACCTTGCAAAGATAACAACATATCTTCACATAAACTGTCCCTCTAGGCTTCAGCACAATTCTGTAATAAATTTGGTATATGGAAAATTTATTAACATTTATCTTAAAAGTTATGTGAAGATATTTTACTCCTTTTACTTTGCATACAATTGTCTGTGATGGTTAATATGCTGCAATATAATGACTGATATACCGAAAAGTTTTTTATCTTTAGATGTTAAACATTTTTCATTAAGTAGCACTCTGTCTATTTGTGGATGATGCATTATAAGGGTCGAATTTGATGGATTTGGATTGGTTTACATGTAAATGATAGTGACGGGAAGAAAACCCATTCACTTTTTCAGCACAGATCCATTGTGTGAACCCACCCTGCAGTGAAGTGTGCTTATATCAGCGTAAGTATATCAATGACAAGGTGACTAGAGGGGGTAGAGGAGAGGGGTTATCATTAGTGAAGCCCTCTGCTGCTGTTCACGACTAGTTCCAGTAATTACTTCACAAAGGGTGGTTTTCGCCATCCCACTGTTTTTCCCACACAGGGCAAGCACAGAATTCCAAGTGGCCTCAGACTTGCAATCTCCTTGCTTTAACCCGGGCAAATTGCTAAGCTTGGCCATTCTTCAGGCACTGTAATTGCATTTTAGTGCTGTTTTTATTGGTGCCGGCTTGCCCAGCCCCCCGGTCTGACAGCTCAACACCAAGAATGCCATTGAACGCACGATAAATAGAGAGTAAATAATTTGTTTATTGGGAGGTTCAAATTAGGGGTTAATTAAGGATTTAGAATGGACTGAGGGGGGAAATATTAAATTAAATGGATTTCTGAAATTGGACAGTGTCTGCAACATGCAGCACTGTTTATAGATGCAATACTAAATTTAAAAAAACATGTTGTATAACACTGTAAAGATATTTTGTTGTCAGGTAACCTAAAAATGTGCTTTATACGATAAACAAATCTAGATTAATTGGTGATATTCAGATAAAACATTGTCTGTATTAATCTGACAGCATTAGGTTGCATCCACAAAAGCAGTTTTCACGGGTTAAATCTAGCAACAAAAAAAATAATATTAATAAATAAATGAAAGAAAGAAAACTTAAGTTAACAACTGCAATTCTCAGTGTTTCTCAGTGAAACCACAAAAACTTTTCTTTTTCTTTACCATTTTTAACCAGTTTTAGAGGTTTATTCAAATGTGAATACTTAAGTTCATCTCATTAAAATACTCAAAGAGATCTAATTTTGTTCTTGGCACCATTGAGCAGTTCTTCTTTCTTGAGTGTCCCTGCTTCTAATTCTACGGTACAGATGCATTCCAGAGCTGGACAACTGAGCAAGTGCTGTTTGCATTGAATTGAAATAACAGCAGAAAACTGAAATGGCCACAGGATTAAGGGATCTGAACAGGATAAAAGGATAAAAGATTCTTGGTGTTATCCATTTTAGCTTAAAAAATGGAGAGTCTTAACCAGGATTTTGAACCTCACAATGCTTAGAGTCTTTATAGAACATGGTTGTGCAGTTTGTAATGATCTAAATTTGACATTCTATATTCTATTGTGTCGTTGAGTAAATGGATTAGAAGAATGACAAGGTTTTGAGTGCTCAGAGTCAAAGCTTCTCTGGTGGAGGTGTTATAGCTGGTCAAAAAAAAGTTTAACTCCGTCAATATAATTTTTTGCACACTGTGTGGAAATAACAGTGGTCAAAATTAGTTTAATTCCACAGATGAGAAGAGCACAGATCAAAGCACATTTGGATTTTTGGAGAAGCAGTTTTGAAAGTGTTGTCAGGCAACTGCCCAGCTAACAGAGAACATAACCACAACTTTCACAAACGTTTTCTGAATGTCCTCATGATGTTGTTTTTACTTGTTCTTATAACGTTGAGAGAAAACATTCTGAAATCAATATTCTCAGAACGTCCTTATGATGTTATTTGTTCTTGAAAAAAAGAAAACTTCTCATAATGTTGATAGAAAATATTCTTAAAATATTAAAAATAAATGTTCAAATTAATACGGGTTGCCAGCTGTTCAATAATTATCCTCTTTTGGGCTATGTATTTAAGTTCCTGTCTGTTCAGTGTTAGTGGGTCAGGTATCGTTAGCGTAAATGTATACGTGTGTCACCAGCCTTTCTTGTGTGGACATACCTTGTGTGGATTAAATTAAATACTGTTTATCATCTTCATGCGTGTTCATCTACACCGTTTTGTGACAGTTGTAAGGAATGATTTTGTAACCTTTACATAATATTATAGTCGACAGTGTCAGACACTGTGATGATTGTAAATGCAATAAAACCGACCATATTGACAATATTGTGTATAAAATTTACATCACTTAATATTAACTTGAACATAACATTAACATTTTTTTTATTTATTATCATTGTAGTAAGTATATAATAATGATCTTTAAAAGAGGACAAATAAGTGTCCAGCTCAAATTTGCACTAGTAGGCGGACATGATATTTCAAAACCAAAAATTAAAAAATATGTTTGTTTTTTTTTATTTTGGCATCTCATGCATTTTGGTTTCCACTATTTTTGACTAAAGTAATATTACAGCAACTAAAGACTTATGTTCGGCAATTTTAACTAAAACCACCATTGTGTTTTTGTTTATGTTTGGAAGACTAATTTGTAGAGCGCACTCTTGAAGGGTTGCCATTTCCACTTATTGTAAGCACCGCTTATTAAGCGTCTTTTAGCTTGTTGTTAGGGTTCTGCTCATATTTATGGAGTTAAAGGGGTCATATGAAGCGATTTCAACTTTTCCTTTCTCTTTGGAGTGTTACAAGGTGTTCATGAATAGATAAGATCCCTAATGTTGCAAAGACTAAAGTCTCAAACCCAAAAAGATATTCTTAATTAAAGTTAGGACTCGTCCACGCCCTCCTAAAACGCCTCGTTTAATCACGCCCCCACATGTCACATCACGATGTGGGAAGATTTGCATAACACCGCCCAAATGTTCACGCAAAGAAAGAAGGCCTAACTTTTTAAAAATCGACGCGTTTCAGAAAGGCGGGGCATAGAGGAGAAACAATAATGTACAGTATGTGGAAAATAATGTTTTTTGAACCTTAAACCATATAAACACATTTTATTACACCAAATACACAAAATAATGTTCTTTTTTAGCAACATCATATGACCCCTTTAATATAGCAGGCAGGTACAGGATGCAATATTTTGGTATGTGGCTTATTTCCAAGATAACGCATTTGGATTTAAGTTTATTATAGGCTTGTTGTTTTATAGCAAGATCTGGCAACACTGAGTCAAGACCCACATCCTTCCCTGTGATTTCTCTGATACACGTTTAAATACATCATTGTTGTCACTACCTGATTTTTCAGGAGCTTTTATAACATCAGCTATGAGAAAACCTTAAGACCGACCTGCGTACGAGAGAAGGAGAAGTTAAAACTGAGGATTAACACTGGGTTACTGTGCCCAAAGACCCAATTTCAAATCAGTTACGGCATGCATAAAAATTCCTGTGAAGCTCCAAACGATTTTACTTCACTCGAACCTCACGGACTGTGCATTTCGTACAGATGTGCTTGTAGAAGACTTTCAAACACAGCCTTGACTAACATTCCACCCCACAGATCAAACACGTACACACATATAGATAAAGTCTCTCAAGTGGCCTTTCATGGTGGAAACATCCCTTGTAATTATGAAGCTCAGTTGCTCGGCTGTAATTTGTGCGGTAATCAGTGTAACCCACCTCTCGCTCGCAGTGGCCTGACACCTTTGACCCCACACACAGTGTCAAACAGCCTGTCAGTGGGGCTTAATAAAGCAAAATGACAAGTCTCCAGAGACGTTACCACACCGCCATGTCAGACAGCAATGAGTGGTTGTTGCCGCCTGCCAGGTACTGAGGTATTTTATTTAGCCCTGAGGAGGACAGGTGTGCTCTGCAACAGCACGAGAGAGGGAATGCCAAAGGTCTTCGAGTTGGAAGCCGCTACAGGTGTTGGCGCACAGACAAGACACTGCGTTAACATAAAAATGAATCGTTCCATTATCAAGGAGTATTTTCATGCGTCCTCGTTTATTTACACTGTCTTTTGATTCCGATAAAAAACAACAGGAGGCTCGAAGTCTCTTTGTGACACGGGTGAAATGCTGACAACCGCATTACAGCGTTCTAAAGTGTCAAAAGTGATTCATACTTCACAATCAATGCCACAAATGCAGGATTAAATATAATTAAAGAAATTATGCCCATCAAGGAGAAAAGCCTGTCTATGGGGATTTGATGGTATCAAAAGAGACACTGGTGTGATGTGAAATGCAGTGAGGAGACACGCCTGGACCACCTTCGAGCGATGAGATCTCTGACGCTTTGAGAGCTTCTTTAGATGGTTAAACTCCCTTTAACCCCATTAGGGGAATTCGGCTGCCGTCTCTTAGCCTTCATCCTGAGAGGACGAAAACCTGTGAGGCAAGGGTGGCTTACGGATCAAAATGACAAGCGGAATTGTCTTTGGTCTCAGGTTTGCTTCGACAAGCTAAACATTTCACAAACCGGACCAAACAAGCTATGTCGATTTATGTTTAGTCCTAAAAAGTACCTATGCTGCTTTTACAATGTATGTTGTGCATTAAAGGGACAGGTCACTCCAAAATAAAAATTATGTCAACATGTAACTCTCTCAAGTCATTCCAAACTGGTATGACTTTTTCTTTTGTGGAACAAAAAAGAATGTTGGTTGCCATTCATGCTTGAAAATAAAGGTTCCTAAAGGGGGTTTTCAAAGTGGTGCAACAAAATAATAATTTTTTGTTCACCAAAAATCTTTCAGTGAACGTCTCGGTTACGTACGTAACCCTCGTTTCCCCGATGGAGGGAATGGAGACGTTATGTCGTGACGACATTATGGGGGGTTCGCCATAATGTCGTCACGACATAACTCATAGTGACCAACAGACAGGGAACAGTTTTTAAAAGAACCCTTTTTTCTTAGTGTGAAAAACATTTTAAATATTTCCATTTTAAAGAACCTTCTCTGCATTTGAAAGGTTCTATGGATTTTTTAAGGTTCGTCGTGGAGCCATCAATGCCAATAAAGAACCTTTCATTTTAAGAGTGTTGATTTCCATTGTATGGACAAAAAACACTGAGACATTTCTCAAAATATCTTCTTATGTTTCACAGAAGAAAGAATGCCATACAGGTTTGTAATGACACGGGGGTGAGAAGTTTCATTTTGGTGTGTATCCCTACTTGGCAATTAAACCAGACATCATGAAAATTTCCAAAAGACTATAGCTATGCAAGACTAAGGGACCTTGGTGGAAAGTAAACCACGGGTTTAATTTGTTCAGGTGCCACTCTATAACCAGGAAATATCACAACATTCAATAAACTTCCCCCACAAGCCTTACTTCCTCCTTATTACCTCACCCTGACTGCATGGGCCAAGTGGCTGAACACCAGATAGGTGTCATGCAAATGTGGATGGTGATGTGTTAATGCATTAACGGTTGTGGTGGCATGGTTGCAGCAAGCTGTTTTTCCAAAAAAAAGTGCTGCATCCCGATTCGCCTTCTTATACTATGTCCTAAAAATGTTGCACTCTTTTTGTGAAGAAATAGTATATACTTTTGAGTATGTTTCAGAAGACAGGAAAGCTTTGGGTCACATACAATCATAATTGCGTCTTTAATAGACCGCTCTGTCGTTTAGTTACGTGCATCCCGTCACAGTTTCATCTTGTCACAGTTAACATCCTCCACATTTCATTTCCTACTGTATTGGAGAGAAATTAAGAAGCATGCTAATCTGCCAGCCGAGAACTTTCATGCTGTGAACTCTCTTCATATATTTGCATAATGATGCATATTAAAGTTAATGACCAAATGTTCACTATATGTTGTTGCAGATTACGTGGATAACATTTGATAAATATTATTTAATCAAGTTGGATATTGATTATCAACCGCTCAAACCCTTTTGATCTAAAACTCTCTACTTAACCATCATCAAACATGTCTGTAGTTTTTTTTTAAGACATTTAATATGTGTTTGTAGTTCTAATCAAATCCTCATCCAATGAGCAGTGGGTTTTTGGTATATTAGCACACTTTAAATGTCCATCCAAAATAGTAAACAATCCAGGTACTTTTGGAATACTCATTTTAACATACTACGTTTTGGGACACACTAATTTTAATTTTGAATGCTATTTAGGACTGATAGTATGCGAATTGGGCCACAGTGAAGGTCTCGGATTGGAGAGCAAGTTTGGAGTTCTGAAAGTTGATGCTGAATTTTTTACTTTTTTTCCCAGTGAGACTTTTTATGGGCCCTTGTATTTCTTTAAGCCTTGTGCTCCAACCATGATTCAGTATTCAGACCAAAAGAGTAGGTTTTGAGCTGTCGGTGAAACTCAACTCGATGACAGAGAATTATTGCGAAGGCTGTGCACGTTTCTTGACGTGACTGCGGAAGTGGTGCAAAATGCGATGTAAATCCCCTTAACGACCTTTCAGGCTATCAGTAATCGGCACACAAAGCTGATTGGCAGCCGACACTGAGAGGCGCATTTATTCGCGCTGTACCCAGCCCCTCTCGACGGTGACCCCTACTGTGCGAGGCGTGGGGTAGAGTGCCCAACGACTCCTGCTGCCAACACGGCGAGCCAGCGAGGGAAGGGGAGGCATGGTCATAACGCTGTTTGTTTCCTAACCTGGATGTCTTGAGGTTCTTTTGTAGCACGATCTCTCGGGTGTCTGAGAACAGAGGGGTGCTTCCACGTCTGTCAGCCTTCGTCAAAAAGCAACACGCTAACTCGCTTCCCATTATGCGATTAAGCAAGTTTCGTTGTTCCTGTCCTTGGTCAGTTCTTTACAATGAGAACAAATGGCGATGCACTTTTGCTATTGTGGTCATTCACGTTATTATGATGACAGACACGCCTAGCGCACCAGGCGGCGAGTTGCTTCTCCAAACTCTCAATTGACAAAGCCAGCACAGCACGGCTCACATCTGACATCCCAAACTCATCTCAATGCATACACATTCTCCCACAATCCCCTTGAAAAACACACTGTTCTCACACTGTGCAATATTCTGCTCTCCAGGCCCCGTCTCAGAGGGGAACGTAGTTGTACCCTACTGAGCTGCAAGCCCCATTTCCTACTGAGAGGCCCGTTTTGTCCCTTGGCGGTCTTCCTCCATTGAAGCGGCGCTCCATGCTACCGATACACAAATCTAAGGGGATTATCTTCTTTTTGTGGTAAGTGACCCTATAAATAAAACCTGCAGCTCAGATTGATGAGCCTGTCCACAACTATTTGCTGTTCTACATATTTATTCTGTTCCTTAAGTTATTGTTGCTCTCTAATACTAATGAATCTATTAAGATGAGTGGCAAATATGTGTTGCAGAGCGTGCTAAGCGACGAATTATTGACACCTGCATTCAGTTACTCCACTTATATATTTAACTTACAACATTTTTCAGGAAAGTCATTAGTTTAACTACATTTCTCAATGACGAGGTGGCAACATCAATATTATTAAAGTAATAAGTAATGTAACAGCAAAACGCAACGGTCTAACCTAAACATGTTAAAGCATGAACTGACAAAGAACTGATGTGCATACTATACACCCCCAAAAAATGTGAGATTAGAATAAGGTGTGTGTTCCAATCCATAGTATGTTGAAAATAGTATGCTAAAGTTCCCGAATGGTCTACTATTTTGGGTAAATTTTCGAAGTGTGGATCCGTACACAATCAAATGTGACCCTGGAGCACAAAAGCAGTCTTAAGTCGCTGGGGTATATTTGTAGCAATAGCCCAAAATACATTGTATGGGTCAAAACTATCGATTTTTCTTTTATGCCCAAAAATCATTAGGATATTAAGTAAAGATCATGTTCCATGAAGATATTTTGTAAATTTCCTACTGTAAATATAGCAAAACTTAATTTTTGATTAGTAATATGCATTGCTAAGAACTTCAGTTGGACAAATTTAAAGGTGATTTTCTCTGAAATCTTTTTTAAAGGCGACCCTCAGATTCCAGATTTTCAAATAGTCGTATCTCGGCCAAATATCGTCCTATCCTAACAAACCATACATCAATGGAAAACTTATTTATTCAGCTTTCAGATGATGTATAAATCTCAATTTTGAAAACCTGACACTTAAGTTTTGTGGTCCAGGGTCATAAATGGCTAATATTGCCCATATTATTGCGCTTTGGAGGCGAATTCAGTTCAGAACTACAAACACGAATAAAAGGAACTACAAGCATGGTGGATGTGCGTGAGACCCATGGTTAATTAGAGATGTTTGCATGTTATCTGTGCTATATTTAATCTGCAACAACGTGTCATAAAGGTTCAAATAGTACAATAGCAATACAGATACGTTTGGCCGATATTAAATGCATCATGCAATAAACATGAGCAGAGTTCTCTCCATGAAAGAACCACGACTGGTAAATCAACATGATACTTGTTTTCTCTCCAATACAGTAGTGGTAGTACGTCTCAAAGCTTGTCTGCTCTTCTGCTACACACTCAAAAGTACCTACATTTTCTTTTTTGAAGGAGCACATACTTTTAGGGCATAGTATAAGTAGATAACTAGGACACATCACATGTGAAACTAAACTAGGAACAGGTGAACAAAATCAGAAACCATGGAAACAAATCAAACAAGGACGAAATACAGGAAATGGAAACAGAGAAACAATAGACGCTAATAAGCATGGCAAAAAAAAAATAGTAAACACAGGAATGAAATATATGTCAGATGGGATGACAGCAGTACTTTATGTGTGCAAATGAGAGAGCATGAGTGGGAGTTTTTCATATAAGCTATATTAAAAATATTTCAGAAAAAAACAGCTGTTTGTAATAAGTGAAATAATTTGGCCTGGTGATATGGAATTGCAATGTGGTCAAGACCTGGAACTTTTTTATATAGAGCTGTGCAATTATTGAAATTTATACAACTGTTAGTTCTGATCCTCAAATCTGATTGGCTAAGTGGTCTAAAAGTCCTGAGAGCAGTAATACTTTTTTTCTTTTTCTTTTTTTTTTTTTTTGGAGCATTTATTGGAGCATTCCAGAAACACTGGCACAGACATTTTAGAAACACAGATACTATTATAGTTTTTATTACTATTTGAATCAGTTTTGAATATATATTTTCCATTTTCATTTTTTTATGGTAAAGTTTAGGTCATTTTTAGTAGTTTTTGTTTTCAGCAGGTTGCACCAGGTTGTCATCACTCTAGTGGATGGCAACTCTATTAGTTTAAAAACTCATCAGATCAAAAACGATATTCCCTTCCGGAAGGACAGCACTTGAGTTTGTGTCTAAAAGTTATTCAATATTAATTTCTATTATATTTTACTGTTGTATAAAAGCAATATCACACCAGTAATCATGCAGTTATTCAGCCTGTGGCATTGTGCATATGGCTTAATCACAGTACTATATCACTGTGATACTGCTAAAATAATTAACAACTTAAAATGTCAGTCAGCTAATCAGAATCAAGCGTTCAGAAGGGGATTTATATTCCATCGTGGAAAAGCTAACTAATACCTCAATTCTCCTGAGCTATCAAGAGCAACCTTGTCCTTTTTGCATGCTGTATGGAGTTTTTTTCTTCTTCTGTGATTATGAAATGATGATTGTTGATTATAAATGATAGTATTAAATAGATTAAGCAGCTAACCACCATTTTTGTTGCTGTTGGTCCAATAAGTGACATGAAGACATGATTACTTTAACCTTATTCTGCCATTTTTAAAACTCTTTATTGTTTAATGTTTCAAGAATATGCCATATTTATTTTGATAACGCAGTGCAGACTTCTTTGTGGTTAGTACATGAGCTTCAACACACAATTATGTTGGCATGCAAATATCTTACGCACTGTTTCCATAACAGTGAACTGAGTGAATCCAGTGGCTTTTGTTGTTGTTGAAGAAGCAGAATTTGACACAAAGCCATTGAGGTGTTTTGCTGAAAGTGAACCTTTCAGAATCGCTCTCTTCATCTGCTGCTGTTGGGAGGGAGATGCAGCTCCTGTTGTCACTGATTCCAGATCTTTCCGCTTCTCTTTCACCCTGAACAGTACTTTGTTGCTGTTGGATCTGGTTCATTTGATCTTTTTAAGTGCATTTATTAATATGACTGCAGGATACTAACTTGGCGTAACTGTGCTGTCTGTTTTCGAGGCATCACAGAACTATGCTGCCTCTCACAAATGTTTGTTGTGTCAAATTAACTGTTTTGCCACTGAAATCTAAGTTTGGAGTTTATACTGCTTTATATATTGTATTTATATATCCAGTACTGTATATTGTTAGAAATTGTTAAATGTGTATTGTAACTGTTAAGCGTAGTCTAAATGTAATGAACTTGGAACCTGTGTGGTTTGATTCAACATATATGTTCACTATTCAGAATATTTTGCAAACATATTTTCTAACAAAATAGTATTGACTGTATTGTAACACTCGGTGCATTATATAATTTTTTGTTTAGTACTAATAATCAGTTATTTACAGTACCTTGCTTGTCATAGCTTAGTCAAATACAAGAATCTTGTGGCCTGCTTGATTGTACATTAAATAAATATTATAATGTGGAATGTGACGCAATGCATCTTGAAGAATAAAAATACATCATAATTTGGCATACATCAGTGATACTCACATACCTACATCTGTGTAAATAAAGTTGGCCCTCGCCATTTTTTTAAGGAACAAAATGTATATTTCTCACCTCTTTTAGATGTTATTGTTTTCTTTCTGAATCCTTCAGTTCCTGCTGTGATCATGCTTTGCTGCCCCCTCTGGTGGACTGATTCATTTACTAACTCCTGCAAACAAAGAAATACCATCAGCATAAACAGATCTGAGAATTTGCCTGATCTAAGTTTTTTAAGGGAAAAAAAATACAGGCAAAAAGTACCTGTTCAAAAATGTAAATAAACGTAAATGAGGGAAAAGTTGTTGGAAATCCACAACAGAGCAAGTATTTAGGGTGAAAAAAATCCAGTGCGAGTCTTCCGTGTTCTGGTATGTTTAAATTAAAGCAATAAGCCCCAAGAAGCCATGGTTTACAGTGAATTTATAACAGCTAAGGGGGTTTTAGCTAACAATGCCCATTAGCTGTTATAAATTCACTGTAAACCATGGCTTCTTGGGGCTTATTGCTTTTATAAAACGGTTATTCCATATACGTAGTAAGGTTTCACAAAATAAAACAGAGCAAATAAAGCGTAATGATATTAATAAAAACAGTATTCTTCCACCAAACAATGTAGTTCCTCAGAAACAGTTGTGGTTCCAAGGTGTATGTTTGTAGAGTAATTTACAACAGCTTCGAATGCGGCTCAGCCAATCAGAATCAAGGACCGGAATTATCCGATAAAAAAAAATATTTACAAAATGTTTAGTTGTGTAAAATAACTGTTCATTTACAATTTTAGATATGATATGCAAATCTCGTTTTATTAAATTGTAATATGCTATATATCCCTGCACTGTACATAATGGTACTGGCATTGGCTATTGAACAAACCATATTAGTTAACCACTGGTTTCTATGCTACATACAAATATAAGTCATTATGTCGATTTTTATTCATCTAAACATGACATTATGAAAAATAATATATTTATACATTATATATTAATATTAATTTTTTGGTTGCATTTTCAAAATCAACATCAATCTACTGCCTGATGATTCAGCAATAGTCAGTTGTTTGTCACATTGTAGTTCTTACACATGCACCCATCACCTCACACACAGAAAGCTTTGTGCTTCTTTGCTGCACTATTAATATTTCTGTGCCAGCGTGGAGGAGACGGGGAGCTGGGGTCTCAAACGTCCACCCCCAGAGGTGCAGCAGCTGTTAACCTGGCCTTGAGAAACGCCTCATGAAAAGACAGCACTCTGGGGGAAAGCGAGCTTTCTGCTTTCAACATACTTTGATGCCACACAAATGAATTAGCGCCTTTGTATGCATAAGAAGCAACGATATGCGTAAAACGCCTGCAAAGCAAGAATAATACAAATGACATTTTTAGGTGTACAAATATTGTGCTCATCTCAAAAAGGAGAAGTTATGAAACAGTGGGCTTGCCTAAATATAAATTCAAGCACTGAATTGAAAGTCAAGCATAGTCGGCAAAGGACACTGAGCAATGAGCTTGATTAGACATCTATTTCCAATGTGATAAATGAGACAGAATTATAGTTGCACTTTTTAACAAATCTTTTTTTAATATTACCTAAGTATTATTATTACCTCTACTACTACTACTACTCTATTTTATTTTATTTTTTGTAGAATGGCCACCCAAAATGGCCTCTTTTATTTAAAGATTTTTTTTTTTATCTTTATTGCTATAACATAAATGCTGAGACAATCATAATTGCCTTTGAGAGCAAATGTTAACATGCCAAGTCCGTTACATCGACATAACCACAATAAAGTACATTTTAAATCGCTCAAAAAGCAGTGTAACATATTGCTTTACGTGTGTGCGTGTTGTACTCGAGTCACAAATTGTGAAAACCATTTTAAAAAAGCACCAAACACGTGTGGTACCAAACCTGACCTGCAGAGTTCTCTGCTGTTTATCATCACCTTCTCGGCGGAAGTGATGCATGACGCACTGACGTGGCCGGAAACCCGCCATCTTGAGGGAGGAAACGCCTTGAAGTTAAGGAGGAAACTTGAACTGTGAGTTTTTATTTTTGAAAAACGTATTTAGTATTCGAAACGTTACCACCATGCTAACAAACGATACATAGTATTGTGTGATATGTTACCCGTGGGGGGGGGAAAAGATTAGAATGAGAATTTCGGTGTTAATTACATCCGAATTAATTCCGAGTGTCTGTGACAAAGGAAACAACAATCTACGACTTCAGTCAACTTTACTTCTGAAGTAACTAATGTTGCATAAATGATTTAAAACTTGTTTCAACTGTTGAGCTCAACTTTGTTTTTAAATACTATGTCTGAGTATTGTAGAGCCTTTAATAATCAACCACAAACACTAGTTTAATCAACTTATTATCTGAAATAATTATATGGTCCTGAAGATCAGATCTGATAAGTTAAACCTCACTGAAATCTATATTTGTCCCTAAACGGATAAGATATGATTCTACGTAATGACACTTTTCTGCTATCGCCTCTGAACAGTAAGTATTATTTTAGGAATGCTTGTCCAAGCTATTGGAGTCAGATCAGATTTGTTATTAAAATAAATGTTTATAAAGACTTGTGTGTGTTATATTTTTTCTATGAGAGCTTTTTGCAGCTTTTCCTGGTTTATTTAAAGAGTCAGTTGTTGTACCTGTTATACTCGGAGAATCAGGTATGCTGTGAACTTGAGTGACAAATTTAGTTTAGCCACTTTATTCATAACCGTGATGTGTATAGGGTCATTTACACTATGTATGTGTATTGATTACTTTACATTCGATCCTGTTGGAAGACAGTGCTTTTAATGAGCTTTTTATCCTGTTCTGTTTCAGTGAAGTGAGAAAGGCGTCTGGCAAACATGGGCAACTTATTCGCAAACCTTTTTAAAGTCTTCGGTAAGAAAGAGATGAGAATTCTTATGGTGGGTCTTGATGCTGCTGGAAAGACGACGATTCTGTACAAGCTGAAGCTGGGGGAGATTGTTACCACCATCCCAACAATCGGTAGGTGACTGTAGGGCTGCACGATAAATCGAAATGGAATCGAGATTGCGATTCGACAGAAGCTGCGATTGTCGTGCGTAGACTTGTGCCGGTATTCGGTAATGCGATATATCACGGTAATGAACATGCACGATATTGTTATCGTGGGCACTTCTAAATACCGTGAATAATTATATATTACAAATTATTTAGAATTTTGAATGCATTTTAAGAATACTTTTCCCATCAACTG
>NW_015662161.1:1384886-1392377 GCF_001515625.1 Sinocyclocheilus rhinocerous
CTCCATCTGAAAGCACGTGATGATGATTTCCTGCTGATTACAGAACCGGCTTTACTAACAAAATGCGCATGACAATCGCATTCGATTAATCGTGCAGCCCTAGGTGATATTAGCGGCTGCAAAGCGAATGAATGCTTATATGTGGTTTCTGTTTTGTGTTCAAGGTTTTAATGTTGAAACTGTGGAGTACAAGAATATAAGTTTCACAGTTTGGGACGTCGGTGGTCAAGATAAGATTCGACCTTTGTGGCGCCATTATTTCCAGAACACACAAGGTGAGAGTTTTCCCCAAGTCATAGAGTATGTTGGGAAGTCCAGTTGATTTAATGTAATCTGTGTGTGTTGACAGTGTTGCCAGAAACCTCTGTCAGTAGTACTGTCTGTTTTTGTTAATCAGGCTGCTGCAATGACATTATAAGATCGGTTGGGTCATAGGTTTGGGTTTGTAAATGTCACATATGCACCCAACACCCTCATGATTCTTTAGCCAAATCTATGTTTTCTTCCTGGCTCGGGGGTTGGGGGGGGATTCCAACATGCCACTGTGGTTTACAGTTAGCTGACTGTTATCTCAAAATACACCTAGACCGAACGAATCTGCACATTTGGACAGTTTTTGTCAGTATGGACTTCTTGCACTGAGCTTCGTGACACGCTTTCAAAATAGTTCGGTTTGCTAAATGTGATTTATGCATATTTTCAATGTGCTGTAGCCACCTAGTTGACAAAATGCCACTTAAATGAGTGTTTGCAAGAAGACTGTGCAAATGTGTACATTTTTAGGGACGGGAAAAGAGATGTTCTGAGCAATAATATCAGAACGACTCTTTATTTATTTATATTAAGTGATTTAATCACTCACTTTCTTTCACTGACAATCATTTCAATGTATGTAATTTACATGTTTATGCCAAAATTCTTAATTGTAACCCTGGAGCACAAAAGCAGTCTGAAGTCGCTGGGGTATATTTCTAGCAATAGCCAAAAATGCATTGTATGGGTCAAAGTTATTGATTTTTCTTTTATGCCAAAAATAAATATAAATATATCAAAACTTAATTTTTGATCAGTAATATGCATTGCTAAGAACTTCATCTGGACAACTTTAAAGGTGATTTTCTCAATATTTAGATTTTTTTGCACCCTCAGATTCCAGATTTTCAAATAGTTGTATCTCGGCCAAATATTGTAATAATCCTAACAAACCATACATCAATGGAAAGCTTATTTATTCAGCTTTCAGACGATGTATAAATCTACATTTCTGAAAAATTGACCCTTATGACTGGTTTTGTGGTCCAGGGTCACATTTATGCCTGGGACAAAATATAAAAAAAAACGTTTTGTGTAATCGATCTGATGTCAGTTCCATTTTTAGCCATTTCTGTCACTCACACCAGTCTATTAATCTGCTTTTTTTTCTTCTTCTTGGGTTAGGTCTGATCTTTGTGGTTGACAGCAACGACAGAGAGCGTGTGAATGAGGGGCGAGAGGAGCTGATGAGGATGTTGGCTGAGGATGAGCTCAGGGAAGCAGTCCTGCTCGTGTTCGCCAACAAACAGGTACTAACAGCTTTCATCTGATTACATGCACTTCTTTCCAGTTACACATTTGACACGTGTTTGTCCGACAGGACCTACCGAACGCCATGAACGCTGCGGAAATCACGGACAAGCTGGGGCTGCATTCGCTCCGGCACAGGAACTGGTACATTCAGGCCACATGCGCCACAAGCGGAGACGGCCTCTATGAAGGACTCGACTGGTTGTCCAATCAACTGAAAAACCAGAAATAACAACCTTAGTTCTTCCTTAGTTCGATATTCTCAACACTTGCTTTACTCTTTTGTTTTTAAAGAAACGGTGCTGGAAGCTGCGCTCATTTCAAACCCCATTAACACGGAAGAATAGGGCCCTACAGTCACAGTGTTGCTCTCTCGTTTAATGTAAATAGTTTTTTGTTGTGAGGCAGCTTTTTGAGCACCATTATGCAAGCCTTTCGTCTTTTTTTTCCATTCTTCCTGCCCGAGTCATTGGAAAGAGTTTTAAGAACGTCGCTTCAGGTCTCGTTTGAATCTTGCACATGTATTATTTTATTGTGCTTATAATAAGACTCTTTCTTAGACGTACTGTAAACGAAGCTGTTATGTTTGTCTTGAACGGAGTACGGGAAATCAAACATATCAGACACTACCTGCACATATAACGGTTCAATTTCCAGGAAAAGAAACCAAAAACGATTACACTGTCTTCTCAGCAAAGGCTGAAGTGACCGCTAGCTTTACTGTCATGATGCTTTAGGAGCCATAGAGGTGTGAAGACGGCTACACAAAGATTTTTCTGTTATGAGATTCATAATACACAACGGATGTTTTGTTGTGAGTATGTGGGAGAAATGTTGGAGTGGCTCAGGTTAATCAAGGTTTGTAGGAGGGTGAAGTAATACATTCAGGCACGTAAATACATTCAAGTAACAAATACATTCAGGCACGTAACAGTAATGAGATTTGTATTTTTTTTAGAGGAACTTGAGGTTGTTTCATGGAAACAATGTGACGATATAAAAATTGAATTGTTTTGCAAAAATAGGTTTCATTTTCTATATGCAAAATATTATGTTTATTTTATTTATGGGTGGTTAAATGTGACCTGAAAATTTTTTTTTAAAGATTTACCCAGAAAGAGAAACTGAAAGATTGGTTTTATGCACCTAGCGTTAAAATTCATGTCGTTTTGACACTCGGTTTAAGTGTTACTTTCTATTTCTTATTTTGGACTCCAACTCTAACCACCACTTGGAATAAACAACAGTCTCATCTAACCACATGCTATAACTTGATCTCTCAAAAAAAATCATTTGTGCATTTTTATTGTTTTAGGACATAACCCAAAACATATCTCCAGAGTGTTGGCATGTTAATATCAGTGAGCTTTCTGTTGTGCATGTAGATGTAATTTTCCCCCAGACTAGCCGTGGTGCCTTTATGACAAACAGAGACTCCCGTTTCAAATTAATAATCTTCATGTTCAATGTTAAACAATGTAAGGGCTGATGGTTTTAAAGTTACTTTATTATTTATCTTTTTCTCTCTCTCTCTCTCTTTCCCAATTAACCTCTAATTTGGTAGACACTGATTACTTTGGGTCGAAATTATGTGAATCTCTTAGCAAAATGTTGTATAATGTGACTCTTAAAGGGATAGTTCACCCAAAAATGAAAATTCTGTCATAATTTACTCACCCTCATGTCGTTCCAACCCTCTTGTTATTCTGAAGCAGCCCTGAAATAAATCTTGACTGCAGTGGCATCAATAATTGAACAAGGTAGCTCACTACAAAAGATAACTAAAAAATATATACATATAAGCATGGCGGTTAAACATTACTTTGGTTTAAAAGAAAAGAAAATATCAGCCCAAAACCTTATAATTGCGTTGTAATTTCTGTTTTAGGGTCCAAAGCTAATCTGAAACTGAACTACCTTCTGAAACCTGCTTTTAGACACTCACCTGTTTGGATGTAGTTTAGTTGGAATAGTTTTATCACTTTTTCACTCTTCAGAAAAAAACACATTGCAGTGTTTAAAAAAGCCTGCAACTGGTTTGTAGCTAGTTTTACAGTAAACTGAAAAAAATATGAACAATTCTGTACCACGACAAAATTGCATAATGTAAAATTTGTCATCAATTACAGTTATTAGTAGCTAAACAAAAATATTTGTTTTTCGTTTTCCTTTTTTTTACTGAAAATCTCGTTTATTTTCTTGGAAGTGCTGTATATGTGATATATATAGTAGTCTTGCTGTCTGACTAACATCAAACGTTTTCCATTTACAATGTTTTTTTGTATTTTTTTTGCAGCGTTGTTGCAAATTACAGAGATGTCTTTCTATTGCTATTCTTCACAGGCATATAAATGTTTACATAGTATTTAACTGCTTATATTTTAACTATGATTTTAAATGGAATGATCTCACTATATTAGCCTAAAAACATTGATGCATCCACAAATTCCTCATTAACAACAAAAAACCTTCAATATTCATAACATAATACCATGCCATGGATCGGTATTTTCCAGATACAAGAATTAGATCAATTAACCTCAGCTGACTAAATCTCACAAATGTTGCTATTTAGATGAAATGACAAAATTAAGAAGAGAATGGCTGTTCATCAAAGATTTTGAGCAATCTATTAAATAAATAACAAAGGGGGATCTTACACTGTTTTACCCTATAAATTCACAAAACATTAGGCTAATTCATAATTTATATACTACATCCTCTAGTCTAGAAGGTTAACACTCTATCGCATATTTGTGTTTGCATTATGGAGATGTATTATTTTTATTTACAATGTGTTTTTGCAGTGTTGAGCAATACAGCCAATCACAGACATATCTGTTGATTTCTAGAACGCAATGGCCAATCAGAGGCGTTCCTCTCCCGGCTCAAAATGCCAGTGTTTTTGTCCAGTGCTGAGTTCTGAGCGCGAATCCTCTCATTGTAACAAAGTGTAGACACAATGTAAAGAGTTTCATTGTGCAGTGCAGAGTTTCAATGATTATAAAGGAACTTTATATTAAGGAAATTCGAGAGATCTCGATGAACTGAGATAAGCGTGATTATAAAGGGGTTATTTAGTGATTATAAAGGGAGTGTTTTTTGTGCACTTTCTAGGCTATATAATCCAGTCAGAATTTGATTAAAAGTTTTGTTTTTGATGCTGCCAATTACTCTCGAAATTGCAATGACTGACATAGTGATAACCATAGCATTGGACAGGACAATATATGCCAAAATAGATGTGCATTAAGGGCACGTTTATGGAAGCCTGTTTCTGCCACTGAATAAAAAATAAAAAAGGTAATTGCGACTTTTTATCTCACAATTCTGACTTTTTTTCTCAGAATTACTTTCCATACAAAGTCAGAATTGCGTGATATAAACTCGCAATTGTGAGTTAAAAAGTCATAATTGCGTGATACAAACAGTGTTGGGGAAAGACTTTTAAAAGTAATGCATTACAATATTGCTTTACTCCCTAAAAAAGTAACTAATTACGTTACTTTGTATGAAAAGTAATGCGTTACATTACTTTTGTGTTACTTTCGCGTTACTTTTTAAATATGAGCAGGGCTTGATTGTTTTTAATATAAAAATTCTATTTATAGCAAATGTAAAAGCCCTTTCACAGCAAAAAGTGTAATGAATAAACCTCAGGCTGAAGCAAAAGTAAATTCACGTCTGTACAGTAGAACGCAGGAGAAGAAACACTCTTCAGCAATAAAAAAACAAAGCACAATTGTTAGTTTATCTAAAGTCATTTTTGCTTATTAGTATGGTTAAACTGGATCATCAAAGGTCAGCAGCAAAAATATTGGTTAATAAAATGGGATTAGATACATTTGTGCTATTTAACATATTTAATTATTGCAGGTTTGCATCATATTCTGAGTTTGCATTTCACTGTTTTAATTCATTTTGATGAATACTAAATCTGTTTTTTGTGAGTGGGATGAATTAATGCACATTCACATTTAGTCTAGAACTACAGTAACATCATGTTCAAACATCATGTAAATGGGAAAACAAAGTAACTGGCATTACTTTTTGAATGTAATGAAAAAGTACTTATTGAAAAAGTAACTCAGATATTTTCTTGTAAATTAAAAAAGTAATGCGTTACTTTACTAGTTACTTGAAAAAAGTAATCTTCTGTTAAAAAAAGTCAGAATTGTGAGATAAAAAGTCACAATAACCTTCTTTAATTTTTTATTCAGCGGCGGAAACGGGCTTTCATACACGTTTGCACGACTGTGTGCTAAAAAAAAGTTTTCCTTTACATTTCTCGCGTACTAGATGACACAAAAACAACTTGAAATGCTGTATTATGCATGCCAGGCCAGTAGTTGGCGATGTCACTCTTTAAAGACACACTATGCAAATAGTAATACGCATTTTTTTCCTCAAATTCACATTTTTGTATTTTACACGGAGACAATAACAGGTTTTGCTTTGAAAAATGTGCACTTTGAAACCTGTTTTAAAAAGTTTGCTCTTTCAAAACACTGTCGTCGTGCAAATTTTGTCATGAAAATGCCTCTCAGAAGCTTGATTCTTGAACCGGGCCTGTGTTTGGTTGCTTCAGCATTGAACACGGAAGGGAAGCACCTCTGGTGAGCGACTGGGCGTTTAGTTGATGGGAGGGTAGAGAGATCTGCGGCAAGTGTGCCTGGTGTGAGGGTGTTCTGTGTCGCTGTCATTAATTCTCCACTGAAACGGTCTCCAGTTCCCCAAACACCTCCCTCGCCTTTAATAAGTGACAAATAGGATCGGCTGGGCCTTTGTGGTCAGCAGCCTGGAATCAGGCGCCGGGGCGCTCGGCCCAACGAGGGGGAGGGAAAGCAATCTAGGACAACGTTCCTTTGGCCCGATTAGGCTGCCATGGATAATGCAGCCAAGCCAGTAATACATGGCAGGGAAGGCATGATGGTGGGCACCAATTAGTCTGGCCGGTAAGTTTTTACTCCGCATTTACAGGTTCAATGTAATGTACTCAGAAATTCTTATTAGTCTGCTGCAATGACGTGCTGTGAAAAGTTTTCATTTGTGTTTTTCGCGCGCAGACAACGTGGTCAAAATGATCCCGGTTCACACAGATCTGAGACATCTACTAAAAACGCTGTATTATGCACTCCAGACCAGTAGGTGGCGATGTCACTTTGTAAAGAAACAACGCAAACATAATACGCATGTGCATAACATCAATGTTTTCACAGTTTCACATAACATTTGCATTTTCAGTTTACACAGATATATCGTTTTCAAAAAGTCACACTTTGAAACCCGTTTTCAAAAGTTTGAGGTGTTGAGGTGAATTGATGATTCAACGACACTTTGTAAAAAAAAAAAAAACAGTTTATTTCACTAAACATATACAAGAATAAAAAGTGTTCACCTCTGCTGTGTTTTCTCTTTATACATCAAAGACTAAAACATGTCCAGGTTACATTTCACCTCAAAATCAAAAAAAAAAAAAAAAAAAAGAAATTAGATTTCAAAGAATGAGAGAGCTGTACACACCAATTAGTCTGGCCGGTAAGTTTTTACTCCGCATTTACAGGTTCAATGTAATGTACTCAGAAATTCTTATTAGTCTGCTGCAATGACGTGCTGTGAATAGTTTTCATTTGTGTTTTTCGCACGCAGACAACGTGGTCAAAATGATCCCTGTTCACACAGATCTGAGACATCTACTAAAAACGCTTTATTATGCACTCCAGACCAGTAGGTGGCGATGTCACTTTGTAAAGAAACACAACGCAAACATATAATACGCATGTGCATAACATCAATGTTTTCACAGTTTCACATAACATTTGCATTTTCACAGTTTACACAGATATATCGTTTTCAAAAAGTCACACTTTGAAACCTGTTTTCAAAAGTTTGAGGTGTTGAGGTGAATTGATGATTCAACGACACTAT
>NW_015662161.1:1392799-1393305 GCF_001515625.1 Sinocyclocheilus rhinocerous
AAAAAAAAAAAAAAAAAAAAAAGAAATTAGATTTCAAAGCCTATATTTACGACTAACATTTTTTGCATTGTGATATTATTTCCATGACAACTTTTTTCATATTTTCTCAAGTTTTTTGTCGCTCCAAATTTTCATTCTATCTTTTTCTGATTGCTATACTAAAAATATATATATATTTTTTTAATTTGCATAAATTCAGTACAACAAATTGCGTATTACTCATTTTTATTCAAGTATTTTTGGGGAAAATTAAGTCAAAAATGTTGATGATCAATTTTAATATCCTAAATATTCATTTTATTTTCTTGATTCAAAATTTGATGAAATGTGACCAAAGACATATTTTTGACAGATTTTCTGAGAATCAAATTTAAAATAAAGCAATAAACCCCGTGAAGCTGTGGTTTACAGTGAATTTATAACAGCTAAGGGGCGTTGTTGTTATAAATTCACTGTAAACCACGGCTTCACGGGGCTTATTGCTTTTATAAAACGGTTATTCCATA
>NW_015662161.1:1393476-1403368 GCF_001515625.1 Sinocyclocheilus rhinocerous
AAAAAAAAAAAAAAAAAAAAAAGAAATTAGATTTCAAAGCCTATATTTACGACTAACATTTTTTGCATTGTGATATTATTTCCATGACAAATTTTTTCATATTTTCTCAAGTTTTTTGTCACTCCAAATTTTCATTCCATCTTTTTCTGATTGCTATACTAAAAATATATATATATATTTTAATTTGCATAAATTCAGTACAACAAATTGCGTATTACTCATTTTTATTCAAGTATTTTTGGGGAAAATTAAGTCAAAAATGTTGATGATCAATTTTAATATCCTAAATATTCATTTTATTTTCTTGAGTCAAAATTTGATGAAATGTGACCAAAGACATATTTTTGACAGATTTCCTGAGAATCAACCTTAAAATAAAGCAATAAACCCCGTGAAGCCGTGGTTTACAGTGAATTTATAACAGCTAAGGGGCGTTGTTGTTATAAATTCACTGTAAACCACGGCTTCACGGGGCTTATTGTTTTTATAAAACGGTTATTCCATATACGTAGTACCGGAACTATCCGTTATATAAAGTACAAGTTACTAAAGGCAATGCAGTCGCACTTTGTGTCCAGAATGAGTGCTGTACGCACCAAATCCGACAGTGTTTTACTCTACATTTGCAGGATAAGAAATCCTTATCAGTCTGCCACACACACACACACACACACTTCTGCCATGTCTTGTGGCCTAAGTTGTCCAGAGTCTGGCAAAGAGGCGACTGGATCCGTTCTCAGGGTGAGGAGGTGTGGATAGCGGGGCATCAGTCGTCTGAGCTGCTATCATGGCGCCGCCGGTAGCTTTGTGCCGGGGAGCCTCGACCAGCGCGGTGTCCATCAGAGGACGAGTCCGTGTCGTGCCGGCGGTGCTGGTGAGGGGGGGTCAGGGTCCTGTGCTCGGCCTTTAGCCCCCCTCCTGAATGGCTGTCACGGGCTCCGGCTCCACTCTGACTGCTCCTTGATGGATTAGGACCATGGTGGTCCCGGGGATCCTTTCTACGCCTGGGGAGCACAAAACACACCAAGACAATCATTTATTCCTGGTGAGCATGGGAAGTTTGGTTCCGTTTGAGGGGAAACCATAAGTCAGACATGGACTATGAGGAAGAGCCTGTCCTCGTCTTCTGTCACGGAGGCATAATGTGAATATCAGAGTCATTCTATAAGTTACGGCACATTTCACATCAGGAAAAAGTGTCAAGAAAATGCTCTCTCAATAAATCAACTACTGGTTTTAGTTTATATATGTTATCTGTTGTTTGCCGAACTTAATCATTAATCACCATTTTGATATTACAAAGAAAAATATGTTTTTGTTAGTGTTGAGTTTGTCAACTATGTTACAGATAAACTGTATGGATTTACAGGTAACTTAGTTGACAATTTCACCATTTTGACTCATAGTTTCAATTACAGGCCTTGTCTGGCCAACCAAATTTTATTTTCTTGATCCGGTTTTAATTTTTTATTCTTTTGTACCTTGTACAACAGTGAGCGCAAGCTACATTAGAGTGATTATTACATTTTAAATATGGATATTTTTCTTACAAAAACGCATCGATTCGCTACAGGAGGCCTTTGTTCACCCCCCGGAGCTGTGTGAGACACTTTTTTTTTTATGGATGGGCGCTTTTTATTTAACTTCTTTTGGACTGAAGCAATGCAACACCCGCTGAGTGCCATGAAACAGCTTGAAAGATCAAAGACAATTTTTAATATAACTCCGACTGGATTCGTCTGAAAGAAGAAAGTCATATACACCTAGGATGACTTGAGGGCGAGTAATTTATGGGCTAATTTTCATTTTTGGGTGAACTAACCCTTTAAGTTAATACTTCAATATTTTAACAACACGTTCACGTTTACTGTTCTCTGATTTTCACACTGACATGATGTAGGTAAGCAAATAAACCTTCTATTTTTAGCATTCACGTGTTTTATTTTGATTGTTTAAATATTAAAATAATGGGGTTAATGGCCTGCGATTCTTCCATTAACCCCAGCCAAGTAAAACCCTGGCATCATGTAACGTTAAATGCACTTTATGATGTTGATAAAGAATGGAATACATTTTCTTTCTCTTTGTTCTTATATATATATATATCAGCATGGAACAAATGAATCCCATTCAAATCTATGTGATAAAATGACTTGGGTAAGAAGTCTAGAAATAATCAAAAAGTAGTCCGAATACATTACCTAAAATCTAACATATTACTAAGATTGTAACTAAAAATCTGTGGGGCCGGTTGCATAAAAGATTTAGACTAGTCTTAAAAGTTAGTCATCTAATTTTGTTCTTTAAGACTGGTCAAAATTTTTTTAAATACGGTTATATAAAAATGTAGATTAGTCTAAGCTGAATCCAAAATATAAGCCTGATTATCCCTTGGTTAATTGCTAGTTGTTCAAACTGGTTCTTAAGACACTGTCTTAACATAGAGGCTAAGTTTATGCAACTGGCCCTGTGCTTATATATTAGTCTTACTTGCAAATTGCTTTGGAGTGTAAAGAAATAAATAATACTTTAGAAAACAGCTCACTACATTTTTTAATAAAGCCACATTGTGATCATTTTCTTCAAACCAAACATAGTTCTACCACTGTTGTCAAAAAACTCTCTAAGAAGAAAGAGGAAACTAAACTAAAAGATGTGATGAACTAAAACCAATAGAATTGTGTTACAACGCCCTCTTGTGATCCGACTGCGTTACACCACGGAGAAGGAAAACTAATTCTGTATGTTCACAATTTATAAACAAGCTACAACCAAAAGTAATACAGGTATTTGCTTTAGTTTACTATAGACAGTTGACCTTTTACTGAAGCTTTCAGAGTCGGAGTCTGAAGAGTCACTGCTGCTTCTGTGCTTTGTTTTCTTTTTTCTTTTCTTTTCCTTTTTACTCTTCTTCTTTCTGTCAGATCTGTAATTAATATCAGTACTCAACTTAGATACCGTGTCAGTAGTGACCTTTTTTGCAGTCATGAATTCTCAGGTTTCTTCTTTTCCACGTTTAAAAATCTTCCACATAAACGAACCACACAAACACGTATATATTATACCTTTTTTCTTCTTTATCAGGTCTGTGGGCTTCCTCAGGCGTCTTACTGGCTTCTTGCAGTCTATCAGCTTTGTGGTGCTGACAACAAATCAATAAATACAAGATCAGTGGTTTACAGTGCTTGTAATATGTGACCCTGGAGCACAAAACCAGTCTTAAGTCGCTGGGGTATATTTGTAGCAATAGCCAACAATACATTGCATGGGTCAAAATTATTGATTTTTCTTTTATGCCAAAAATCATTAGGATATTAAGTAAAGATCATGCTCCATGAAGATATTTTGTAAATTTATTACCGTAAATATATCAAAACTTAATTTTTGATTACTAATATGCATTGCTAAGAACTTCATTTGGACAACTTTAAAGGCGATTTTCTCAATAGTTTTTTGGGTTTTTTTGCACCCTCAGATTCCAGATTTTCAAATAGTTGTATCTCTGCCAAATATTGTCCTATCCTAACAAACCATACATCAATGTAAAGCTTGTTTATTCCGCTTTCAGATGATGTATAAATCTCAATATCAAAAAATTGACCCTTATGTCTGGTTTTGTGCTCCAGGGTCACATATTGTTGAGATATTGAAACCATGACACATTCTCATATTCAGATTAGTATCAAAACTAAAGTATTTATGTCTATGTACCGTGAAAACTGGCAAGCCCATCTTTACTGCTTCTTTTTCTTGTTTGGAAAGCACCATCCCTCTCCGTCCAGCCTCGTCCAAAAACACCAGAATCTCACATCTATTAGATTATTTTTATAAATGAAAGTAACGTATAATACTAGAAGAGCTAGTTACAAACTAGTGCGGTTTCTCAAACTGTAGTGATTTTATTTTGTCTAACATCAATATGCATTTCAAAAGTTTTTGCATTTCTCTTGTGGCCTCTGAATATAATAATAGATGCGCTCATTCAAATATTTATTAACAATATTGTCAGACCTTGTGTACTCGAGGTATATTGTTCAATCTTGGCAAGTGGCACTGTTTTATATTCATTCAGTACCAAGTGTACCAAGTCATTTTTTGCGTTTACCTTTTGTTGTGAGGGCAATTAAGCAATTGCACATTTTTCTGCACTTTTTAATCACGGTAAAGCACAAAAATCTCATTCTCGGTATAATATGTACTATAATGTTGACAATTAATATTATATTATCAAAGATTAGAGCGTTATAATTATGAAATTACCTAAATTGTATTTTCACATTATTGTAATATTGGCTGTAATGCATTTATGTCAGTTTTAATTACAGAAGAAAAAAAACTATGCATTCCTGTAATGAGAATTATATTTATTTGCATTACGTTTTCTGTTTAAAAGTTTTTAAAAAAGAAGCTGTTTAAAAAACCTTAACGTTCAAAGGTTTATAGGCCTTACAGAAGGATAGATAGATAGACGGAACATTCATTTGTTGACAAGGGTGGAAGAACATTTCCCACAATGCATCACCTATGTTTAAAATTCAATAAAATCCTGTTATTCCAATGCAAATGCCAATTAAATTGCATAACCCATCCATAATCCAAATCTAAGTTTTATTTTTCATGCAGCAATGTACGCAGTGCAAAGTTTCGCAAGTGAAAACCATATTAAAAAGCGGGACCGAATCTGAAATTGCGATGTTTGACATTGTGATAACAACAAAGTTTAACTTCTAAAGTATTCCACACTCCACCATACAATTACCCTTACTTTACAGTATCTTTAACAGGTAAAGAGAGGTCTGGATCAAGCAAACTTGTCATGAAGACTGTACACATACAGCACTGGCTTTACCTGGAGCTTTACCCCGAGCCCAGAGACCCTGTCCTCCGCGTCCCCTTCATCCGCCTCCGCTTCCCTCCGGCACACATCCGCAAGATCCTGCAGCAATGACATATGCGTCAGAAACAGCAACGAGAAATGCTACAAATCCCTGAAATGTTCTCGTTTGGATGTTTACAAATGCAAACCTCTTTGGTAAGGCCAGTTGGTTGTCTCTCGATTGCTTTATGACCCCTAAAATAGACGAAAATACATAACATTAGAGATGTGAGCTCATTTTCTTCCGCACTTGCCTGATGAATCAATCACACTCACAGCGCTGCTAACATGGCCTCGTGCTCCGCCTCTCGTACCGCTGCCATCTCCTGCTCTTTAGACAGAGACGCGCCGCCTTTCTTATCTTTGGCGTACCACGACAAATCCTTCCCTTTCTGCCACCGGCCCACCGGTGCCATGAGGGAATTCCCTGAGGAAAAAAGAACATAAAAAATCAACACAGGACCTTGGGTAAATCTAACACAAGTCATATTTCATCATATTTATATTTAGCTTAAGGACAAAGAAATATATGACCTTCAGGACCATTAGGATTTTTGCATTGTCACATGATTTTTATGACAATTAAGCAAATTTTTCTGCACTTTTCATCACTGTAAAACACATTAATCTCATTCTCGGTACTACGATGTTGAAACATATTATATTATCACAGATTAGACTGTCAGAAATATTTAATTATTTAAATTGTATTTTTACATAATTGCAATATTGGTTGTACTGCATTTAATTTACATCAGTTTTAAACAAAGAAAAAAAAACTATGAATTCCTGTAGTGAGAATTACTATTATTATTTTTTTTAATTTAGAATATTTAGAATAGAATAGAATATTTAGAATAGAATATTTGGAATTTTTTTAGAATAATAATAGAATTATTATTATTTATTTGCATTATGGTAATTAGACTTTAGTGGAAATTTTGCTTAACTGTCAAGAAAATAATTATATTAACTATATTAAAACCTACTAGTTTTGATTAATTTATATAAAAAATATTTATTTTATCAAAACTATTCGTTTTTATAAATATTTTGAATCAGTTGTTATTTTCCATTTTAATTTCCATTTTAGTGATTTTGTTGTGTTTTGTCATTTTTAGTGTTTTTTTTTATATATGTCTATATAGTTTTTATTCATTTATATTTCAGTTTTACTTATTTTATTACATCAAGTTGACTAATGACTAAAGTTAAACTAAATAAAAATGAGAAATGTTGCCTTGGCAACTAGTGGAAATAAAAATGTTTTTATATTTTATTTCAGTTAACATTTATTTTATCTTAAGCAACAAAAAATAGCTCATAGATCGAATTTTAGTTTCAGTTTTAGTTACCTTTAACAACCTGCATGGAAGCTCTGAATCAATATGCCAAGCTCATGCTGACCTTCTGACTGATAGAGAAAGGATAAGCAGGCAACTATGTAAACAAAATGAAAGGTCAGTTGAATGTCTTGGCAAAAAAAAAATGGTACATCAAATAAGGACTTCTACTATGACGATATTTTCTTATGAATATTAAACAGGTTGCGTCACGTTTACCCAGTAGGCCTCGCTGACGTCAGCACGGCATATTAAATATTCATAGACCTGGCCTGCGCTTTAGCAATGCGCATGCGCTCTAGTGAGACTCCTGCGGGACGCTCCAAGCAGGTTACCAGGCAACGCCTGCAAGACCTAATTAATATTCAGAAGCTCAGTCTTCGCCGTAGTAGGATTTGTAAAGTACCGAGTGCGACCGCGTCTCATGTCACTCTGGGTACCTTAACTAGTAGAAAGTTCAACACGTCCACACACACCTACAAGAGCCACAGCTGTGTCCGACACATAAAACAAGCAGACGATGTGATGAGAGATCACACCAAGGAGAAAGGTAGGAATGTCTGCATTTACGCTACAAATGCGAAAAACTTTATTCAGCAAAGAGACACGTTTAGCCCAGAAGACAATCTGCCATCATGAATAAGTAATATCTTTACACTACAGAAATGCAATCAAGCTACACAACTACTCGCTATTAGCGTTCTGAATAGGTTTATCAAGCCTGTGAACTGCAAAATGTTGGCACAAACCAGTTACATGAGCTCTAATCGGCTATTAGGAATTAATTCAAGTGTGTAAAGTGCAAAATAAGTGTGCTTGTATGAATATAATCGCATATTTGGGAATCGTTTTACACAGTAATCGTGTAGACTGGGTTGCTAGCCGCGGCTAGTTAGAGCTGTTAGCTCCATACTCACCTAAATAGTTCTCTCTGTGTTTATCCACCTTCACATCGTCCCAGTTGAACTGGTCCTGACCCCCCCTCTCACCCCTCCAGATCTCGATGAGCCAAACATGACTTCTGCTCATCCAGACACACTGAAAGATGTTTTACACACATGTGCAGCACAACAACCAGGCCTTGGTTTTCCACAACATCCGGGAACCCGCCTGCTTTTATATCATAAATGTAACATGAAGCGCTTTTCAATCACTACAAACACTAGGGCGTCGACCACGTTCCATTCAGTACGACATGACAAAATTGTTTCTTTTCTTTAAATTGTCCGTGAGGCGTTTCCCTGTAAGAATACGCGATCGCGATGTCAACATCATGTGCGGTTTGGCGCGCGGATGTTCTAAAGATCTGCGAGGCGTGCGTCGCCTTCTGATGACGCATCAGTAATGGCTCTCATGCGAAAAGCAGTCACCTGAGCGAGAGAGGAAGATTATAGGCGAAGCGAGAAAGACATTCTCCCCGTATTTGATCACTTCTTTTACAGAAATGCAATCAAGCTACACAACTACTCGCTATTAGCGTTCTGAATAGGTTTATCAAGCCTGTGAACTGCAAAATGTTGGCACAAACCAGTTACATGAGCTCTAATCGGCTATTAGGAATTAATTCAAGTGTGTAAAGTGCAAAATAAGTGTGCTTGTATGAATATAATCGCATATTTGGGAATCGTTTTACACAGTAATCGTGTAGACTGGGTTGCTAGCCGCGGCTAGTTAGAGCTGTTAGCTCCATACTCACCTAAATAGTTCTCTCTGTGTTTATCCACCTTCACATCGTCCCAGTTGAACTGGTCCTGACCCCCCCTCTCACCCCTCCAGATCTCGATGAGCCAAACATGACTTCTGCTCATCCAGACACACTGAAAGATGTTTTACACACATGTGCAGCACAACAACCAGGCCTTGGTTTTCCACAACATCCGGGAACCCGCCTGCTTTTACATCATAAATGTAACATGAAGCGCTTTTCAATCACTACAAACACTAGGGCGTCGACCACGTTCCATTCAGTACGACATGACAAAATTGTTTCTTTTCTTTAAATTGTCCGTGAGGCGTTTCCCTGTAAGAATACGCGATCGCGATGTCAACATCATGTGCGGTTTGGCGCGCGGATGTTCTAAAGATCTGCGAGGCGTGCGTCGCCTTCTGATGACGCATCAGTAATGGCTCTCATGCGAAAAGCAGTCACCTGAGCGAGAGAGGAAGATTATAGGCGAAGGGAGAAAGACATTCTCCCCGTATTTGATCACTTCTTTTCCCCGATGTATGTTAGGTTTATCTCCAGGTTTTTGTCAGGTGAGTTGAAACGAGCTATAGCTTTAAATCATATGTGATGGTCGCCAGTAGCATCATCTTTCTTTGTTGAGGATACAGTAAAGAAGTTCTGGCTCTGATTTTGACACTGAAAAGGAGCCTATTACCTTCAAGTGCCTTATGTCAGTCACAGCTGTGTGCAATGCCCTGCATAGTGATGCTGTTGTTTATTAGTTATTAATTACATGCAGTGGTGGACAAAGTACACAAATCAAGTATTTAAGATTAAATGCCCCCAATGAAATATTACTCCAGTCAAAGTAATAATTTATCATAATCACTAGTATGTTATGTTGATAAGCTCTGTTGGCATAATGACGATTAATGAATAATTGCTTATCTTATTACATTATCTTAATATTTATTAATATTTCAAATTGATTTGAAAAAATAAGCTGTATTAACTTAATGATATTTGACCCTGGACCACAAAACCAGTCATAAGGGTCAATTTATTGAAATTGAGACTTATGCATCATCTGAAAGCTGAATAAATAATCTTTCCATTGATGTATGGTTTGTTAGGATAGGACAATATTAGGCTGGGATACAACTATTTGAAAATCTGAGGGTGCAAAAAAAAAAATCTAAATATTGAGAAAATCACCTTTAAAGTTGTCCAAATGAAGTTCTTAGCAATGCATATTACTAATCAAAAATTAAGCTTTGATATATTTACGGTAGGAAATTTACAAAATATCTTCATGGAACATGATCTTTACTTAATATCCTAATGATTTTTGGCATAAAAGAAAAATCGATAATTTTGACCCATACAATGTATTTTTGGCTATTGCTACAAATATACCCCAGCGACTTAAGACTGCTTTTGTGCTCCAGGGTCACATATTGTCTTGATAACTTAAAAAATTAAGCAGTGGATTTCTAGTTCCCAGCATGCTTTGCATAGGACTGGATAAGGAGAAGGCTGGGTTGGGTGTGACAGGTTTGGTTTGCGGTGAGCTGATTGGAGCACACACACAAACATTCAGATCACACTGAGTGCTGTGAGTGTTTTCAGTTTCATTTACACGCACCAAAGTGACACGTTAACACTTGAGCAAGGTAAGCAGTGCCCAAACAGAGCTTGGATTGTGATGCAAATTTAGTTGTTGCAGGGCTCTACGCTTACTTTTCTTTTTAGGAGCGCTTGTGCTCCTAATTTAAAAAATTTAGGAGCACGGTCAAAAATTTAGGAGCACCTTCTAATCAGTAATCAAAAATTCTGATAAAAAATTAACCTTCCCATTACGAGGTAATATTTGACTCCTTTAAGTGATTTATAGGGAATTTTGTTTTTACCTTTGTAATGGCATTTTTCTAACTTTATTAAAAGTATGTCATCATCTGTCAAATTCTTTAAAAAATTATATTTTATAAGCTTTTTAAAATTTTTATT
>NW_015662161.1:1403397-1404152 GCF_001515625.1 Sinocyclocheilus rhinocerous
TTACACCCTGTCAACACTTTGTTATAATGAGAGGATACGTCTGTGATACATTACTCAATGCTGCAGAAACACGTAAGTACGTTAGAACCTTGAAGCTCCCTCAGCGCAAACACAAATATGCTGATCGGGTCAGTCGCACAGGTGCTCCTAAATATTATTTCATAGTCGCACGCAGTAGTTTCGCACTGTAGAGCCCTGTGTTGTTATTAATAATGTATTATAATAAATATTGTTTGAATGCTTAAATATAAACTTAGGAGAGTAGTGTTTACAGTTCATGCTAAAGAAGTCGTGTAATGAAAGAGACACCATTGACATTATCACTAACATGTAAGGTTCTTTATTGATTTTCTTTAGAAAAAGATTAGTTTGATTGCTTGTGTGTGTGTGTGTGTGTGTGTGTGTGTGTGTGTGTGAGAGAGAGAGAGAGAGAGAGTGTGTGAGTGTGTGTGTGAGTGAGTGTGTGAGTAGGCCTGTCACGAGAAAAACTTTTTGTTGTGCGATATATTGCCCCAGAAATAATTGCGATAAGCGATATTATTGTCAGTCAAAAGACCATTTTGCACTGTATTGCTGAAAAACACAATCACTACTTAGCCAGATGTCCGTATGCACAAAGGCACAGATCCCTAAAAAATACCATATCTGCAGATGGAACTTTGTTTGTAGAAGCATTTTTTTTATTTGAACTAGCAACTCATGACTACACCACGTTATGTACGAGAAGCTGCAAAAGACACAGGCGCAAGTGGAAT
>NW_015662161.1:1404408-1498403 GCF_001515625.1 Sinocyclocheilus rhinocerous
GTGAGTGAGTGAGAGTGTGTGTGTGTGTGTGTGTTTGGATGGATCCTGGGGATCAAAAATATAGTAAAACATAATATAATATTGTGAAATATTATTACAATTTAAAAGATCTCTTTTCTATTTCAGTTTATTTTCAAATGTCAAATTTGCTGTTTTTATGATATTTTTGTGACATTCAGCATTCAAAAGTTTAGGCTAAGTAAGATTACAAAAATGTAATACTGTTATTCAGCAAAGATGCATTAAATTGAACAAAAAAAGTGACAGACACTATTTCTATTTCAAATAAATGCTGTTCTTTTGAACATTCCATTCATCAAAGAATTCTGAAAAAAAAAATATTTTTTTACTATTTAGCAGCAAAAACTGTTTTCAACATTGACAATAATAATAACCATTAATAATAATTGATTACCAATATTAATTGAGCAGTAAATTAGCATAGTAGAATGATTTCTGAAGGATCATATGAAACTGAAGAGTGGAGTAATGATGCTGAAAATTCAGTTTTGCGTTACAGGAATAAATAATATTTAAAAACATTATTTTACAATATTTAATGTATTTTTGATCAGAAAATGTAGCCTAGGTAAGCATAAGAGACTTCTTTCAAAAACAGATCAGTACTAAGTAAATAGTTTGATAAAGAAAAAAGTGACTTTATTCTGAAAGTGTGTTTTGTCTTGAGGTTTTCTCTCTGTGTCTGGTGTGGTTTAGCGATGGCTGGACCGAGGCCTGTGGTGATGAGCGGACCGTCTGGAGCTGGCAAAAGCACTCTGCTGAAGAAGCTGCTCAAGGAGTTTGATGGCGTATTTGGCTTCAGCGTTTCCCGTAAGTCACATACTGAAGTACAAATGCTGAAAAAGTAAAAATAATCAAGAATGATCTTTTACCAGATACGACGCGGAGCCCCCGTCCAGGAGAGGAGGACGGCAAAGGTTAGGCTTTTGATCTGCTACAGAAACACCGTTTTTCTGAAAATATCATTGCATTATCCTCACTGAACAAAACCCAGCAAGCATGACATGCTTTCACAACAATGACATACATTCATTACATAAACAGCTAGTTATTTGAGTGACTAGTCAAACAGAATCTCATCTTAAGGCCTGCTCACCACAAGACAAATGTTTGGTGGAAAAATTTGGTGCGATTAAACATTTTAATTTGAATGAACGGCAGTTTATGTGGCTTTTCAGGCCAAGTTGTTTGATAAAAAACCATAGCAAAATTTTTTTTTATAATATCTGTGGCTGTTTGACTTTTTTTCTTCTCTGTGACAAGCGGGTGTCAGAAACCGAAAGTTACGCAGTGCTGCCATTGTGTTTATGTAGATTAAGTATATTAATAAAAAAAAGAAATACAAATAGGGTATATCAACATTTTGATAAGAAAATGGCATATGATATATCTTTTCCATACCTTCCGCCTACTGTCAAAGTGTGAAATTGCATTTTCATTTATCCATCTGTTTTTTTTTGTTGTTGTTTTTTTCACATTGGTCTGAGACAAATGGAACGTGAAAATTAGTTTTTGAGCTGAACATTAGTGTTGGTGAGAGCAGACCTTGCAGTTTCTATACACATGATGAGCTAAAAATGGGGGGGGGCAAATACGTGCTTTATGAATTTGTGTTGTCCGTTTCTTGTCATTTCTATTGGTATTCTGGCTTATCAGTCAATGAGAGACCTATCTTCTGAAAAATTCCCCCTTTTTTTCAGATTATCATTACGTTACCAGGGAAGTGATGCAGGCAGACGTAGCTAAGGGTGAATTTCTCGAAAATGCAGAATTTTCAGGGAACATGTATGGAACAAGGTATAGTTCCCTTATTAAGAGTCTTGTTCGTATGTGAAGGTACATCGCTGATACTTTGATACTAATAGAATTTCCTAAAGGTTTTTGTGATAACTGAATGGTCTAGAACAGGAGTGTCCAATCCTGCAGAGTTTGATTCGCTGATCCAGCTGTGTTTGACTCTCTGGTGCCTGGTGTTTTTCAATGAAATGAAAGTAGTATATTTTAGTTTTTACTTTATTGTACTAAATTTTATTTATGGAATGGTTATGATCCATTTATTACCTGTTAACCACTTTTTGAGCGCAGACCTGAAAATTTCCAACTTAAACTGACGTAAATGTTTATTGCTTTGGAGCACAGACTTTGCTTTGGTCTCTTTTTAAAGAAGACACTTGGAAAATAGCTTCTGAAGTGAAAAAATATATACTGTATATATATCATATAATATGAAAAATGCACAAAACATTTACATTTTATCTGAAATATGTAACGTTTTACTCTCAAACTGTGTGAAAACCAAAGCCCTATATCGAAACGAGTTGTGTTCCAAATATGAGGTTGACATATAAAAAAAATGAGTTTTCAGTAAGATTTTGTTTGGGCGCAGTACCAAACGTTTCCACTAGATGAAATACGCTTCCAATTCGTTTCCAGTGTGGTCATTTTTGACCGCAAACCATACAAGTGTGGCAATTTAAAAAAAAAAATGTCAAGACCATTAAATCTTTTCGAATCATGTCCTTTACCAAGTTTCGTACAATTCCGATGAAGTAAACAATAAATAAATAAATATACATTTTCTGTCAGAAATGACCGAACAGCACCAGAGGGTTAATTAGGTTGGAGCTAAACATCTGTTAGTGATGGGAAGATTGGATTATTTTACTGACGTTCTCATTCATCAAAACAATTGTAGTCATCAAGCCATTCCATTCGTTTCCAGTGTGGTCATTTTTGACCGCAAACCATACAAGTGTGGCTATTTTTTAAAAAAAATTTCAAGACCATTTAATCTTTTCGAATCATGTCCTTTACCAAGTTTCGTACAATTCCGATGAAGTAAACAATAAATAAATAAATATACATTTTCTGTCAGAAATGACCGAACAGCACCAGAGGGTTAATTAGGTTGGAGCTAAACATCTGTTAGTGATGGGAAGATTGGATTATTTTACTGACGTTCTCATTCATCAAAACAATTGTAGTCATCAAGCCATTCAGTTGATTAGAGTGGCATTACATATTATATTTTCAACAGCCAATTTCTCCAAACACGTCCACCTATGCAATCTTGATCGTATTCCAAATGAGGAAATCATTATAATGCAGCCAAAGATATGAGGAACATGAATGATTACTTATCCTCCCTCGTTCATTTGTCTTGGAACAACCCATCACTACTCGTATTCAAACTAGAGAAATACTGTATATGCATGTAATTGTAACTAACATCATTTTTGCCCCGTTTACAGTAAAGCAGCTGTACAGGCCGTTCAGGCCAAAAATTTGATTTGCATTTTGGACATTGACATGCAGGGAGTGAAGAACATCAAGAGAACCGATCTCAACCCCATCTATGTGTCCATCCAGCCTCCGTCAATGGAAACCCTGGTGAGAAATCAGCCATCTTTTTGAATTATCCGTCTTTTTCACGTTTTAATCAAAAACTTCATTTCTTCAGGAAAAACGCTTAAGGGATAGAAAAACGGAATCTGAGGAAAGTCTACAGAAACGTTTACATGCAGCCAAAGTTGACATGGAAATAAGTAAGTGTCCGTTCCTGTGCTAATTATTTAGAATAAAATACTGCAGTAATTGTTTTCACATCTAACTGTTATATATCCATATTTCAGGTAAAGAGCCAGGTTTATTTGATGTGCTGATTATCAATGATGACCTTGACTTAGCGTATGGGAAATTAAAAGATGCTCTTCTTGAGGTAAGATTTTCCAGTCACTAGGGGCCAGATTTACTAAACATGGCAATCCCTTTAAAAAGCACCAATGCAATGTACCCCGCACATTACAAAAGATGCCCGTTCTACTGTTACATCCCTATTCATTATAACATCCCTCTAATGTCTTCCTCCTTTTATCTGTGATCTCTTTCTGTCATGTGAGAGTAAGCTCCTCGTGGTTTCTCTTCCTCAAACAGGAAATCCAGAAGGTCAGAGACACCAACAATTCGTAGACGAGAGCACACCTGCTAACCACAGCGACCTTCAAACCTCAACATTCCACCCAGGAAAGACTTTCTGAGGTTCAGTCGATACTCCCAACACTGCTGAACGTCAAACATTTATACATTACTATACGGTGCAGGCTAATATTATATATACTGAGTTTATTTCATGACCACGTACGTTACGTAATTCCTGGGCTAAAGATCAGAAACATGAAGCTTCAACCAAGAAACACTCTGAAAGTCCTTGTTTTTGAAAAGTTTGTTTTGATTTTTGATCAATGGAAGAGACATAGTACAGATTGTAGATTTTATATATCTATCTAGCACGTTCACTAATTTATTGGTTTTTTTTTCTATGCTGATATTTTATTATAACTCATTCTTTGCTGTTGCAAACACAACGCAGCTTTCCATTCGCAACATTTTAACATTCAGAGCTATTATCTGCACCTACGTGTTGCACCTGCTTTCACTCAGATATAATTGCATCTGAACGTCTGACAAGTCGAGGAAAGCCTGGTTTCTTAACTAATACCTAATTCTTAAATGATGGAAATGGTTGCGTCTCATCATGTTCCGCGTACACATTACATGCACGTTACTCCGAATCAGATTACGCTTTTGTAAATAAGGATATTTCACTTTAATATGTTTACCAGCTTTGAAAGTTTTATAGAGTTCAAAGCCGATGCAGGCTTTGTTTCAGACTCTGTTTTTAGCGCAAGGCAGCTTATAAACACAGCCACAAGTCTCTTTAGTAGGTTTAGGAGACATTATTGATGCTTTTAGTCTTACACAGCTGATCTTTAGTAGATCGTTCCAGCAGTTCTGATCTATTCCTGTTAATATTAAATGTGACCATCAAATAATACTGATACCAAAATAATACATCATTTTAAACTGAAATGATAGATTACATGCACAATTCATTTTACCTAAATTACACCATTATGTTTGTTACCGTTTGAAACATTTCTTATTATAATAAAAGTAACAAAACAATTTTTGTTCAACAAAACAAAATACTCAAAAATGTGAAATCGTGAGCTAAATGGTGGTTTCAGTCCACCTGGTATAATGTATAACAATAGTTTTACATGTATATAACATACAACAATAATAACAAAAGCAAGAGTTTTAAAATGGGCTCTTGTGTTTTTCTATTGAGCACACACACACGTTTATATTTGTTTCTCCCAACCTTCAAAGTACTGTATGTTACTCATTGTCCATTGAGTGTGAAAAATATGTAATATAATAACTTGTGATGTACAGACCTACAAATGAAAAATGAAGTTTATCAAAATGGAACAAAGGTTTTCCTAAAATGGCACAATTTTTAAAAAAAATCCGAAGAAGCCAAATGACCAGACACCAGCTTTTTCTGGCATGTAGAGCGACTTTGTGTATGTGGCGCATTTACAAGTTAACTTGTTTTGTGTTTTTATTTTTAAATATAGTTGTCATGCCATGGTTTGCTGTCTCTAGGGAATCTTAGAAAACTGCAGAACTCATGTCATTCCTTGGTGCATCTTAAACATTTCCTTGAAAGAAATCTGTCAAATGTTTGTGGTGTATGTGAAATCTGAGAAATTCCGTTAATGTCTCAAAACAATGTCTAAACCAAATGTCACCGTTTTCTTCTTTTTATTCTAGAACTATTTACATGTACCGTGCAAGTGTAATAAAACTGCACCATTACAGTGAAGTATGTGACTGTCTGATTAGTTATCAGTAGAAATATACATTATAATATCTTATTTGTGACCCTGGAGCACAAAAGCAGTCTTAAGTCGCTGGGGTATATTTGTAGCAATAGCCAAAAATACATTGTATGGGTCAAAATTATTGATTTTTCTTTAATGCCAAAAATCATTAGGATATTAAGTAAAGATCATGTTCCATGAAGATATTTTGTAAATTTCCTACTGTAAATATATCAAAACTTAATTTTTGATTAGTAATATGCATTGCTAAGAACTTCATTTGGACAACTTTAAAGGCCATTTTCTCAGTATTTTGATTTTTTTGCACCCTCAGATTCCAGATTTTCAAATAGTTGTATCTCTGCCAAATATTGTCCGATCCTAACATGTATATAGCCTATTGTATTTGATGATATTGATTTTATGTTAATAATAGTTAACCCTTGTTTAAATTTTTTTCATTTTGGCTGTGTTAGTGCAAACAACATACATTTTTACCAAAATGTGTATTTTTATATTTCACCCACATTTCCTTTCATAAATCTAATTCACACTAGTTAGTTAGATGTCCCAATGTCCCAATCGAAACCCATTAAAACTGCAATATTTAATCCAGGTAGCAATTCTGACAAAAAACACACACAAAATCTATTACTTTCCATATACTAAATGCTAAGCAGGAAAAAATATAAAAGTTAATGGATTATGTTTTGTCTGTGTACCCATGATTCACTGTAGATTAATATTCAGCCTGCTATTAAATACATCCGGTCACACTTTAGTTTTGGAACCAATTCTCACTATTAACTTTTGCCTCAATAAACTCCTAATTTGCTGCTTATTGATAGTAAGGTAGTTGTTAAATGTAGGTCTGGAGTAGGGTTAAGGGATCTAAAACATGATCATGCAGAATAAGTCACTGATAGGTGCTTTATTAGTATTAAACAGCCAATATTCTAGTAATATGCATGCTAATAAGCAACTACACTGAACAAAATTATAAACGCAACACTTTTGTTTTTGCCCCCATTTTTCATGTGCTGAACTCAAAGATCTAAGACTTTTTCTATGTACACAAAAGGCCTATTTCTCTCAAATATTGTTCACAAATCGGTCTAAATCTGTGTTAGTGAGCACTTCTCCTTTGCCAAGATAATCCATCCACCTCACAGGTGAGGCATATCAAGATGCTGATTAGACAGAATGATTATTGCACAGGTGTGCCTTAGGGTTAGGGTTAGGGCTAACCCTAAACAATAAAAGGCCACTCTAAAATGTGCAGTTTTACTGTATTGGGGGGTCCTCTGCACAAACTGTCAGAAACCGTCTCAGGGAAGCTCATCTGCATGCTCGTCGTCCTCATCGGGGTCTCGACCTGACTGCAGTTCGTCGTTGTAACCGACTTGAGTGGGTACAGTAAAACTGCACATTTTAGAGTGGCCTTTTATTGTGGCTAGCCTAAGGCACACCTGTGCAATAATCATGTTGTCTAATCAGCATCTTGATATGCCTCACCTGTGAGGTGGATGGATTATCTTGGCAAAGGAGAAGTGCTCACTAACACAGATTTAGACAGATTTGTGAACAATATTTGAGAGAAATAGGCCTTTTGTGTACATAGAAAAAGTCTTAGATCTTTGAGTTCAGCTCATGAAAAATGGGGGCAAAAACAAAAGTGTTGCGTTTATAATTTTGTTCAGTGTAGTTAATAGTGAAAACAGGATCCTAAACTAAAGTCCTTTAGGAATGTTTGGTTGCCATCGAGTCAGATACGGGAGTCAAAGTGGAGCGGCAAAACACAGTTTCTTTTTATTCCAGGAAATAGTCTCTATTAATGAAATATTAAAGCTCTCAGCTGAACAAATTCTAGTACTTGTATTAAATTCTAATATTTTTAACAACAACCAAGCATGTTTTCCACAAGCTTAAGATTGTGAGAAACAAACAGGTACAATACAAAAGTGCAAAATGTAACATAAAACATTGTGAAATGAGAGGCAAATGTGAAACAGGACTCAACAAAAGAAGCAAGTTGCTGGCTAATATTCACATCAGCAACACTGAGATGATGATGATGATGATGAAGACCAGCTATACATAATGAATGGTGTGCTGAACTGAGTGGCTTATTGAAGCAGGCTGTGAATCTTCTGGCTGATGGCTGGTTAGAAGTGCTGTTATACAAATGTTTTAATTGCTCATGATCTCACAGTGTCTCAAAACGAAGTCTAAAAAGACTCACCTTGACACTTACTTCCTAAACGAGCCTCACCAAACGCACAGGCTAACATATGAGACCGATCTCCGGTGGTCTTCTTCACTCATTTAAAAATGATAATAAATTAGACACTGTAAAACCAGTTTCATGTTGCTGGGTGTGAATATGTGGCCTATCAGAGCACAGCTACACCTCCATCACAGCGGCTGGTGATCATGTTACCGATCTCCGTCCACGTGTCCAGGTGGGGGTCGTAGATTTCGACCGAGTCGACAGTGACCGGCGCTGAAAAGTCCCGGCTAGAGGTCCGACCTCCCACCGCATACAACAAACCATTAACGGCTGCAACCGTTACCCCAGCACGCGGGACGGCCATCGACGCCACCTCCACCCACTTCTCCTGCAACAACAGAGCCATATGCATATGAGTCAAAACATTTGCATAAAGGGTTGCATTTTTGGTAATGTCAACAGCGTTGCATGTAGGGCTGCAACTAACTATTGTTTTGATCATTCTGTTGATTATTTCTTAAAAATCCAAATATTTGTTACAATTTAATAATTTAAATTTTAAAAAGTTTTAATTAATTATTACAAATGTTATTCTACATCCTGCCCAGTGCTGTCCTCCAAACAACGTGCAATTTGAAGTCTATAAAAACAAATATTGAATGTATCTGTGTAGGCTATGTATACATTATGCGCAAAAAAGGGTAAAATATATGACATTCTATAACAAAAACAAATGTTTGCTTACCATTTTAAAGCTGAAGTTAAAATCACTAAATTAAAAATCATAAAACAAAAGCACACACTAAACAAGGAACAAGCACTCATCTGAACAAAGTAATTCTATCAGATTTACGTCAATTAACTACTTTTAATTCCCTTTTCTATTGAAGCCCATTTCCGCCACAGGATAAAAAATTGTGAGTTTATTTCTCACAATTCTGTCTTTTTTTCTGAGAATTGCGACTTTATTTCTTGCAATTGCGAGTTTATAGGCTTTCTCGCAATTCGGACTTTATTTCTCGCAATTCTGAGTTTGCATCTTGCAATTCTAACGTTTTTCTCAGAACTGCGAGATATAAACATGATATTGCGATATTTTACAAAGTCACGATTATAAGAAAAAAACACTCGGAATTGCGAGATTTTTTTAAATCACAATTGCGATTTCATGACTTTCAATTGCAATATATAATCCTGCGATTCTAAAAAGAAAAGTCAGAATTGTAGATGTCAAATCGCAATTACGAGAATTGTGAGAGAAAAAGTCACAATTATTTTTTTTAAATTCTATGGCAGAAACAAGCTTCTATACTTTACTGTTACTGGTCTCATAAAAACACAATTCTTCGCGTTACATGTACAATTGTTTAATTTCTATCAAGAAATATTTTAGTAAAATGTATTAAGTCAGAATGATTGCATGCTCCGTCTGTTTGACGCACAGGACAAGCCGCATTAAATGATATGCTTATATGTTTGTTATTTCTGTAAAGTAACATGACCGGCAGATGTGCACAGTGCATAGACAAGATTAATCAATAATCAAATTCATCCGGTTATTTTCATTATTGATTAGTTGTTGCAGCCCTATATGGATCAGACTTTATGGGGTTCTAACCTCCTCCAGGCAGTACTTCTCCACTGTGTCCAATGATCCCAGAGCCTCATTCCAGCCTCCTACAGCGTAGATGCAGTTATTGAGGCTAGCTACACCCACGTACGCCCGTCGGGTCACCATGACCGGCAGGGCGCTCCAGCGGCGAGAGATGGGGTCGTAAACCTCAGCCGAGCGCAGCTCCGTACCCTCATCACTGATGCCACCAATCACATAGATGAAGCCTGGAACAGACGCACAACATACTGAAGACAAGGGCCTGCATACTTTCTTCATATTTCCACAGTGCACTAAAAGTATGCACTGGCTTGGTTACTGGTTAACGTTATTTTCCCTGCCAGAGTGCTACAGCGGTGGTGTATTTTTGTAGGCAGTGCTGGGTAGCAACCGATCACATAAAAAGATTCCACAAATTAGGTACTTGTAATTAGATTACATTTTAAAATGCTTGTAATCAGATTACAGTTACTTTTCTATAGATTACATGATTACGTATGCAGTAATTCATTATTTATTGATTCGCCTTAATCTTTATTCTCTCCCTAAAATTCTACACTTTGATGGTTGACTATTTTAAAAAGAGTTTTTAAAATGAAATCCGTTTAATTTGCTATTTTCGCTTTTCATCAACTCACAAACTACAGTTTGGTAAACCCTGGCATACTGTAATGTTTAATACATTTCATGATGTTTTGTAATTAGATTACATTTTAAAATGCTTGTAATCAGATTACAGTTACTTTTCTATAGATTGTAATCTAATTCTGTATAGTAATTCATTATTTATTGATTCGCCTTAATCTTTATTCTCTCCCTAAAATTCTACACTTTGATGGTTGACTATTTTAAAAAGAGTTTTTAAAATGAAATCCGTTTAATTTGCTATTTTCGCTTTTCATCAACTCACAAACTACAGTTTGGTAAACCCTGGCATACTGTAATGTTTAATACATTTCATGATGTTGATAAAGAATTGAATAGATTTTCTTATCAGTAATGTCAAAAGTAATCTAAAAGTAGTTAGAATACATTACCTAATATGTGTAATCCAATAGATTGTGTTACAAACTACAATTTCCGTCATGTAATCTGTAATCAGTAACTAACAGACTACAATTTGTAATCTACCCAGCACTGTTTGTTGGCCAAAACCCTGAAACGAGTTAACATTGTAGCACTTCCAGTGCCATCTTCATGAAGTCAGTGGATGGTTTTTTTGTGTGTTTTTGGTTAAATGCCTGAAATAAGGTGTGTAGTTAACACAAGCTTAAAAGATTTCATCATTTGCTTGAAATGCATGTTCAAGTCCAATGAATTAATCCTTCAAAAGACATTTATTAAAGGAATAGCTGACCCAAAAAAGAAAATGTTGTCATCATTTTCTCACCCTCACGTCAATCCGAATCTGTTTAAGTTTCTTTCTTATGTTGAACACAAAATATTTTTTTAAAGAAAGAAACTCATGCAGGTTTGGAACGACATGAGGGTGAGTAAATGATGACAAAATGTAATTTTTGGGTGAACTTTTCCTTTAACACGATTGGGTTTAACAAGGTACTTGCGTACCTTGCAGCTCACAGCAGCCAAAATAATATCGAGGAACAGCCATGCTCCCAATAACCTCCCATTTATTTTCTTCTGGGTCATATCGTTCCATGGTCTTCCCGATTTCTGAGCCAATCCAGCCACCTGAAACCATAACCATTTACATTCAAGCCAGACATTTTTATGCAATGCAACATTCATTGCCCTCAATGTGTACATTTTATCATTGCATGCATGCATTGCCAGGGAAAACATTACCTTGGCAGGAATGTTGCTAAAAGCGTTAACAAATCACAAGGTGTTACAGTGCGACTGAACAAAACCCTGAAGAGCGAAGCAGACTGACAGTGCCTAAACTCATCCTGCCGGAAAGCATCTAAATCTGCGTACCAAGTGCGTAAAGAGCTCCATGACAGGAACAAACTCCAACCCCACAGCGTGGATAGTTCAGAGACGCCACTGCCGCCCACTGCTTGGTCACTGGGTCGTACCGCTCCGTGCAGTCGAAAATCATGGAGTCCTTTTCTCCTGTGCAACACAAGACGGCTGTATGTTTATTATTTCCTCAATTGTAAGTCGTTTTGGATCTGCTAAATGAATAAATGTACTGTAAATGTAAATGCAGTGCAGCATTTGGGATCATTTAGTGCGTCCCAAATCAAAATATGTTGCAATGAGTTTTCCAGATAGTCTGCTATTTCCGGTGGAAATTTGAAGTGCACACTAATATTGCCCAAAACCCACTGCGCACTGGATGAAGATTTGATTTGATTAGAACAACAAACATGAATTAAAAAGTGTCAAAAAACTGAAGCATGGTGGATGTGCAATGGCTAAGTAGAAAGGTTTCGAAATAATTAGTAGTTTCTTGCACAGAGCAATTGTTTTGCTTCACAAGACCCAAATATATCGTCAGGAGCCACAGGGATTCATTTTGTGTTGCCTATATATGCTTTCTTTGACTCTCAAAGTGATGGTAGCCGTTGACTTGCATTTTATTAACTCTTTTCCCGCCACACATCTTCTGAAAGAGTACTGAATATCTGTATCAAAACAAGGCGAAGAAGCAGAAAGCAGTGGTCGCGTATGTAAGCAGATTCATATGTAAAATAACGCCAACATCACACATTAAACAGCATATCAAAACTGCCTAATGTTACCAAATTAAATGTGATCCTGGAGCACAAAACCAGAATTAAGCCGCTGAGGTATATTTGTAGCAATAGCCAACAATGCATTGTATGGGTCAAAATTATCAATTTTTATGCAAAAATCATTAGGATATTAAGTATAAATCATGTTCCATGAAGATATGCCGTAAATTTCCTACCGTAAATATACCAAAACTTGATTTTTGATTAGTAATATGCATTGCTAAGAACTTCATTTGGACAACTTTAAAGGTGATTTTCTCAATATTTAGATTTTTTTGCACCCTCACATTCCAGATTTTCAAATAGTTGTGTATCAGCCAAATATTGTCCTATCCTAACAAACCATACATCAATGTAAAGCTTATTTATTCATCTTTCAGATTATGTATAAATCTCAATAAAAAAAATAATTGACCCTTATGACTGGTTTTGTGGTCCAGGGTCACATATGTCGATCCAGGAAGTGGTTTAGGTCCGTGCAAGCTTTGGATGTATGTTTTGATAATCGTTCTGAATCTGATCTTGATTTTCTCAGATTTTTGTTCAAAATGTTGTTTTTTTTCATGAAACTTACCAACGGAGGCTCTGTTCTTTGTTTTGGCATCTTGCATGTTCATACAACTAAATATTCTGGGGGCCATTAAACTTTTGTGAAAATGATCAAAAACGCTGGCGGGGAAAGAGTTAATGACCAAGGACCATGGTTTCAGCTAAAAATCTTCTAAGAAAACGTCACCTACATCTTGGATGGCCGAGGGTGAGTGAATTAACAGCAAATTTACATTTTTAGGTGAAATATCCCTTTAAGTCTGCAGGTTTTTTTTTTTTATCCACTTTCTCAAGAATAAATTAGAAGTAATACTGATATTACTAGAAGTACAGATGTTTGCATGGGTCCTAATATTGATATGTGGCAACACTACAGAAAATACACAAAAAAAAAACACACACTTACCCCCCACTACATATATCATGCCTTCCAGGACGGCCACCCCGAGTCCACTGCGGGCCTGATGCAGGGAAGACACGGTGGTCCAGTACTGACTGAACGAATCAAAGCGCTCAACACAACTCAAAGCCCGACTGTCACTCCATCGGCCGCCCTGCAGACGAGTGTAACCGCCTGAGAGACAGAAGAAAGACGTTGAATTGGACAAACGATTAAAGGGATAGTTCACCCAAAAATGAAAATCCTGTCATTAATTACTCACCCTCATGCCGTTCCAAACCCGCAAGACCTCCGTTCATCTTCAGAACACAAATTAAGATATTTCTGATGAAATCCGAGAGCTCTCTGGCCCTCCCATAGACATACACATATACGCGGATACACTGTTTACGTTGTTTATGCTTTGATCTGAACATAAACAACGTATCCGCGTACATACGTTGCATACATTGTTTACGTATGTGATACTCTCCAAAATGGTGCTATAGGGTGATGCAGAGGAAGCGAATTGTTGAATAAAGTCATTATTTTTGTTTTCTTTGCGCACAAAAAGTATTCTCGTAGCTTCATAAAATTAAGGTTGAACCACTGATGTCACATGGATTATTTTAACGATCTCCTTGCTATGTTTCTGAGCCTTGATCGTGGTAGTTACCTTGCTGTCTATGGGAGGGTCAGAGAGCTCTCAGAATGCATCAAAAATATCTTAATTTGTGTTCCGAAGATGAACGAAGGTCTTACGGGTTTGGAACGGCATGAGGGTGAGTAATTAATGACAGAATTTTCATTTTTGGGTGAACTATCCCTTTAAGATGAGTATCACATCTGCACGCTCGCGGAAGAGTTCCCGTACCAATGGCGTAGAGGTACTTGCGGGCTTTTCTCCGGGGCCGGGCCTTGGCCGTCTGCAGAAGGCTGAAAGGTTTGCTCTCTTTAGGGGACTTGTTGACTTCAGTGTACTCTCTCAGAAGGGTTTGCAATGCAACTCGCAAACTGAAGTCAGAAATACCTGCAGGAGAATGTCTCGTTACCAATGTGTACACAAAAACAAACATCATAAAACAGATCATTCCAGCTCTAAACTACGATTAGATGAGCCACATTGTAAAATATACAAGATATGTGCACCTAGACATACATTCAAATCTATATGAATACATCAAGCTGCTTACCAAACATAAACAGTCTGATTGTGCTAATGCACTTAAAGTCAGAGCTGAGGAGGTTAGACTAAAAAAAAATCATCTACAATAGTGTAATTAGATTACTGTACTAATTACTAAAAAGTATTGCATTACTTATTACTAATTACTTTCTAAATCCCATATCAAACTCGACAAGACAAGGATAGACATTAAACTGCTCTTTTAATTCTTTCAAATAAATAACATAAAATTGCATAAATTTTACTTGAACTGACTAAAGTTTTTAAAGAGAAAAAGTTACATTAAAATTAGATGTTAGATTGTTAAATTGTAATGTTAAATCCACTACTGTTTTATACAATAATGTTTTGTAGTCTATACAGTATTTATGCAATTTGCAAATGTGTAATTAAATTCCAGAAAAAATTAAGAGTAATCCCTTACTTTACTTTTTCAAGGGACAAGTAATTAAATTACATTAATTAGTTACTTAGTAATGCATTATACCCAACACTGTATACAGTTTATATAACCTTAAAAACCGTTTCGTTTTGCATTATTTTTAAAGGGGTCATCGGATGCAAAATTCACTTTTACATGTTGTTTGAACATAAATGTGTGTTGGCAGTGTGTGTACACAACCACCCTATAATGATAAAAATCCACCCAGTGCTTTTTTAAAATCCTGATAAATCATAACCCCTTTCTCATATCAAGCCGTTTACAGATTCTTGGCAGAATGACGTAGTATTGCACAAGCCCCTCCCACGATTGTTGATCGACACTAGTGTTTTACCCTAGACCCGCCCTGAGTAGCAGAGGAAGACAAGAATGTCTCCTAAGTGATTGTGGTGTTTTGTTGTTGGATGTAATAATAAACATAGCAGTCGTCATTTATTTCTGACATCTGAGCCGCTGAAGACGCAGTGGATTACGTTTGTTTTTGAAGGGAATGCGCCCCCGATCTGCCTAAATGCGTTTATGTTCATGCGAATCATTCGTGATCCAGCTTCACTTACTTTTTTTTATGAATCTTTGCAAATCGCCCTTTCCTAATAATGTGCTAGTTTGCAAGTTCCGTGATGAATGCAGCTGAAGTTAAGAGTCTCTCAGAGAGCGGCTCGGAAGAGAGGGGCGGGGTCAGCAGAGCTCATTAGCATTTAAAGCAACATGCAACAAAACGGCTCGCTGTGAACAGAGCTGATTTTGACAGGGTAAAAAGTGTGTTGTTTTACACTACCATTGAGAAATTTTAACCAAAGTCCGTTATAGACTTTTCATTAAGACCCTAAAGAATCATATCAACTTGTGGAAAATGGGCATCCGATGACCCCTTTAATAAATTTTTATTTGAAACTTTTTTCTTTTTCTGATTTTTATGATCATAAATTATCTTGTAACGCATTTTGAATAACCATTGTGTAAGAATTTATAGTTTAACATAACCTGCATTGCCTATATTATTTGACAGAAGAATATTTTTTCAGATTATTTTTAATAATGAATGTAATCATTTATTGATCAATGCAGTTTGCCAAAAATCAACACTTCAAACAGCAGAGCCAAAACAAAAAACAGAAAACCTTTATTGTAGCTTGTCAAACACTAAAATATGATATAAATGAGACCTTATGAAATGTAAGACTCAAAGTTTACTCGAAATTGAAGATTTGTTTTCAGAATCATCCAAGGAAATTTTTTTTTTTTTTAATTGTTAAAGAAAGTCTTTTTTATGAATGTATACTGTATATTTTAACATAAATTGCGATGCCTATATTATTTGACAAAAGAATATTTTATTAATTTTTTTTGCTCTTAAATCCTCTTAAAATGCCTCTGTAACATTTATGTAAATTATAACCTTGTCAGACTATGTGAAAGTTTCTTCCAATTATGTCCATCTAATCAGAGGATACAAACATGAGTCCTGAGTGGTGAGGAGCACTAAAGTGAAACACAGCATCTCTCTCACCCTCGATGTACTTGTAGAGTCTCTGTGGAGACAGCAGCGGGAAGCGCACCGGTTCCAGAACTTCCACCACATGCTTCTTCCTGTGCGGCACGTCGTGGTGCAGCCAGTCCATAGCAGCCGTGAACACCTGATACTCGTCTTCGATCCTGAGCTCCTCACTGCGGAGCAGCTTCACCAGCTGATCTTTAGACAAGCTTGAGAACTCTTCTGAGGCGCACACCTGACTCCAGACACAGGATGCAGAGGTTTTCAAAACCACAAAATACTGACAGTCGTGAAGGCTAAATATTTGGAGCCCTACAAAAATCACTGTAGAGCAAAAGTGGGCAATACTCATAATAGTGATAAGTCATTTATCTTGGTGCCTGCCCGGAGTAACCTGCCGTTAAAAATCCTTCTGTTGTGTTGGTCAGTTTGACCTGCATTCGATTTTCAAAGTGCTTGACACACTGGTTTAACTATTATTTTCTTTTTTAAATATTATGTTTTTGGGGTTTTTTTCTCAATTATGGTCACGAATGTGCATGCAAAGTTTCAACACATAGGTTTGTTTTGGAAAGGCTGTACGAATTTTGTTTACATCAATTGTGTTTGGGGTCAAATTGCAATTCGCCAAAAATCAACGCTTTGTAAAACAGCAAAGAGTCAGGTAAAAAACTGAAAACCTTTACTGCAGCTCGTCAGACACTGAAATACAAGTGCTGTCTAAAAAATATACAGCCATGTAATATGTAAAATACAGACATTTATCGAAGAAGATACAAGACACAAGAAGCATTGTGCGTAGGACAATGACGCCTCAGTCCCCTTCAAAGGTGATTTTAGTTTTGGGAAAAGTCAGAAGTCGCAAGGCATCAAATTTTGAGCTGTAGGGGGCCATCTGAGCACCAGCTGCCCACAGCTGCTGCCGTTTTCATCGTTTAGCATTTCTCATATTACATGGCTGGAATCTGGATACTTTCCGGACAGCCCTCGTATGATATATATATGAGAATTTATGAAATTTAAGACTGAAATGTAAGGCTAATGTTGCTAAAGCTACTTCTGTTTTCACTGATGCTGCCTTCACGTGCTACCAGAATGATTGTAAATAGGAATGTGGTAGTTAAAAAATTGCATATGAAAGCAATGTCGACCGCTTGAATTTGTCGAGCTCATAATCACATGTGGGACTTCTAAAGTTTGTGACAGCAGCTAAGGCACCATGAGACCAGCTGTCGTTATTTTATCGCGCCGTGCTCCTCGTCTGTGTAATTCATAAACAATCATTTATTATGCACATCATTTATTATGACTTTTAAACCGAGTATGTTTTCTGTAAAGATAACAGGCTTGTGCTAATAGTGGAATGTCATTAAGACCCTAAAGAATCATATCAACTTGTGGAAAATGGGCATCCGATGACCCCTTTAATAAATTTTTATTTGAAACTTTTTTCTTTTTCTGATTTTTATGATCATAAATTATCTTGTAACGCATTTTGAATAACCATTGTGTAAGAATTTATAGTTTAACATAACCTGCATTGCCTATATTATTTGACAGAAGAATATTTTTTCAGATTATTTTTAATAATGAATGTAATCATTTATTGATCAATGCAGTTTGCCAAAAATCAACACTTCAAACAGCAGAGCCAAAACAAAAAACAGAAAACCTTTATTGTAGCTTGTCAAACACTAAAATATGATATAAATGAGACCTTATGAAATGTAAGACTCAAAGTTTACTCGAAATTGAAGATTTGTTTTCAGAATCATCCAAGGAAATTTTTTTTTTTTTTAATTGTTAAAGAAAGTCTTTTTTATGAATGTATACTGTATATTTTAACATAAATTGCGATGCCTATATTATTTGACAAAAGAATATTTTATTAATTTTTTTTGCTCTTAAATCCTCTTAAAATGCCTCTGTAACATTTATGTAAATTATAACCTTGTCAGACTATGTGAAAGTTTCTTCCAATTATGTCCATCTAATCAGAGGATACAAACATGAGTCCTGAGTGGTGAGGAGCACTAAAGTGAAACACAGCATCTCTCTCACCCTCGATGTACTTGTAGAGTCTCTGTGGAGACAGCAGCGGGAAGCGCACCGGTTCCAGAACTTCCACCACATGCTTCTTCCTGTGCGGCACGTCGTGGTGCAGCCAGTCCATAGCAGCCGTGAACACCTGATACTCGTCTTCGATCCTGAGCTCCTCACTGCGGAGCAGCTTCACCAGCTGATCTTTAGACAAGCTTGAGAACTCTTCTGAGGCGCACACCTGACTCCAGACACAGGATGCAGACGTTTTCAAAACCACAAAATACTGACAGTCGTGAAGGCTAAATATTTGGAGCCCTACAAAAATCACTGTAGAGCAAAAGTGGGCAATACTCATAATAGTGATAAGTCATTTATCTTGGTGCCTGCCCGGAGTAACCTGCCGTTAAAAATCCTTCTGTTGTGTTGGTCAGTTTGACCTGCATTCGATTTTCAAAGTGCTTGACACACTGGTTTAACTATTATTTTCTTTTTTAAATATTATGTTTTTGGGGTTTTTTTCTCAATTATGGTCACGAATGTGCATGCAAAGTTTCAACACATAGGTTTGTTTTGGAAAGGCTGTACGAATTTTGTTTACATCAATTGTGTTTGGGGTCAAATTGCAATTCGCCAAAAATCAACGCTTTGTAAAACAGCAAAGAGTCAGGTAAAAAACTGTAAACCTTTACTGCAGCTCGTCAGACACTGAAATACAAGTGCTGTCTAAAAAATATACAGCCATGTAATATGTAAAATACAGACATTTATCGAAGAAGATACAAGACACAAGAAGCATTGTGCGTAGGACAATGACGCCTCAGTCCCCTTCAAAGGTGATTTTAGTTTTGGGAAAAGTCAGAAGTCGCAAGGCATCAAATTTTGAGCTGTAGGGGGCCATCTGAGCACCAGCTGCCCACAGCTGCTGCCGTTTTCATCGTTTAGCATTTCTCATATTACATGGCTGGAATCTGGATACTTTCCGGACAGCCCTCGTATGATATATATATGAGAATTTATGAAATTTAAGACTGAAATGTAAGGCTAATGTTGCTAAAGCTACTTCTGTTTTCACTGATGCTGCCTTCACGTGCTACCAGAATGATTGTAAATAGGAATGTGGTAGTTAAAAAATTGCATATGAAAGCAATGTCGACCGCTTGAATTTGTCGAGCTCATAATCACATGTGGGACTTCTAAAGTTTGTGACAGCAGCTAAGGCACCATGAGACCAGCTGTCGTTATTTTATCGCGCCGTGCTCCTCGTCTGTGTAATTCATAAACAATCATTTATTATGCACATCATTTATTATGACTTTTAAACCGAGTATGTTTTCTGTAAAGATAACAGGCTTGTGCTAATAGTGGAATGTTTATTTGTATGCCAGAGCTTGAGCTCTTGAAGCTCCGCCCTCTTCTGAAAAGCAGCAGCTCATTTGCATTTAAAGGGACACACACAAAAACGGCGCATTTTGGCTCAAACCCTAAAAGTGCCCATTTTAACAAGCTACGAAAAATTATCAGTGGTGTATTTTGAGCTAAAACTTCACATATACACTCACCTAATAGGTCACCTTTAAGTTATGAAACTTGCAGGATGTTTTAATGGTACAAAGGCCTCTTATATGTCAAAAGATCAACGCATGACACATTTAAATCCATGAATCAGGGTTAAAAGAAACAAAAACTCAATGCTGAGAATATTTGAAACGGAAAACTGTGAACCCACCTCTAGAAAGTGGACATGGATGTAGTCTTCAGTGAACTGTAGCAGCTCCATACAGGCGATCTGCTCCAAAAAGCGATAGATCCCCACACAGTTGGATGGGTCCATATGAGCCCGCAGGAATTCTCCACATATATCCACCACCTCACTCAACTGCAGCATGTCTGCAGCCACCATCAGCTCCTGCACAGTGTCCACCGTCACGTCAATAGAGCCTGTCAGGAGCAAAAGAAGAGCGTTTTAATATGTTTGCCATTCATACACTGGGAAGAGTTTGGGAAATGTGGAGCTTTTACATTACACTCATATACACACTGCAAAAAAGGTTTATCTTACTTAGTATTTTTGTCTTGTTTCTAGTCAAAATATCTAAAAATTCTTAAATTAAGATGCATTTACTAGATAAGCAAAACGACAAGATATTTAGTCTTGTTTCCAGAGGGGGAAAAAACTGAATTACGAGCATTTTGCTTAAAATAAGTCAAATGTTCTGCCAGTGGGTTAAGTAAAATACTCTTGTTTGTACTCTGCTTAATAGCCCGAGACAAAAGAGCACATCTCAAAGTCTCTATTATATTCTGGTCTCTCAAGTAACTCAATGTAAATAGTCAAATGCCAGCACACCTCTCCTCAAGAAGTTGGATGATTTGAGGTATTGTTCACATAACTGGTAGAGTTACACCTCGACGTTTAAAACGTCTTGTTAGAGGTTTGTTCATTTGAGCAATATTAAAGGAATAGTTCACCCAAAAATGAAAATTTGGTGAAGATTTACTCACCCTCAGGCTATCCAAGATATAGATGAGTTTGTTTCTTCAACAGAGCATTGCATCACTTGCTCACCACCAATGGATGCTCTGCAGTGAATGGGTGCCGTCAGAACGAGAGTCCAAACAGCTGATAAAAGCATCACAATAATACACAAGACTCCAGTCCATCAGTTAACATCTTGTGAAGTGAAAAGCTGTGTGTTCATTAAGATGCTTTTAACTTCAAACTGTTGCTTACAGCTAAAATACAAGTCCATAATCCATAATAACGCTTCCTCCAGTGAAAAAGTCATCTGGTCTGAATCAGAAGAGAAATCTGCACAGATCAAGCTAGCACCATTTACAATTATGTTGCGCTATTACGGATTACAGACAACAGTTCAAATGTCTTAAATGGGTCCTATTATGCTCTTTTACAAAGTCTTGATTTTGTTTTGGGGGTGTACTAGAACAGGCTCTCATACTTGGTTGTTCGAAAAACACATTATTTTTCACATATTTTACATTATTACAACACCTCTCTCCCCAGTCTGGCATGAACGGCTCGAATACTCGCCACCGTCGCCTTGCCCGCTTTACCTGTGGTGATCCCCGGTCACCCCCACGATAGGGGAGGACCCCTCCACCGGGAAAAGCCTCCACCCCTGCCCAGGCTGTCACATATCCTCCACAGTTCCACCATTCCCCCTGGAGCGGTTGCGTGCACAGACCTGGCTACAAGTCCATAATCCATAATAACGCTTCCTCCAGTGAAAAAGTCATCTGGTCTGAATCAGAAGAGAAATCTGCACAGATCAAGCTAGCACCATTTACAATTATGTTGCGCTATTACGGATTACAGACAACAGTTCAAATGTCTTAAATGGGTCCTATTATGCTCTTTTACAAAGTCTTGATTTTGTTTTGGGGGTGTACTAGAACAGGCTCTCATACTTGGTTGTTCGAAAAACACATTATTTTTCACATATTTTACATTATTACAACACCTCTCTCCCCAGTCTGGCATGAACGGCTCGAATGTTAACTGATGGACTGGAGTCGTGTGGATTATTGTGATGTTGTTATCAGCTGTTTGGACTCTCATTCTGACGGCACCCATTCACTGCAGAGCATCCATTGCTGAGACACTGATGCAATGCTACATTTCTACAAATCTGATGAAGAAACAAACTCATCTACATCTTGAATTTTTGGGTGAACTATTCCTTTAATAGTGATGCTGACCATTATCAAGCACCACTAATTAACTTCCCACAGGTAACTTTTAACTCCAAGGCACTCGAAAGGTTTGTGAAAAATAAAAAGTCTTTATAATAAAACGGAGCGTTCCGGTCCTTGATTCTGATTGGTTGAGCCGCGTTCGAAGCTGTTGTAAATTTCACATGGCTTTACATTAAAAACAACTCGACATATTTGTGATTTTTTTTTATGTAAATCCATGTGAGAATAAAGACTTTTGAGTGCCTTGGAGTTCAAAGTTTTTGATGAATTAAGAAATCCCGCATCCAAAGAGCACCGATTTATGGGCTGTATACCCCAGTAGCATTTTTTTTTGCATGTTTCTGATTGATGGACAAACACATGTATGACACCAGCATACCAGTGTAAATAAATTCTAGGAGAATTTCAAAGACGTCAGCTTCCACTCCAACAATGCGAACCTCCTCCTCATGGGCTTCGCTCATAGCTCCAGAGAACAGAGCAGCGAAGTACGGGCCGCTGGCAGCCAGCACCAGCTTATGGACCCCGAACACCCTTCCGCCTACCAGCAGTCGCACATCGCAGAAGTCAGACTGCAGGCGCATTTTGTTCATCTGAGCTAGCAGGAGCCCAGCGTGTCTGTCTGAGGAGAAAATCCCACGATCGCTTGCTGCCCCGGCCTCAGCTCCCGCCGCGGAGCACCGAGGGTGCGACAGAGATGGACCAGCGGAGGACATGATGATTCCAGCTGGACACCACAACAATGCTCTTTTACCTAACACACACACACACACACACAGAAACATTTAATACTTCTAAAAATGCACTTACTACAGCGAGGCCATCCATTCACAGCCGACCTGACCTGAGAAGGCCTATTTAATTGCAATTCAGTTCCAAAATTAGAACCGAGATAGCAAACAAGCAGAATTCCGATGCAAATTAGTATTTAAGGAAGCGAGTTTATTTAAAATGTTACATTTGACTGCATATTATAAATTATCTCTCTTGTTTGTGAAGTATGCTGGAAGAAAATTTAATTGCACAAAATTATTATCATCAAAATGTAAAATCTATTTTTAACCCCCAAAATGGAACATAAAGATATAACCATATAATCAACACATTCAAATGTATGTCAAGATTTGCATTTCTGATTAAAACGTTTACATAACCCTTGCAAATTATGCAAGATTTTAACAAAATAATAGGGTCATAAACATTTCATGTTATTTTTTATTTAGTACTGTCCTGAATAAATCTTTTTCACATGACGTCAAGACAAAATAAAAACTGAATTTACACAAATTAACTAGTTCAAAAGTTTACATACCCTTGATTCTTAATGTGTGTTGTTGTTGTTACCTGGATGATCAGTGACTGTTTTTTGTTTTGTTTTTTTTTATTCTGATGGTCCAACTGTTCTTCAGAAAATATTCCAGCTCCTGCACATTCTTTAGTTTTGCAGCATCCTCTGCATATTTAAACCATTTTCAACAGTAACTGTATGATTTTGAGATCCATCCTTTCACATTGAGGACAACAGGGACTCATACACAACTAATACAAAAGGTGCATTAAAAGCCGGGGGTGTAAACTTTTAAACAGGACGATGATATGTAACGTACATTTTTATTATTTTCTTTAAACTTTTTTTTTTTTTTCAATTATATACTGCCCTTGTAAGATTGTAAGATTGTTGTTTCCCAGAGAGAAAAAATCTGCAAGGGGTATGTATATAAACGTACGAGCAGAATTGTATTTGCATAAAATTACATACAGAAATGTGGTGGACATTTTGTAATGTTGTATAGCTAAATCTGATGGCTGTAATGGTGTTTAACGAAGAAACCGGTGACCTGTTGTGGTTTGGGCTGGGCTGCTGCTGCTGTAAATAGATCACGGGAACAACCTGTCGAACCTGCAACCTTTCCGTTTCCAGCCCAGGCGTTTAACCACTAAGCCACACCTCAGATAAAGACAGTTAGCATCTCTTGTATGGACTGCGATGGCTCCATGTTCCTGTGACAGCAGCTTGACAAAACACAGCCCAGTTCAAACCACAACAAACCATCCACACGGGATGCTCAAACTGCAACACATGCGAAAACCAAAAGCCTAGTTCAACGTGCAAAACAGACACGAGCGCAGTGCGATTTAGCCTACTTACATTTTCATTTGGTTGTTTTCTCTTGTGCATTTATCCAAATGATCAGGGACTTCCGCATGGGCATCGAGTTTTCCCTCATCGACATTTCAGTCTGACAGACCTGACTAATCGATAAACGACCATGAACGTAAATGTTCAGCTCGCTGAGTAGATTTAAAGGGGTCATATGAAGATTTTTTAAAGATCATTATTTTGTGTATTTGGGTGTAACAAATATGTTGACATGCTTTAATGTTCAAAAAACACATTATTTTTCTCTTTGCAACTTGAGGGATCTTATCTATGCACAATCAGCTTGTAACACTCCAAAGAGAAAGGAAAACTTGAAATCGCATCATATGACCCCTTTAAATTTAAAATGAAATATTCAAGTGACATGGAAAAACATATAGATAAGATGATAGGAAACTATAAAATAAAGTATTGAATAAATGTAATGCGATGTAGCCTACTGTATGTCGCGGCGGCCCTAAAAACAATAGCCTAACAATGATAAGATTTTTAGAGCCTAAAGGAGTGCATTTGGCTATAATACGGAACAAAAAATACATATATTTAAACATGCTCCAAGAAATTCAAATGGAGGTTTAGTAGGAGCTGCAGTTAATATTCAAAAGTTAAAGATCTCAAAAAAAAGTGAAATAGAGGTGGTAGCAACTGAAATATGTCATTAATAATAATAAATAACTGATAATAAAGCAAAAATGTTACAAAAATGGCAACATCATTGGAATAATGAATAGTCAATACAAGAAAAAGGCTATATGAATAGGGCGTACAAGTTTAAAAAGCATTTATTTATTATCCAACAGGGTTGTGTGAATGGTGTGGACAGAATAACACAGTAAAACGAGTGATTTCCCGCTGAATTATGTTGAAGAAAGAGAAATATCATTGTAGGAAATGAAGAAGATATGAGAAATCGAATTAACAATTAGAAATAATATTAAGAATATATTCAATCCAAAAATAGAGGGAAAATCTCTGCTTTGATAGCCTACATTTCCTAGAAAACATGGGTCTAATATGTAGAATGTAAGGTTTAGATAGGCCTTCATACAGGGGTTGGACAAAATATGAACTAAAAATAACGTGAACAAAAATGCTGTGATTATCTTAAGTTGTTGTTCTCTGTATTCTCTATAGTTTGTACAAGTTGTGCTCAGCACCCTGTTGAAAAACCCAGCATATGCTGGTTAGGTATGTTTTGACACTGGGATGCTGGTTTAAGCTGGTCCGTTGCTGGTTTATGCTGGTCCTTTGCTGGTCTATGCTGGTCCTTTGCTGGTCTATGCTGGTCCTTTGCTGGTCTATGCTGGTCCTTTGCTGGTCTATGCTGGTCCTTTGCTGGTCTATGCTGGTCCTTTGCTGGTCTATGCTGGTCCTTTGCTGGTCTATGCTGGTCCTTTGCTGGTCTATGCTGGTCCTTTGCTGGTCTATGCTGGTCCTTTGCTGGTCTATGCTGGTCCTTTGCTGGTCTATGCTGGTCCTTTGCTGGTCTATGCTGGTCCTTTGCTGGTCTATGCTGGTCCTTTGCTGGTTTAAGCTGGTCCGTTGGTGGTTTATGCTGGTCATGTGCTGGCAAAGGACCAGCATAAACCAGCAAAGGACCAGCTTAAACCAGCAAAGGACCAGCATAGACCAGCAAAAGGACCAGCATAGACCAGCATAAACCAGCAAAGGACCAGCATAAACCAGCAAAGGACCAGCATAAACCAGCAAAGGACCAGCTTAAATCAGCATCCCAGCGTCAAAACATACCTAACCAGCATATGCTGGTTTTTTCAAAAGGGCGGGGTTTGGTACAAGCTGCGACTAAAATCAATGACTTGTTAGGGTTAGTTGTTTGGTGTTTTAAGAACAGCAGTTTTTATGATTATGACTGCAGACACAAAGCACCTGCTAAACCTTTAATCACAGACAGCAATGCTGAAGTGCCAGATAGAGGTAGGCTAGTCATGATCACAAAACCTGGACAGCTGAAGCATGAGATGAACTTCATCATCTGCCCAGAGCAGACCAATCACCAACATCTCTGAAACAAATGGCAGATGTTTTATAGACAGCGTTCAACAGCACTATTGACTTGAAAAGTTGTGTGAATCTCTTGTAAGAAGTCTGCAGAGGAGATCCGATGAAGTTTCTGATCCAAACTGCCAGGAGATGTCAGTAATGCACTGATCAGCGCGATCCTAACACACCTAAATAATACAAGTTTAAAAAGTGCACTTTGTAGTAATAACAAATTACAGTTTAAAGTCCATTTTAAATCGTATGTTTTAATAATCTTTCTTTTGTGCTTTAAAGTGCACTTTTTAAATCTGTTGATTAACATACTAAAGCACATAAAATGTGTTTGAGATTTCAAATAGAGAGAGAAAACCGAAATGTTTGCATTTCTAAAACTTATTTTTTTGTTTTAATTGTAATTTTTTAATTTGATGTTCTTCTTTAGCTGAGGAAAGAAATATTGGAGGCCAAAGTGTAGCATCTTGTGCTGTTTTAATTCTCCCACATTTATCTGTTACGAATGATCAACTTGAATATACAAACAGTGCTGTCACTATTATCACTACCTGTTGTTGTTAAAATTATTTCTGTATTCCAATTTTACTTCAAAAAAGTACGTTGTTTTTTTTGTGTGTATTTTAAAACAGCCAAAAAGTTAAGCATAAAACATATGAGCAATAGTAAAATAAAAAAATAATTCTAGTTTGTTTCAGGATAGTAATTAAAACTGAAACGATAAATAGATAGATAGATAGAAACTATAATAGTTCATAACAATAAAATAACACTGGTTTGTTTGTTTGCTTAGTAAATAAAAATACTACTAATAATAAAACACTACAAATAATCAGGCCACAAGTTTCCAATAAATGTTTAGCTCAAACGAATAAATAAATATAATCTTGTTGTAAATGTTTTCAAGTTCTGTTGTGTTTAGCGATATGAATCATCAGTCTATATTTATTTTATAAAGAAAAGCTGCAGTAGGATTCTTATGCCATTACAAATTTCATCAGTTTTTGTCTAGTGTAGGGCCAGTATAAACGTTTGTTTCAGGATGGTAATTAAAACTGAAACGATAAATAGATAGATAGATAGATAGAAACTATAATAGTTCATAACAATAAAATAACACTGGTTTGTTTGTTTGCTTAGTAAATAAAAATACTACTAATAATAAAACACTACAAATAATCAGGCCACAAGTTTCCAATAAATGTTTAGCTCAAACGAATAAATAAATATAATCTTGTTGTAAATGTTTTCAAGTTCTGTTGTGTTTAGCGATATGAATCATCAGTCTATATTTATTTTATAAAGAAAAGCTGCAGTAGGATTCTTATGCCATTACAAATTTCATCAGTTTTTGTCTAGTGTAGGGCCAGTATAAACTAATCTGGGTTTACTCACACCTGCACACTTGTTACGGGCTGTACTTGCATGATGTAACTGCTGCTCTTCACACACACACACACACACACACACACACAGCTTTTAAACCCGTCCATAGTGCTGACTCGGAGAGCGAGAGCTAATCCCATCACCCAGCTCACGTCCAACCCGTTACAATGTCCCACCGAACACCACAGATTTCCCTTCAGAACGTTCCGTTCTTCTGAATTACTGCCAATAAATCCTGCCAGTCTCACCCATTTAGCACTGCGTGATTCTCACCAGACAATGCCATTAGTGAGCGAAAATCAAAAGGATTTATTTTATTTTTTATTATTTATGAATGAAGAGGTCTTTGTTGAACTTTCAATAAATTCTGTTCAGGGTTATTACAATTAACTAATACTAAAACCATAAAAAGTCTTTTATTAATTAAAATAAAATATATTTTAAATGGATTTTTTATTTTTTACTATATACTGCATGTTAGTCTATATAAGTTTACCTTAATGTACTAAAATATCTAAACTGAAATGAAAATGAAAAAAAAACATTAAAATAAAAAAAAAAAAACTATAAACCTATTACTAATAAAAATGACAAAAACACAACTAAATTACAAAAACTAAAAAAATTAATGAAAAAATATCAAAACAAAAACTACAATAGTTTGTCAGTCACTACTGATATTAAAATAACTAAGTACGTCAACTCATTCTACTAACCATAACCAGTCTACTAATACTCTAATGACTGCTAGTTGACATGTAGTCACTTAGTCAGCAGAATTTCGAAGACCATCAAAATGTGTAATGAAACATGTTTTAACAAATCAGACATGAGCTCTGCGTTTATTCTCAATCATTTTTGTTTTTATTTTTTTTAAGAAGCATGCAAGGGAAAACACTGCAGCACAAAATAAGCTCTGCAAAAGAAGGGGAAACGTTCCCTTTGTACTGTACGCTGCTGACAAATAAAAAGAGTTGCTCATCTCAAGAATAAGCAGTTTGGCATTGTGTGGTTAACCACAGACACACTTATGTATTAAACTCTATGAAGTGCCTGGGCTGTTCAGCCCTTAAGACAACTGCACTCTCCTGGCTTTCCTAAAAAAAGCATAGTAAAAAAAGGTAAACATTAGAAGTATGCCAGAAATGTGAATTCAACAAATACATTTCCTCTTACTCCGTAACAGATGCAAAGTGGATAATCATATTGTGCACAATTTTCAAGCGGTCTTTAAAATGTTATTCAAATTTTATGAACTAAAACCAGTTTTCAAGATGTTTCTCTCGAACAAATAAACCATGCATCAAAAAAAAACGTAAACTCCTTACTTAGGTGCGCAAAAGAGCATGAACTGCAGGCATCTTGAAAGATCTGAAAGTGTGTCTTTCAATAACTGCGTTACATTCACAAAATACATTTTAAAAATGTTTTGGGTGATGAATGAGTTGCGATAAAAGATTATCATTCATCCCCACAAAAACTACTACTACATCTGTTTGCTTAAAAGAGCATGACTGTATCACAAAACCATTAAAAACCAATTCTGACGTTTTTGTGTGTCTGTAAACATGTCTACAAAGGGCTCATTCAACACTTGTTCAAGTACTGGAGTATCTTTATGACCGTGAGGAATGCTTTGGAAAGTGCAATATACAAACAAACAGCTTGACAGTCGCTTCCACTCTTTGCACAATGTCCAGATTGTGGACATTGTGCAAAGTCGAGCGGTAAAATCGAGCGAAATCTCCTTCAGTCTTAGTGCAGTTGGTTTAGTTAGCGGCGTGGACCGGATACGCCAGCCGGACGTCCAGCGCCTGGTTGTGCTGTGCCAGCGAGGTGTGATGGTAGTGCATGACCAGATCCTTCAGAGACTTGTGGAGATCGAAGGGCTCGACGAAGCCGTAGCCGCGCTCCGTGTGGCGAATCACGCAGTGCCTCACCTGGCTGCCGACCCTGTGGAGGAAGAGACGAGAGCAGGGTTAGGGAAGCTGAAACCGGCACCAAATTCCAAAAAACAATGGAAAAATAAAATTTTAAACTAAAACTGAAACCAGAAACATGATGCACTGCTATATAACCAACCAAAATCCTAAGATATTTTCTTTTTAGTTTTTTTATAGACCAGTGCTGCGTCCCAATTCGCCTACTTCTACTATGCCTTAAAAGTATGTACTCTTTTTGTGAAGAAAAAGTACACACTTTTGAGTATGTAGCAAAATAGTAGGCAAGCTTTGGGACATACTAAAAGGGTTAGTTCACCCAAAAATGAAAATTAGGCTGCGTTTTACTCACCCCCGAGGCATCCTAGGTGTATATGACTTTCTACTTTCAGACGAATCCAGTCGGAGTTATATAAAGCGTCCACACCAGCGAATGATATCGTCTGTTTATTCCAAGCGCACATATAATAACTAATATAATATAACTAAAAATGTGTTATTTTTGCTTAAAACAAGAAAAAAAATATCTGCCAATGAGGTTTGAAAAATAATCTTAATTTAAAGGGAAAACAAGCTTATTTTATTGCCCCACTACCAGATATTTTTTCTAATTTTAAACAACTTAATTTTTGATACAAAACTTAATATCTTATGCTATTTTGCTTCTCAAGTAAATGTATCTTGATTTAAGAATGTTTAGATATTTGTACTAGAAAACAAGGCAAAAATACTAAGTATGAAAATCTTTTTTTTTTTTTGCCGTGGCAAAGAGTCTTTAGACTAGTTTTGATATGACAGTATGAATATTAAGATGTTTATTTGATGTTTTAATAGCATCTCATTAAAATGTTGACAAAAAAAACAAACTTAAAATTCATTCATTTTAGTTCTTTTCAAGAGATAGTACACCCACAAATAAAAATTATGTCTCACTCTCATGACATTACAAAACTGTATGACTTTCTTACCTCTGTGGAACACAAAAGAGGATAGTTTGAGAAATTTCTTTTTTTTTTTTTTGTCCATACATTGGAAGTCAGTGCACAGCAAAACTGCTTTTTTTTTTTCTTTTCTTTTTTAAATATCTTCTGTGTTTTGCAGAAAAAATAAGTCATTCAGATTTGAAGGAATATGAGGGTAAAGTAAATGACAATTTCTTTTCTATGAGAACTTTCCCTTTAAGGTTGATTCATATCATGAATCTGTTCAATTTAACGAATTGGTTTATTGAAGAGGAATTCAACCATCTGTGATTGGCTGCTTTACTCCAGTCTAAGTGGATGGTTTTTGGACAGAATAGGATGCAATGTGCAGAAGACGCCAAAAACAAGTCTCCGTATACGAGATTATAGACTCTGAAGATGAGAGGACATTTCTATTTTGTGCTAATTAACAAACAAACAGGAATGCATGTCAGTTCTCACATGATTAAGTTATTAAACAGCACTGACTGATGACTTACACCACAGAGCAGGCGTAACAGTCCTTGGTGCTGCTGTTGCGGATGAGGAAAGCTCCAGACGGTTTCCCACAGAGAAGCTCCTCTGCCTGCCGTCGACCGAGATCTCCCACAAACCAGCTCTCCTCCTCCTCCAGCAGCTCCACGCTCTTCTCACGCTCACATTCAGACCTGAGAAAACAACCACTCAATAAGCAAAAACCTCAGATTTTTTTTTTAGCTCAACGAGAGCGCCTTGATTTGTCTTGTAAATGCCAGTTCCTGTTCACCAGCCATTGTCCCGGTGTCTCCACAGACCTTACAGACCTATTGCATCAGACAGCAGCCAGACGTGTCCCCAAATTAAACCGCTTCAGAAGATGCCTTATATTGAGGGGCTTAGAGAAGTAAAACAATACGATTTTTTTTACTCAAATCAGTGGTGACTGGTAGAATGTTTGTAGAAATACAATAAAATAATAATAATTACTGGCGTTTTCTAAGTCTAGTGTCACACACTTCAATGAAGATATTTTTAATGAAATCGGAGAGATTTTTGTTCATTCACTCAAAACTTTGATTCATTAAAGGTACAATAGGAGATCTTGGAAAATGCTAACTTTAGCCTGATAGCACTGAAAGCGAACGTCCCACCCTTCCTGCAATCGCCGTCCAAAGCCACGCCCCCTGAACGCATTTACACTCACAGACCAGAGACAACATTACTACAATAGGCTACATCAGGTTCCCAATTCCAGCCCATGTTCCGAAGTGAAGTAAACTAACTAAATCGGTTTGTCACAAAGTGATCGTGTGTCTTTAAAAGACTTGCGTTAAATCACTTCATTCAAACGGCTTTCGTCCTGTTAAAAGGGATAGTTCACCCAAAAATGAAAATTCTGTCATTAATTACTCACCCTCGTGTTGTTCGAAACCCGTAAGGCCTTCGTTCATCTTCGGAACACAAATTAAGATATTTTTGATGAAATCTGAGGGCTCTCTGACCCTCCTATAGACAGCAAGGTAACTACCACGTTCAAGGTCCAGAAAAGTACCAAGATGATCGACAAAGTAGTCCGTGTGACATCAGTGGTTAAACTGTAAAGTTACGAAGCAACGAAAATACTTTTTTGCGCAAAGGAAACAAAAATAATGACTTTATTCCACATTTTCGTCTCTACACCGTAATTTTACGAAGCTACGAGAATACTTTTTTGCGCAAAGAAAACAAAAATAACGACTTTATTCCACATTTTGACCTACTGCGTCACTTGTGGATGCGCGTTCACGACAGTATCATGACGCGAGCGTGTGGCGGCGCTGACCCAGATCCGGCGTGATGACCCATAAATGTGGAATAAAGTCATTAATTTTGTTTTCTTTGTGCAAAAAAGTATTCTCGTAGCTTCGTAACTTTACAGCTGAAACACTGATGTCACACGGACTACTTTGTCGATCATCTTGGTACTTTTCTGGACCTTGAACGTGGTAGTTACCTTGCTGTCTATGGGAGGGTCAGAGAGTTCTCAGATTTCATCAAAAATATCTTAAATTGTGTTCCGAAGATGAACAAAGGTCTTACGGGTTTCAAACGACACGAGGGTGAGTAATTAATGACAGAATTTTCATTTTTGGGTGAACTAACCCTTTAACACACTCATTGAAGGGTCATCATTTTGGGATTTTGGAGGGACAGAAATCACTCAGGTTTCATTAAAAATATCTATATTTGTGTTTGCGCTCATTCGACACAGAACTTGCAGACTTTGCATTTAAATAGCAGCATTTTTTAGGTTTAATATTCACAGACACTAGTCCATATCACGATTTGATTAAGTGTACAGCCCTACTTTTGACTTATTCATTCAAAATTTGCCAAAATCTGTGTTGTACTGTAAATGAAGCATTATCATGGAGACTTGGATGGGACTGGATAGATGGGCTCTGTTGACTGCACAGGAATGTACTAACAACCACTGAGCACAGTAGCAACTATACCAACTACACAACATCCTGGTTTTCCCCTGGCAAGCCATATTCAACAATTACATTACCAAACTTAATTCCTAGAGAAATACTGGTGCTCTTTCAGCACGGCTGTGATTAAGTTAAACATGCAGATCATATGGACACTCACTCTTTCAGCTCACTCTGGACTGCGTCTTGGAAATCCTTGCAAGAGTTCTCCTGAGAACAACACTCTTCAGAGGTCTCTGTCATGCTGACGGCCTCAAATGTTTTTCTCCTTTGGATTTCCTGTAAAGCAACAGGGAGAACCTTAGAAAAGCAATGCATTTGATATGCTTGATATACATTTCTTCTTTTTAACAATTAGATGAAAAAACTAAAACTAAACCAAAACTGGAATCATTGCCTTTAAAACTAACTAAAATAAAAATAAAACCAAAAATTTAGTTTTCATATTCAGTTCCCAAGCGTATTTGTGTGTGTGTGCACGAGCAGTTGCTGCATTGAGCATTGTAGCCAATCATAGACATGTCTGGTGTTTAAATTATTCATGATAAGCTCTATACTGCAACAGTGTTTCATTAAAAACCGCAAATACGGAAACATTTGATTTTGTGTGGAATGAGAGACCCAACATTGGTTTCGGTTTCGTTTTAGCCTAAATAAAAAATGAATATTTTTAATTCTTGTTCTTTTCTAAATACTGTTAATTGAAAGGATTTGTTGTGGAGTGATGGGAACTAAACTAGCCTAGCTATGTTTACGGTGTTTATTATGTTTGTAAACATTTTGTGTCGGCATTAGGCCTATTTCTGAATGAAACAATAAAATGCGACTTGGGGTTAGGGCTGGACTTGTTTTTTTTCCTCAAAAAAACGTTTTTTGTTTTTTTTTAATACGCGTAGCGTATTTCAATCATGCAGCAAACCTTTTTAAATATTTTGATAAATTACTAAAAAAAAACAAAAAAAAACAAAAAAAAAATCTTTTTAAACCGTTTAACTGATTGTATTAATCGGTCAATTCTTCACGGTCGGTTAACCGGTTAACCAGTTAAAATTAACATCCCTAATATATATATGAATAAAATAAAAAAATAAATAACCACATAGTATTGTTTTTTTAATATAAAAACTAATACAAACTACCAAAGAAATTGAAGAAAAATACTAAAACAGAAATTCAGTTGCGAATTGAAAATAATAAAATTAAAAAAAACAACACTATAACAACGCTGATTTGAACCTTTTCCGTGGCTTACCTGTAACAGCGTAGTGCAAGCATCATACAGCTGGTCATACTCGGCCGTCTTCTGAAACAGTCTCAAACATTCATGGAGCTTCTCTCTAGTTGCACTCAAAAACTCTTCCTTCACAGGCAGATCCTGAAAACGCAATACGTTTAATCACTAAAAGTGTTCACTTGTTGGAGAAAAATAAATAAATACATTAACAAAAGATGCCTTTTAACTAAGATGATCTTCCCCATGAGACTCACAGAAGAGGTAGGAAGCGGGTCACAGTGGGACACGGGATAAGCCAGCGTGACATCCAGGGAGCTGTTGTACTGGACTAAGCTCCGATGCCTGTAGTAAGAGATCAGCTCCGGCACTGAGCTGAAGGTCAGAGGCTCGGAGAACCCAAATTTGCCATCTTGATGGTGGATCCTGATGAGTTTGTTGGTGCCATTGTTCCTGTGGGGATTTCAAGAAGCGCTTTCACACATACAGCCTTTTCTATAAATGCAGTGATATTTCACCGTGTATTAGTCACCCCTTGGTGAAATGGCAACAAATCATATCTGGCAACTTGCAGTCTTATTTGCCAGCTTAAGAAGTTGTAATATTGGTGAAAACATTTTATAGGTGATGCAATTTGTGAACTAAGCCATGAGATGAACTTAACAGCAAATTACATTTAAGAAAATTCAAGGTTAGGATGCTCTGATAAGCAAAAAGTCCACTAATAAAGAGAGTCAATTATCTATACAGTGCAAAAAAAAAAACTGTATTAAATTAGTAGCGGTGTAAAGCATTTGAGTAATAATACTACTTCTCTACTATAGTCAAGTATTATTTTGGCGAATCTGTCCTTTATTTGAGTTCTGTTCAAATTGAATACTTGTACATTTACATTTCTACAATAATAGTTTTTACTCCGTTACAATTTCATGCAGACTTAAAAGTACAAAGCACATATGCGTGTCATATTTGTGACTACTGTGACTTTAAAAAAAGTAGATGACAGAATGTTCATTTTTGGACGAATAATCCCTTTCAGAGACAGACTTTAAACTTTAGTAATGTGTTTTTTTAATAACATCTCTGTAGATTGATGAACTTGAGTCGAGTGTGAACAGAGTGCATGATTATTAGTCTAAAAATAACTATATTCAAATATCAATCCAGTGTAAAATCATCTGCTGGAAATACTCAAGGAACAGCTTTAAGGATACTGGGTTTCTTTAACATCTTCTGAGAATCTCTACGGCTGTTTTCAATGTAAAAAGCTTTAACTTTTCAATACTTAGGTACAATTAAATGTGGATGCTTTACATATTTTTACAAATGTGGATGATTTTACTTTCACTCAAGTATTTTTTTGGAATAGGTACTTTTAAAATGAGTAAAAATTTTACATATCTTTAACTTAAGTGCAGTTTTTCTGTATATTTTACACCTCCTGCGAATTAAACTGATGCTAAAATACTAGCTAATCACATCAGTTTCAATGACGTTGGCGCTAATGTGTAGCAAGCAAAGTCGGTTTCATGCGTGAAAGTGGCTAATGATTGGTTGGCCACTGATGCTAATACACTTAACTGCTGTGTTTTCAATAAAGCAGGAATCCTGAAACATGCGATCCTTACCTAACGGTTAATGTATATTCTCCCTGCCGCTTGCAGGAAGCATTTCGGACCAGGAAAGCACCATCAGGCATGCCGTGGAGAACTTCATTCACCTCCTCCCTAATGGTTCGACACAGTGGAGATTGGTTGTAAGTGGTATTAATTGAATAATAAGCAAGCAAACTGATAAATGCTTTAAAAGGCAGAGTAAGTGATTTCTGGTAGCCAGTGTTGATATTTGAAATCACCAAAACAAACACGCCCCTACCCCAAAAGGGTCTTGCCCCTATTTTGATAGCTCCGCCCCACACATACGCACGCAACCCAGGCAACTAATAAAGAGAGTCAATTATCTATACAGTGCAAAAAAAAAAAACGGTATTAAATTAGCAGCAGTGTAAAGCATTTGAGTAATAATACTACTTCTCTACTATAGTCAAGTATTATTTTGGTGAATCTGTCCTTTATTTGAGTTCTGTTAAAATTGAATACTTGTACATTTACATTTCTACAATAATAGTTTTTACTCCGTTACAATTTCATGCAGACTTAAAAGTACAAAGCACATATGCGTGTCATATTTGTGACTACTGTGACTTTAAAAAAAGTAGATGACAGAATGTTCAACGCAATCTTACCTGGATATGTCAGCCCAGTACCACTCGGCCTCCTGTAATAAATCATTGGGCTCCATTTCTCTGAGGAGATGATCGTCGCTACTGATTTCTGGTTGAAGAAACATAATAAAACATAAGTGTGAGACAATAGGCTACTAAACGGTTCAGCAATTGTTACATTTCTAGCCTAGTTTTACTGGAAAACCGCCAGCGTTTTATAATAAATTGCCAGTTTGTCAGGTCTTGGTCTCTGGAAATTAAAAACAAAAAAGTGTGCCAGTATTTTATTTACTACATTTCAAAAATATTATTTAAAAGAATGAACAGATTTATACAAAAAAAATCTTAAAATAGATATTTAATATTCTGAGATGATTACATTTAAGTATTTAAACTATTTCACGCGGAAAATATGATTCAGCATTAACATTTTCGCCTCTCGTCTTTGAAAAGTTTCATTTTTGTCAGTTTATATACATATCCATTCATCATCATAATACAAACACAACGGAAGCAAACAAAATCAAGAATCACCGTAGCAAGTTTTTTTTATTATTATATAATAAATAAAAAGAAAACAGATCGAATAGAAAAAGAATAGAGCAAGCTAGTGTTAGAGGCCTTTTTTTCCTTTTTGTTAATTGTATAATAAATAAAAGAAAATAAATAGAATACAAAAAGAATAGAGAAGCTAGTGTTAGTTGTTTTTTTTTGTTTTTGTTTTTTTAGAAAAAAAAGCAGTTAGTAAATGAATAAAGTGCAAGTCTAAAAGTCTATTTTTTTTTTAAGAATACAATTAGAATAGAGAGTGCTAGTTGTTGAATAGACACTATAGAGAACAAAAAAGTAACGTAATATCTAAACGTGTAAGTTATGCGGAGGGAAAAGAAGCAGCGGCAGTCACGACTTCTTTAATGAAAAGCAGATGGTGAACAGACACAGAAACTTTCATTCTGGCCTACTCTCTCATGTAATACTGTTAACCAGATACACTATGTTTCTCTAATGACGCCTGCTCTGAGCTATGCAGTGACAGCTGTGGACGCTCAGGATTTCCCCGGTATTCCCGTTTGCGAGTTTACCAACTTTCTACTATGGAGAAAGTTAGGATTTGTGAATATTTACAACGTAAAGAGACGTTGACCAGCGGACCTCTACGATTGGCTGAACTAAAGACTTCGCGATACTAATCGAGTTCGGTGATTGGACGCTCAGGGTCTGTTACCAAGCAACGTCATCATTGCCTATTTAATATTCATAAGCTAGCGCTTCGCCATAGTAGGGTAGGTAGTTTGGTGGCCTGATATTCCTGCTCCGCTGACCTGAATGAACTCGGCGATGACATGTTGAGACACGCAGAACTCAACGAATCAAAAGCCCCAAGACTGGTTAACTGACTTTTATATAATACGAACTAACTTTCACAAATGTTCCTACCTTCACTGAATACTGATGCGTCGTCGTCCCCGCGATTAACGCTTGACACTTAGGTCGCGTTTGAACCAGAACAAAGGCAGAGTGACTTAAACAGAATAAACGGCAAATATAAAAAGATGAGACGGGAATAATACAGAAATAAAGTTACATACCAGTGCCAGCTGCGCTGACTCGACTCATTTCGATGTAGGAAAACGGTTCTGCAGACGATGATGACATCTTTTCTTTAACAATGGATCGTGTTGCAGAAGTGAATTAAGCCCTTTTAAATAATGTAAATCGTAACGTCAAATAGTTATAAACGACTGTCCGGTTGCTATATCTAAGATAACGAATTAAAAACGGCTTAACAATGTTAAAAAGGCGAAAAATGCCCGTTTTTCTTGTCTTAATCCAAGTGCCCAGTTGTTAGAATTTGGCAGCCAGTCATTCAAAATAAAACTTAGCAATAAAGCTTAGAATCGTCTGCCAGAATAGCATTCATGATCAGCACCTTCATAACACCATGTACTTATCTAAATATCCAAATGAACGGCGTGCCGTGAGTAAATCAAACTCTTACAAGGTTTGGGACGATTTAAGCGTCTGAGGACGATACCATTGATCTGCATGGGGGAAACTTTAAACTGGATGTCGTTGTGTTGTTGTTGTTATTATTACTTTGTTGATATTGTACTCTGCCTTTGCTTTTATAAGAATCTTGAGTGAAACATATTTTTTAAAATTGTGTTTTAATTATATATACTTATTTAAAGCCACTCTTGTGTTAATGTTAAATTGTCACCCCCCTCTCGCCGCGATTATGCTACGGTCCGTTTTTGTCCTGCATTGTGCCGTTGGTACCTTTCTCGAACAACTTGTTTAAAGTCATAATTCTGAGTTTTATGCACACAAACACTGTCATTTATTAGGTTTAAGAAATAATAAAACTGTCTAAATGTGTCAAGAAAAATGTCATGACGATTTTGAAGCTCTTAAATGTTTAAAAGGTCATGCTGCGTTTCGTGCCAGCTGCACACAGGGGGAGTTCCCTCAGTAGGAAAACTGTACTGTTGGCATTGTCTGCCTTCTGACAGTGAAAGTTGCACACTTAAATAACTAGTGTGTCTTAATATCAATTTTTATATGTAATACAGACCTGCAATGGCTGCCATATATATTAAGACACAAATGCTATGTGCGTAGGCCTGGTTTAACTGGAAAGGCCTTATAAGCAGTTGCCAGTTTTCTGTTCTTCCAGTTCCTTCCTATATATCCATTTCAGTTTTAGTTTTAGCTTACTACATCTTCTCTTTAATCCTCTTCATAGTATATAAGGCCGCTTAGCTTAGTACATCGAGGTAAACAAAAGTTTGCCTTAACAACTAGCTGACCTAAAAAGTTTTTATATTTTATTTTATTTATAGTGCAAGTAATGACAAAAAAGTGTATGCTTTTAATTTTAGTTTTAGTTAACAAACCAGCATTTTACGTTTACGTTTAAAAATACATACAGGTACATCTCAAAAAATTAGAATATCATGAAAAAGGTCAATATTTGTTGTCACTCATTTCAGAAAGTGAAACCCATGTATTATATCGATTCGTCCCGCCGTCCTTATGAAGAGCGGCTTTGATGACGTTGCGCAAGCAACCAATCAAAAGTCTGTGCTAAGCGCTTCTGTAACCTGAAGACACGCCCACCACAATAAACAGCCGTGTACGTAACTAAAGACACGCCCACCACGCGCGATCAGCTGTCAAGATTGTTTCACGTTGCTCGTTAGTTTTTTTAATGACAAACAAACAGAAAGCGACAGTTGCGCTATTAGAAACTCTCAACTGTACGCAAACTGGACTAGCAGTACTGTGTTCTTCTTCCAAGCGTTAGCTGCAGTAATAAGATTATTCCTCTAGAGGAGAAAACAGGCCCGAATGCTTGAAGTTTAACTGAACACTGTCAACTGTTGCATCACGTCTATAATGGTGAGTTACTTTATTTTCTGCTCACTAACAAACTACATGGCGTGTAAGAGATGAAGTGATCTAAATACTACTTTACAGTGGCAAGTTTGATCTCTGATTGAACTTTTAAAAAACAAGAAAATAAAAGAAAAAAGTTCAAGAGCCATACAAGTGTTATGTGGGTATTATAAGTTCTTGTAGGTGAAAGAAAATTTTGCATGCATTTATTACGTGTAATCTTTCAGTTCTTTTTACAACGTTTTGTTCAAATAGCTACTGTGCAGACTATACCACAGTAAAAAAAAAAATTATATATATATCATATTTCCTAATACATAAATATACTCTCTACATTTCTTTCTTCTATACCTTCTCTAAAAAAATATTTAATATAAAGTTTTTTTTAAAAGCATTTAAAAATATATTTTGCCCTTGATGTATTTATTTCCAAGAAAATACAGTCACATATGAGGAAAACTTATTTGTTGTCTGTAACGTCAAACATACGACACATTTGAATAAAAAAATATAATGAATAAATAATAATAATGAATAAAAATAAATAATGAATAGTTTGTTGTATTAGGTTGAAACAGTAAATATATTTTCAATTTCATTTTCATTTTGGCCAATTTATTTACTTTCTTTCTTACTTGTTCTTTTTTTTCTTTTTTATTCTTTAAAAAAAAAAATGTAAATCTCTCATTATGGTATATTATCTCCAAATCTTATTTTGTCAACAGTTTGCAGACACTTTGTATTTATATTTAGAATTGATTGTTCATAGGCCTCATTGATCTCAACTTATGCACATCAGTTTTTGAGGTCTATAATCAATCAGTTTCAAAAAGAAATACCAATTAGATCAAGGCTTTTCAGAACAGCACACGGGTTAAATGTATTTGTTTAACATGGTAATGATTTAAATACAATTGCCTCGAAAGTTTGTAGGCATGTCAAACGCCTAACCCAAACGTCAAAATTAGAATTGTATATGTATAATAAAATTTTTTACTTATTATTTTACTCTTGATTTGATATGGTTCATTATAACTCATGCAGAATCATCTCTATGAGTCTAGAAAACATCTGCTAAGACAACAGAACAGACTAAAGGCATCATCAGTAGAATTCATCAGGAACAACATTATACATATAGTTTTTGTTTCAGGATGAAGAGAGTCCTTCCTCCCTGACTGACATTAGCATGGCCTGGGTGTGTCGCAACGTGGAAGTGCTTTGTGTCGCACAAGAGGACGGGTCACTGCACTTCCGCCACTGCCCTGTGTTTCCTCAAGAGCTGGCCGATCAGCTTCTGCACAAGATGGCTGATGAGGGGACGATTGCTTTGATGTATTTATTTCCAAGAAAATACAGTCACATATGAGGAAAACTTATTTGTTGTCTGTAACGTCAAACATACGACACATTTGAATAAAAAAATATAATGAATAAATAATAATAATGAATAAAAATAAATAATGAATAGTTTGTTGTATTAGGTTGAAACAGTAAATATATTTTCAATTTCATTTTCATTTTGGCCAATTTATTTACTTTCTTACTTACTTGTTCTTTTTTTTCTTTTTTATTCTTTAAAAAAAAAATTGTAAATCTCTCATTATGGTATATTATCTCCAAATCTTATTTTGTCAACAGTTTGCAGACACTTTGTATTTATATTTAGAATTGATTGTTCATAGGCCTCATTGATCTCAACTTATGCACATCAGTTTTTGAGGTCTATAATCAATCAGTTTCAAAAAGAAATACCAATTAGATCAAGGCTTTTCAGAACAGCACAAGGGTTAAATGTATTTGTTTAACATGGTAATGATTTGAATACAATTGCCTCGAAAGTTTGTAGGCATGTCAAACACCTAACCCAAACGTCAAAATTAGAATTGTATATGTATAATAAAATTTTTTACTTATTATTTTACTCTTGATTTGATATGGTTCATTATAACTCATGCAGAATCATCTCTATGAGTCTAGAAAACATCTGCTAAGACAACAGAACAGACTAAAGGCATCATCAGTAGAATTCATCAGGAACAACATTATACATATAGTTTTTGTTTCAGGATGAAGAGAGTCCTTCCTCCCTGACTGACATTAGCATGGCCTGGGTGTGTCGCAACGTGGAAGTGCTTTGTGTCGCACAAGAGGACGGGTCACTGCACTTCCGCCACTGCCCTGTGTTTCCTCAAGAGCTGGCCGATCAGCTTCTGCACAAGATGGCTGATGAGGGTACGATTGCTCGCTGTAACCCGTTTAGTTGCATGCAAGATCTGTTACCTGATGTTCTGATTAGTGCTGGGCAACGATTAAAGGCACAATATGTAAGATTTTTTTATTAAAATATCCAAAAACCACTAGAACAGTGTTATATATTTTGCTGACTTGTGTACTTGCATTATCCCAAATGTTTCGAAGAATGTTTAAATCCAGAAATAGCAAGGGGCTCATTCCTGGTCATTGCGTCGCCTGCCATTTACGTCGATTTATATATACATAATAAATATACACAGTACACATACATATATTATGTAAACAAAAACGTTTATTTTGGATGCGATTAATTGTGGTTAATCGTTGCGCATCACTAGTCTGATCTGTTTTTATCTCAGGGGTCCTCAATGACAGAACTGTAGGCATCTTCCAGAATCCGGAGCACCTGCGTTTGCGCTGCGCTTACATCCGGTCCTCGCAGCTCTCGGCCGAGGCCTTCAGACTTTCGCTCTGCCCTCACAAGCTCCAAGAGCTCAAGGCTTCACATATACACAGCGATGTCACGATCTCAGATGTTCTCCACAGTCTCACGTCCAACGAGCTCTGCAGACAGGGCCTCCAGACGCTGCTGATGGACGGCTTGCGTCTGTACGGGGAAGCAGGGGAGGAGTCGCTGCAGGCCTCCTTTAACATGCTCCGTAGCGGCGAAAACGTACATGTTGTGCCTTTAATCACATCCAAAATAAAAGTTTTTGTGTACATAATATATGCGTATGTACTGTGTATATTTATTATGTACACATAAATACACACACATGCATGTGTATATATATATTTATACCCTAACCCTAGACATGTAACTATTTTCAAAATACATACTGTATGTGTGTGTATTTATATATACATTAGTGCTGTCAAACGATTAATCGCATCCAAAATAAAAGTTTTTGTTTGCATAACAAATGAGTGTGTACTGTGTATATTTATTATGTATATATAAATACAAACACATGCATGTATATATTTAAGAAAAATATGTTATGTTTATATATTAAATATATTTATATAAAATATAAGAATATAAATATATAAATGTTTATACATGTAAATGTCAAAATATTTGTTCTTGTTTTAATCATGATCTCACTTAATTTTGATGAATTTCTCTTAAAAACAAGACTTCTTATCTCATGTAATTTTGCTTCTCAAATTGTATCTTGATTTAGAAATCTTTAGACATCTGCACTGTTGATTTTGTTTTGTAAAATGAGTTAAAAATAATGGAAATTTATTGGAAGTTGGAGTATGTTAAATTTTTAAAGCATTGCTTAGACAACACACTTAGAGACTGTATTGGCGCATTGTGTTCCATCAAAGACTATAGAATACCCAAGACGTGTCACTCGTATAGTTTTGAGTGGGGAAAAATGCAACGCTCAATATGGCCGCTCTATCGCAGGAAGCCCCGCCTTCTGAATTAAAGAGCCAATCGCTAATCAGTAAAGTCAGAGCGTCACTGCAGCTGCCGTTAGACGCGTCCCGGTTGCTATAGAAACAGTCAGCGCTCTGAGACGTGTGCTCAGGACTGCACATGCGCACTGGCTGATCTAGCCTGAAAAATAAGCTTTTTATAACGCTATTTGAGCAAAAGTAACAACATTTAAGGACTTTGGTTCCATTCAATTCATTCCTTAAATGCTCTTCATAAAAGGTCTTAAAAAGTCTTAAATTCATGTTCATAAAACCTGCAGAAACCCTGATGTAATGTCTTTTAACCTGTGAAGGAGTAGCCTATCACATAATTTGTTGTGTTGTTGTAATAAAATTAGACGTAGTGCACAAAGATTTGGTGGAAAAAAACAGTTTTAGTGCCAAAATGCACACAGGGAAAGCAAAGATGAGCTTTCCGCCTCAGAAAACCATGTCAAGACTTTTTACCAATGCTAATGGCACAGCTGCTGAGACAAAAGATATAGATATAGAAAACGACGGAGACACAGAGGATCATTTTTCTGTGCCAGTCAATGAACACTCAAGTAAAAATGCAGAAAGGCATTTCAGATTCAAGAGTTTGCATGGCTCAGGTATGATCATCGCACACAGAAAATGCTTTGTTACTTTTATTATTTTAAATCAGTTTTCTGTCTGTTTGTTTTTTGTTTGTTTTTTGCGTTTTCATATTAGTTAAAGTTTTAGTAATTTTGTTTGTTTTTGTTTCTGTTATAGTTATTTTAAAACAATACATTTGAAAAGAGAAAAGTTGCTTTGGCAACTGGCTGAAAACAAACAAACAAACAAAAAAACAACGTTTTTTACATTTTATTTTCAGTTAACATTTATTTATTTCAAGTAACAAAAATGTTTTTAATGGTTTCTATTTTTTGTGTTATTTTTAAAACCAAAGATCCTGCAAAATTCCTAGTAAAAATGAGTGCTGTCAAACGATTAATCGCGATTAATCGCATTCAAAATAAAAGTTTTTGTTTACATAATATATGTGTGCGTACTGTGTATATTTATTATGAATATATAAATACACACACATGCATGTATATATTTTGAAAATATTTACATGTATTTACATCCATATGTGTATATTCAAATAATTTATATTATTTATAAATATATTTAATACATAAACATAACATATTTTTCTTAGATATATACATGCATGTGTGTGTAATATAAATATATATACATAATAAATATACGCAGTACACACACATATATCATGCAAACAAAAACTTTTATTTTGAATGCGATTAATCGCGATTAATCGTTTGACAGCACTAGAAAAAATGCAATTCATGACTGGTTTAATCTAATATTCAGTGTCATGATGCAGTAAATACTGATGGGAGAGCAGCCAGTGAAGCAGACAGGATCCACTGCGATTACTATTTCAGATTTACAGTGAAACTGAATGTAAAAATTGGCAGTTCCTGACCAAGCAGCAAAGTGAGCCAGAGTTCTTGCCGATAGTCAAAAGTCTGGTTAACTTGCAAAAAAATACATTTCACTGCCATCCCATTGAGTCAGAACTAACAGCAGATTTTGCCAGGAGCTGCAAATACGTACTAATCTGTAAACACATGCAGGTGGCTGGAGAGTCCAACTTAACCCAGCTGTGTGAGTGCTTGAGGAGATACAGCGACCGTGAGATTTTCATACGGGAGGTTCTTACTCATCTCTACAATCACACCAGTGACATGGAAGAACCTCAGCCACACATCTTAAAGGCACAAAAAAATTATTCTGTTATCTGATCTGTATTTGTTAACTAAATATGAACAGGCTGGTTTGTTAGAATCAGTGATAAACATGAGTGTCAGTTATAAAGAAAATGAAAAATCTATTTTAAAGCCCATATGTTTTAGTATTTATGCTGGTTTCAAATAATTTGGAATTTTAATGCCATTTTCAAGAAACGTTTGCATTTATTGAAAAGCACTATAAAAGTGTTGTTTTGTTACATCTTGCATACATTATTAATTATTTTCAAAATATTCTGCATACCGTTTTTTTTTTTTTATATCAATTCATGAATATCATTATGTTTTTGAGGAGTCGCACCACATGACATTTTAAAGCTTGAACTAACCTTGCCTTGTCACTAAAAGGTCAACTTATCTGATATTTAAAAAAAGTTATTGATCCGCATAAACACAGACTTTATAAAGTCATTTCCTGATTTTTTTTCTGCATGTGGTTGCACCACATGACTTTAATTTGGCCAACAACAATTTCTCAAATATTAATAAGCAGTGAAGCAAAAATGTATATCAAAAATATAGTTCAGAAATGAATTCTCATTATAGAAGAGGTGTGTTTGAAGTCATTCTGTGTATAAATTGAATTTAATTGGAATGTTTTAAATGAATGAATAAATTCAGATAAAATGAGTAATTTTGTAAGGGACTATAAGATCATTTTTTTAAGATGGCATAGTTTAAATTACATCATGACATCTTATACAATGCTTTAAAACTTCCCTTTATTGTAAAAGATCTTGGCTCATTTTTAAAAATGCATGAATAACATTTACATAGCGTGCCCATGTGTCTGTTCCTGTTTCAGCTGGTTTTGGCTGGGATGCGACACCACACAGATTCTCTGCACGTTCAACTTGTGGCCTCTGCGTGTGTGTTTAACCTGACCGTACAGGAGCTGGTGCTGGGGATGCCCTTACGCCTTCTGGGAGATGTAGTTCAGCAGCTTCTTACAGCCATGAAGAACTTCCCAAACCACGAGCAGGTAGAACCATCCCAAACGGTTTGAGCCATAAACACTAAAGGAATAGTTCATCCAAAAATGACATTTCTGTCATCATTTAGTCTCCCTCAAGTGGTTCCAAACCTGTATGAGTTGCTTTGTTCTGTTGAACACAAAAGAAGATATTTTGAAGAATGGTAGTTGCTGGTCCGCATTGACTTCCATGGTATTTTTCTCTCTCTATGGTCCTAGTATCAGTATTTAAACAGTTTATTTTTTTGCTTTTAGTTGCAGAAGAATTGCCTGCTTACTCTTTGCAGTGATCATATCTTACAGGTCGTCCCATTTGACAGGTCAGTCCACACACATTTCCTCAGTGCACTTGTTACTGTACATTGTTGGAGTGGCTTAACGCCGTCTTGACCCCTGTTCCCTGGTAGATACGAAGCTGCTAAGCTGATAATGATGTTGCTGGGGAATCATGAAGATCAGACGGTGCAGAGAATGGCGGTGGCTGTAGTCTCCATACTGGTGTCTAAGGTCATTACAGCAACACCTGCATTCTGTTCAGTGTCTAAAACCAGGACAAACCTAACCCTAACAACAGTATTATTAAAGAAATAAAGATCTATATATTCATTTTGCTGTGTTATCTAGATAAAAGTGAATTCAAAAGTAAAAAAAGGTATTGTGTGAGAGACGTATATGCAATTATGCAGACATATCAGCATAGACTTTTAAAATCTGCTTATATGATCAAAAATCTAGTATCATATCATTTACACTTTTGGTACATTATTACTGAGTAAAAGGCTCTCTCACACTTCATTGCAGTTGAGCACAGAGGAGATCTCAGAACTGGGTGCAGAGGCGTTTATAATGAAGGTAAATGTAAAAAAAGTAATTTTATTTGCTGTTGCTGTTTTAAACAGTGCTGTGCTAAAAATCCTTTACCTAATTTGCCATTCCTGATAAAAAATGACTGGCTTTTTAAAAATTGCGTGTAAATCTCTCATTATGGTGTTATCACTATAATTATGCTATAAAATTGGTTAAAAAGCATTATTTGTTTATCATTTTGGCAATGTTCACTCCAAAACTGAGGTGCATAAACTCAGATCAATGAGCCCTATGATCAATCAGTTCCAAAAAGAAATACAAAACCTATGCTTATTGAAAGAAAACAAGCTGATAAAAAGATTGAATCCAGTGTTTGGTAATAATATAGCATAACAATATTTTTAAGCAATTTTTGTAGGTTGGTAACGTCGCAAGTAGGGCTGCAACAAACGGTTATTTTGATGATCGATTAATCTAGCGATTATTAGACCGGTTAATCGACTAATCGTCGATTATTCCACGGATTAATAAGTAGACTTTGATTGATTATTCAGCTTTTGCAGATAGTTAAAATATTGAGCTATACTGTATATATTCTAACAAGGTAAGTACTTCAGCTTTTGAAAGTCATATTATGTAATTACAATTATACAATTAATTTACACAAATAAATATATTTGGCACACAAAATGAGATGACAGAGAAACTCTCTCATTCACCATTTAATTAGCTAAATGAAAAAGTAACTGAATGACATCATTCTGCCTAACATCTCCTTTTGTAAGTAATATGGATAAGAAACAAAATAAAGGTAAGTGATAAGACGCTTTATTTTTGGATAAACTATTTTATTCACAAAATAACCTCTCTTAAAATACAGTATAGGGCTATGATAATCAAAAAAGTCCTGAGATAGATCAAGATCAAGATCCATCACTTTAATTAAATAATTTTTTTTCCCCCACTAATAAAAATATTTTATCATTAGCTAGCTCCACACTGGAGAGCTGCTTTATAACAGAAAATAAAGTTGTAATTCTAACTGAAGGCGACACTGACTCTGGTTTTTCATGTTTAATACTGTAAAGCTGCTTGATTTAAGGCTATCTATTGCATAAAGTACTATATAAATAAACGTGACGTGACTGGACTTTACTGGAGTACTGAACTGCAGAGCTCGTGCAAGCATCCACATCGCTGTAATCAGATGCTTTCTTAACTACTGCTTTCTCACCGCTGAGAAAGCAGTAGTTGTTGTGTTTGTTTCGTTATTTAGAGGAAAAGCGCACAGCATATGTTTACATATTCATCCCAAACGCCGCTCAGCAGCTTCAGGTTTGGCTGCGTTTGCGCTCAAATGCGCTGAATCGCTGTGTCTTCTCTTGAATTGCATTTGGGAGCGCTGATTTACAATCTGGCGCTACAGCGCCACACTGGTCAAACCGCATTACTGCAGGCTCTTTCATTAGGTCATATGAGTTTAAACGACTACTCGACAACAAAAATATTTGTCGACAATTTTTTATTGTCGACGTTGTCGATAATGTCGACTAATCGTTTCAGCCCTAGTCGCGAGTGTAACAAAGTGTGTGGGGGGGAGGGAATCTCAAAAACCACAAATAAATAAATAAATTGCTATAACACGTGTGAGCAAAGTCTGTAGGTTTTAGTCCAATGCCCTAATATTATTTAGCATTTGAAAGAGAAAATCCTCTCCAGGTCAAAATGACCAGAACACAACATGAGGATTAAAGGGTTAGGGTTAGAAAATTGGAGTTTGTGGTTTTTAGTTCATGTCTATACTAGTGTACCCCAGATCAGAAAATATAAACATTTTACAGCCTTTATCATAAGGTTAAATGAACCAAACATATTCAAGACTTGTACACAGTGTCAAATAAAATTGTCCATCCAATGAAATATAGAATAAGAAAGTCCCTCAACCTAGTACCGCCTGTCTATTAATAGCAAATAGCAAGTCATCCCAGACTGCATTGCAATCTTAAGGTATTAAAAAAGGACAGCCCCATTTATTTCAGCAAGTACATCAGCACAGGTTCTTCAAACCATATCATGTGGCCTCACACTAACCATACTGTCACATGCATTGTGTTCTCTCTGTTCCCTAAAGTTTTATATGATATGTGAATGGCTAAATGACGCTTCTTTTGCAAATGACTGAATGGACAGATGAATCATGAGTAGACCCAACCAATGCATTTATTCCCCTTTCTGTGCAAGCCCAGCAGTTGCTGAGTATCGTCCAGCAGAAGGCCTCTCTGGGTGTAGTGGACTCCACTCTGAAGTTTGCATTGAGCGCTCTGTGGAACTTGACAGATGAGACGCCCACCGCGTGTCGCCATTTCATTCAGTGCCAGGGAATAGAGCTCTACATGGAGCTGCTGGAGGTGAACACACACACACTTACACTCACACATAGCTAAAGGCTGGAATATACTGCACTCCATTTTTTCCAGATTTGAGATCTCATAGAAAATTGCGTAGAGTATGATAGACACAGACACAGAAATACGTTTCCATCCAGTTGAGGGATATCAAACACGCTTGTTTCTTTGAGCTGATTTTAGAAGACATATTGTTTACATTTGTCATGTGTCTCCTAGCAACAAGGCACATGTTTCTGAGAGCCATTGGAAAAGAGAGTTGTGACACTTCCATACATTTTCTTTCAAAATGCGGAAGTGATGTGTGTCGTGGGGCAACCAATAGTTTCAAACACAGAATATTTCCAGCACTGAACCCCATTCATTTAGTTTCCCAAATACATTTGCTGCTAAGCTGATGGAATGACAGCATTTTTAGTTTTGTTGACATTTTATCACTTTAGCTGAGCTCTCATGCATCTAGTTAATGCCAGTTTATTTAAAGGGTTAGTTCACCCAAAAATAAAAATTTGTTCATTAATTACTCACCCTCAAGTCATTCCAAATCCATAAGACCTCCGTTCATCTCCGGAACAGAAATTAAGATATTTTTTGATGAAATCTGAGAGCTTTCTGACCCTCCATAGACAGCAATGTAACGTCAATGTTCCCAGGTCCAGAAACGTAGTAAGAACCTCGGTAAAACAGTCCATGTGACAACAGTGGTTCAACTGTAATTTTATGAAGCTACGAGAATACTTTTTGTGCGCAAAGAAAACAAAAATAACTTTATTCTTTATTCAACAATTCTTCTCCTCCAAATCATGTCTTCCGCCGTTATCAAGCGCACACGCATGCATCGTGGTACTCTTGATAATGGCGGGAAAAAGTATTCTCGTAGCTTTGTAATTTTACAGTTGAGCCACTGATGTCGCATGGACTGTTTTACCGATTTTCTTACTACGTTTCTGGGTCTGTGGGATTTTTAGCATTTTTATTATTGACAAAACTTTTTTTAAGGGGTTGTATTGAGCAGTTGCTGGCATTTGTTGATATTTGCTTATTGTGCATACTTATGTGAATGTCTTAATATAACATCATGATCAGGGTTGAGTAAATGGTCACAGAATTTACATTTTTAGGTGAACTATCCCTTTAAGTGTTTGTTAATTTCCTGTATCTTCTCATTACTCTCTCTTCTCCTCCACAGTCTTATTATTCGGAGTCCTCCGTCCAGCAGAAGCTCCTGGGCCTTTTGGTAAATATATTTTATGTGTTATATGTTTGGTAAATGTATTTTTTACCATGCTATATGGTAAAATTGGAGGAAATGAATTGATTAACTACAAAGTAAACACTGACGTGACCACATACAAATCTAAATTAACTTAAAAGGACTGTGTTGAACAATAGTTTAATAATTGTAACAAATAAAGTACCATAAACGACTCAGAATATATGCTTTTTTGCTGTTTTACTGTAGTTATTTGTTTTGAAGTAATTTAACAAATGTTTAGAATTGCATAAATGTTATAAAACTTTCATCTAATTTGGTTTTAAATGTATAGAATGTTAATATTCTAGTATTGGTTGCTTGTTGATAGCGTAGTAGACTAATACCATTTTTCATTGTTCCTGCATCCTAGTGCATTAACTAAAAGTGATTAATTGAGCCTTATTGTGTCTTAAAGTGTTAGCAGGGGCAGTTTGGACTCCTTGAAACCTTTACAAATGAAACTTCTTCGTGCTATGGTTTATCTACACTCTAAAAAATGCTGGGTTGTTTCAACCCAGCCTTGGGTCAAATATGGACTAACCCAACTTTTGGGTTAAAAATGTAATTAAAAAATGTAACCCAACAGTTGGGTTAGTCCATATTTGACCCAAAGTTGGGTTGAAACAACCCAGCATTTTTTAGAGTGTATGTTGACGTTTATCACAATTGAACTGTGTGGATTTTATTATTATGTTCTAGACGTTTATATGCTTTAAATTACGAATAGATTGCTCAACACTGAAAGCAGTGTATCTTTTCCCCTCTCTGTGCTCCAGAATAATGTAGCAGAGGTGGAGGAGCTGCGGATGGAGCTGATGAGTGAGGATCTGGTGGAGCACATTGTTTCACTCCTGATCAACCCAGTGGTGGAGGTGGATGTCATTTACTTTGCTGGAGGGATCCTGGCTCATCTCGTCTCAGTCAGGGGGCCGGTGTGGAGTCTGGATGCTGAGCTACACAGCACAGTGCAGGAGAAACTGGTGAGTGTGTGTGTGTGTGTGAGTGAGTGTGTGTGTGTGTGAGTGTCTCAGTCAGGGGGCCGGTGTGGAGTCTGGATGCTGAGCTGCATAACACAGTGCAGGAGAAACTGGTGTGTGTGTGTGTGTGTTGTCTGTTTTTGTATCTTAACTCTGTACATTGAATCTCTTTGATTTTAGCACTCTTCTGTCCTGTCATGGAGTTCTCCTGAGCATGCAATGGTTTCTTACCGGTAAGTGTCTTAATCAAAACACAAAATAAAATATTTTTGGGATTTTTTTTACTCAACTATCCCTTTAAATATCAGGTTGTTTTTCACCAAAACAATTGATGCCATTGCAAAATAATCAGAAAGCCAGTCGTTTTTTTGCTGGCACTTTTGTAAGTGATAATGTGAGTCTCAGTGTATGGTCATTAAATTTAATTCACCTACATAACTATTTATTAACATCTTTGTTTAGTATTTCTTATAAACAAGAAGGTTTATGTCCATAATGTAGAAGGAAGAAAATCTGAAGGCTAAAGACTGTACTGGTCACTCTTTTCCATGCATATACAACCCTGTTTATTGTATTTGAATGAAAAAACAGTATTGGAACAGTCTTCAAAATTCTACAGCAATTCCCTGTTATATTTGCTGTTGTTTTTCACAGATGTAAGTAAAAAAGTAAGCAATGATAATGGTGTAATTTAGTTGACAGTGTGATTATAGTCACGTTCTGTTGTTGTAGCCCCTCAGTACTGTAATATGCTTCAGAGTGAAGGAGGAACAGACATACTGAGGGTCCTGAGCTCCCATCCAGACACACACAGTGACGTGAAGTGTCTGACAGAAAACATCCTGAAGATCCTGGAGCGAAATCTTCATCCTGCAAACTGTGATGCATTATCAGTGTTAAATAAAGCAGGATAAATAACTTTCCACATGCTATGATCATGTCTCGTATTTTTTTGACTGTACTAAAGCATGAAAATACCATATTTGCAGATATTTAAAGGGGTCCTATTATGCTCTTTTACAAAGTCTTGATTTTGTTTTGGGGGTGTACTAGAAGCCAGTTATTCTACTTTGGAATATGCGTTCTGTGTCGGAATGTCTGTTGTTGGTTTTTTTTGGTCTGTGTGACTCCGCCCACTGCAGATTTACCCAATAGTATTTTCCACCATTTGGTGGAAAACACAACGTATCGCAGCCATGGAAGCCAGCAAACGAACTGAGTCAGAGATCATAGATTCTCCCCTACCTAAAAAGATCTATGACTATTAAAACACAGATAAATCGACTCGTCAACTTGCAGTGTAACCCTCGTCGTCTTCCATTGTCAGTAGCGCTCGTTTCTGTTGCGCGTCCTCAATCTGGCAACCCACGTGAGCATTGAGTCTGAGGAGTAGGAGGCGAAAGAAAAAACTCTCTTCAATATTGTGAATTTGGATTGCAGTCTCCATTTTAACTGCTATCTGTCAATATTACATATTACACCTTTAAGCAATAACTCTTAAATATCTGTATTTTCAGAATTTCAGAACACTGATTTTCTTCATGTTTGGTCTGTGTTTTTTCTAGTGGAGGATTTTCATTGACGTCACAGAAAACAACTGGATTCATAAAGGGATGTGCCACTATGTGTCCTGTTAGACATTTCAAAACATTTTAGATTCATTAAAAAATAGTGAAATAATGTTGTTTTTTTCAGTTTGTTATTAAAGTGTGAAATTTGTGAAAATGTGAAAAAGTGGTTTGTTTTTAAATAGGTTTCACAAACTCTTGCTATTGGTCTGACAAACACATAGTCCCACCCCAAACTTCTGTGATATATAAGGTTTCAACTTCTTCAATTCTTAAAAAAAAAAAATTTCCAGATGAAGTATTACACTATCCATAATCTCGTAGACAGATCCACCAATCAGATAAATAGCTGTTACCATGGAAACTGGAATCATGACAACACAACTTCAGAGGCTGCATCCTTCAAAGGCTTCTTTCGAAGACCATGGTGACAAAGGCTGTCCCATTTCGAAGGCTCCTTCAAATGTGGCCTCGAAATGCATTCATCATTACCCAGGCCACGGAGGATACAACTAATGTTCGCTTGTCAACTTCGAATATATAATCATTGTTGAGTATGGGATGGAGAAAGGGGAAAAAGAGAAAATAAGATTACAAAAATAATCACACAAGAGCCCAGTAGGTGGTGGTATGCAACTCTGTAACTCACCAATAAACAACAAGAACTTGTACTTAAGTTCAGTTAAAACCATATTCTTTCACTTATTGCATTTACAAGAAAATATATATATATTTTTTTTTTTTACTCCATTACAATTTCATACAGACTTAAAAGTACATAGTACAAGTGCATATTTCATAAGTCACCATTACCTAAATCTTTCCTCAATGATAAAGTAAAAATTGTATTTTTCTAATCAACCATGCTCACTTTTATTTAAACAGCCAATTAAATGTATTTTAATGTAAAATATAATTGGTCTGTGGTCTACTATGAGAATATGATCTTTCATCCTTATGAAGAGAATAGTTTAAAATAGATGACAGTTGCTGTTGTTCTCAAGTGAGCTTGAGAAATAACCAAACATTATTAAATGACTGCAATGCTTGTTTCTTGTCCAAAAAAGTATCATATGTTGGGAAAAAAGGCATTTGCTAGTTAAATTCTTTCTTTCAATTGCCCCATCAAGTGGGACTTTATATGTTTTTATAAATATATAAACGCTATTATATTTATTAAAATGATTATTAATACATTTTTAAACAATGTATATTTAATAATTGTTGTATATTTACTTAATATACTAAACATACAGTATATACTAAATATACAGCGGGTAAAATAAGAATTGAACACGTCACCATTTTTCCCAGTAAATGAATTTTTAAAGGTGCTGTTGACATGAAATTTTCACCAGATGTCGGTAACAACCAAAGTACATAGTAAATATAATAATCTTTTGAACATTTTTGAAGAATGTGGCTAACCAAACAGTTGACGGTCCCCATTGACTTCCATAGTTTGGAAAAAAAAGAATACTGTAAAAGTCAATGGGGACCAGAAACTGGTTTGGTAACCCTCATTATTTAAAATGTCTTCTTCTGTGTTTAAATGAAAAAATAAAATAAAAATCATACAGGTTTGGAACAACATAAGGGTGAGTAAATGAGATGATTTTCATTTTTGGGTGAACTAGCCCTTTAAGACAAAGTTACTATTATACCTATTCAAGCTATATAGACTACTTATGATTTTGTGTTTCAACAGCCTGTCGCCATTCACTTCTATTGTATGGATGAGATCAGCTTGGAAAAGGATGAGTGGATGAGTGAATTTTAATCTTTTTTTTATTTTTATCAGTTTATTGAATTTCCATTATCAGATGCACTGCATTTTTACACCCGTAGTAAGAATCTTACCTGGAATGTTTGGCTGTGTATCAACAAACCACCAATAATCCACTCAACCTTTGAATCTGAACTGTGCTTGTTGCCTTGCTGTGCTATCAGACAATGACCTCGCAGGCAGCGCTTGCAATGAAGGGACCTTCTGAATCTGATTTTGGACAGATTTGAATAATCTACAACAAAATGCTGATATCTAAGCACATATTTAAGTTGAAAAATTTGTTCAAAAACAAACATTTACACACAAACTGCAACTTTCAGGTGTCATTTGATTTTTTTTAGCTCAACAGTCAACAATCTCATTTCGTTTTTTCGCTCGGCAATCACACGCAAAGGATTGTGGGATAGGCACAGGATTCATCTCGATCAGATCAGATGAAGGTACAGTAAGGAAATAGATGCAATGTGACACGATCATTGGATTCAGCCCGTGTCTGCTGCTCATGATTGTGATTTCTGTCGCTCAGTCAAAATGATTGTCATTAGTATTCTCTAAATAGAAATGGTCACTAGTATCATTATAAATAGTGATGTCCTCCTTAACAAACACCACTAATAAATGTGTGTCCATGAGGAGTTTAATGTACTGTACCTCCTTACAGTAATCTCACTATTTTCCACTGCCTCTATCCTCAGTTACTTTCTCCCTATAGTCGTGACTGAATACCCACAACTCATCTGATGTGCTGTGCTTGCATGGTCTGCCTCTTCCTTTATCTTTTTGTCATCCAATACCTTTTGTACTTATGCCATATTTATTTTCATCCTCACTCTTTGAAAATGGCTTCAAAGCTATTCACTTTTATTTAAATAAATATACAAATAGTTGACATGTTTCTGTAACGAGCACTTTAAAATCACTTACACATTGCCAAATACTTAATATTGAGACAGTGTGCACTGACAGCTGTACAGATGTATTATAATAGTACATATGCTGTAGTATATATGCAGATTATAATTCAGATTTAAAATACCTAAACAATTAGAGTACACACTAATACCCCAACAGTATTATCATGTCAATTTTATATATACATAAAAAAATTGGAAGTAAGTTTGGAAAGAAGTAAGTTTGAACATTTGAAAGTTTGAAAGGAAGGAAAGAAGGAATGCCTCTGCTTCCAACCACTAAAATATGGAAATAACTTTTACTGTACCTTCTGATCACAATGCAATAAAGTCAGGTTCATCCAGGTTCATCAGCATTTTTGTTGTTTTCCAGTACAAATGTCTAAAGATTCTGAAATCAAGATGCATTTACTTGAGATGCAAAATGACATGAAATAAGAAGTCTTGTTTTTATGAGAAACTGATTAAAATGAAGTGAGCTCATGATTCAAAATGAACAAATATCTGCCAATGGGCTCAGAAAAAATCAACTTAAAGGGGTCATATGATGCGATTTCATTTTTTCCTTTCTACTTTCATTCCCCATTGACTGCTTTAATATTTAATATGTTATTATTTATCTGTAATCCAATATTCACAAAAAAGAGGTGTTTTTTTAAATGTGCAGTAATTTCTGAAAAAGTGAAAGTGTTTAATGTGAGCAAAAACATTATTCACTGTAATTTCTGGGCGATTCACAGCTGTGTTCTCCTTCTGCCTGCAGTTAATGTTACAGCGGGGCTCCGGGTCCAAATAAACTACTACAAAGCCAGTGAAAGGTAAAAGCAGTGGATGCAGTGGATGAGATCTTATTTGCGCTTGATCTTTCATTGTTGTGTGAATAGTTGCAAAATAATTAGCTACACTCGAGGGAATACATCTGGGCCAATTAAGAAGCAGGAGATGTCTGGATTATTCCTCACACTGTGCGTGTTTGTTTTATTGGTCTGTGTGTGAGTGTTTAGCGATTAATCAAAATAAATGTTTTTGTGTACATAGGCTGTGTATGTACTGTGTATATTTATTATGTATATATAAATACACACACATGCATGTATACATTTAAAAAATTGTATGAATATAAATATATACATGTAAATATTTTCTAAATATATACTGTATGTGTGTCTTTATATATACATAATAAATATACACAGTACACACACATATATTCTGTACAAATTTTTTTTATTTTGTATACGATTAATCGCGAATAATCGTTGCCCAGCACTATTTGAAAGTGATGAAAACTAATAAAAAGTTTAATACACATATGTTAAGTAAACGAAAGTCAGGGGCGTAGCCATCATTTCAGAAGTGAGGGGGACAGAAATGTCAAATGTAATACTTTTTTTTTTTTTTTGTCTAATTGACAAGTTTTATTTTATTTTATTTTTTTCTTATCTCTTACATTTATTTGGCTAAGAAATCAAATTCACTGCTGGACAATTACCAATAATTTGTATTCTGTAATATTTTTTCCCTATATTTTTCTAATGGCAATTTTATGATGTTTTCATTCATATACTGCAGAATAAGGCAGAAAATATATTTTATAGTTTCTATAGGCTAGTGTAATAAATACTATGTCAGTTAGCAGTGCATTATTCAGATACTTTGTTTATTACCTGGAGATGACTTGAAAAACACACATATACCTTTATATTGTCGCAATCCTGTATTATCTTCACGTTTTTTAATTCAACTTATCCACAGCAATAGCCTTTGTCCATATTAGGGATTTCCTGGCACGTCATAAGTTATTACTTCTGCAAGTCCGTTTTGGACTTTCTGCGCAAGTGCGCCCTCCGGCTTCGAGTATGAATTAAACATACACTGCACGAGAGTGGTTAGCGCTCTGTAATGTTCACATCTCCTCATTTTGGATACAAATAAAACGCCAGGTCCCCCGCATATTCTACGCCCATGACAAAAGTAATTTTATTTATGTACACTATTTATTTTATTTTTGATTATAATTTTCAAATGTTTTGAATAAATGACTATATTATCAAGCTGTAAAAAAAAATCTGTTAAATTTTCAGTAAAAAAATCAAAAGTTGTGGTTGCCAGAACTTCAACATAAAAAACACAGTTGCAACGTTTGGCTTTTACAGACTGAACTTAAATTTACAGTAAAACCTGTATTTCACTAAATGGTATAATGTAATTACCAAACTAATGAAGTACTAATTAGGGTCCAAGCCCAAAAGGGCGCCCTATTGTTTTTCTAAGGACATTTTTTCAAAATTTTGGGGGCTTTTGGGGCCCTTAACATGCTCATTGGAATTGTAGGCCATCAGGGCCAGGGAGAAGGTCACATGGGGGGGTCACCGGTGGTGCCCATGGTACACCCATTAATATGGCGATTTTTAAGGGGCTCTGTAGCACACCGTTTGACCTAGGTCACCAAAATTCATCTCCACCCAAAAGGAAGTCAGCTACTGTAGATTGTTTGAAAAATGGATGCTCTGGAATTTTATATACTCGTCCTAGTGTTTTCGTCTGATTGACACCAAACTCAGTCAACATGATCTCACGACACTGAGGATGCTAAATTGTGAAGGGATTTTTGATATCTCGAGGTGAGGTATATTGCAAAAAAAGGGAAACAGGAAGTGTGTTACTTTTTTTGACCAAACTTTATCAGTTTGTGTGTTGAAGGAGGCCGATTACATAGATGTGACTATTAAGAGTCAAAGTTATAGCGCTACCAACTGGCAGCAGGATGTGTGTCATTTTCAAAATGATTCAAAATACCCGATTTGCTTCAAGTTAAATCAAGAATAATGTCAAAACACAGCAGATGTAAAACTGCGAGGGGATTCTTGATATCTTAAATTATGTTGCCATGGCAACGTGTCAAACTTGAAAATTCTTTTTCTTTATACTCCTCCAATTGCTGTGAAACGATTAACACCAAACTTTGTCTACATGATGCCAAAACACTGAGGAACAGTTTTTGGATATCTCAAATGGTGTTGCCATGTCGATTTATTTAAGTAACGGCAAAATAAACAGCAGTTGTGTTATAGCCTGTGTTTAAAGTGCATTGTCAAAATTCCTCAAAACTTTTTACATATGGAGAACAAGTAATTCTGAGGAAACATGCTTAGTTTAATGTATTTCTGATGCTCAGGGTCCTAACAGAAAATTAAAAACTATCCGACTATGTCAGCTGACAGATGAAGGTTGTCCACTAGAATAAGAAATCTTTCAAGCCTGATCTTTATCCTGTCTGTTTCCATCCATTAGAATGACAAATAAATGCATAGAATCAGTTAATATGTACTGTCCTGTCAATATAGTTTAATATAATTATTTTATAAATGCTTATAGATAATTAAAATAATTCTTCTAGATCATTAAAAGTTTTTTTATAAAATGGATAGTTCCGGTCCTTGATTCTGATTGGTCGAGTTGCGTTCGAAGCTGTTGTAAATTACTCTACAAACCTACACCTCTTTGTTTCTGTGTGTTGCTCGGCAACCACCTTGTTGCAACCATAACCTTTTCTGAGGAACTACATTGTTTGGTGGAAGAATGTTTTTATTAATATCATAACATTTTATTTGCTTTGTTTTATTTTGTGAAACCTTGCTACGTGCATGGAATAACTGTTTTATAAAAGCAATAAGCCCCGTGAAACCATCCAAACCAATTTCACCATCCACATCAACCATAAATCCTTCAAAAACAGCCAGAAACCTTGGAGTTATGATTGATGATCAGCTGACTTACTCAGATCACATTGTTAAAATTACCCAGTCCTGCAGATTTGCTTTATTCAACATCAAGAAGATCAGGCCCTTTGTTTTGGAGCATGCTTCACAACTCCTTGTTCAAGCTCTTGTTCTGTCCAGGCTATTGCAATGCTCTCTTGGCAGGTCTTCCAGCCAGTTCCTATTTGACTAACCGCTTGTTTTTCTTAAAAAAAAAAAAAAACTCTTTTTGTATTCTTTTTATTTATTATACAATTAACAAAAAGCAAAAAAAAGGACTTTAACACTCTTTTTCTATTCTATCTGTTTCTTTTTATTATATAAATTAAAAAAAACTTTGCTACGTGTACTGTGTTAACTGAGACTTGTCATAGCACTTGCATGTCATTGCTCTTTTGTTGATTTTGATTGCTTCCATTGTCCTCATTTGTAAGTCGATTTGGATAAAAGGTCTGCTAAATGACTAAATGTAATGTAAATGTTATGAAACCGTGGTTTACAGTGAATTTATAACATCTAAGGGGGTTTTAGGCACTCCGCTCCGTGTCGTGCCTAACACCCCTTAGCTCTTATAAATTCACTGTAAACCATGGCTTCTTGGGGCTTATTGTTTTAATATATCCTTCCCTTTCTGTGTGTATCTGTTTCACACTCTTGATATTCTAGAGCAGGGTTCCTCAAATCTTGCCCTGGAGGGCCAATGCGCTACAGAGTTTAGCTCCAACCCTACTCAAACTCACCTACCTGTGATTTTCCTGATGCCACTAGGGTGGCAGTGGCACCTGGGGCTTGGGCCCGTCATCGCTGCTTGCAGCTATATTATCTGTTTTGTAGTCTACTTTTATAATATACTAACAATCACCAAAAACACAGGTGATAATGAAAAAACTTCACAATGAATCAAAGCTCATGCATCACAAGTAGCTCTTCCACAAGCTGAAGTAAATATGAATATATATAAAAGGTGCACTTTGTCATTCACACAAATAATAAACACCATCATGGTAACGACATGATAAAATAATGTAATAAACATTCATATAACAACAAAAGATGTAACATAAACCATATGTTCAGAACTGATAAGAAAAAAAATAAAAAGAAGCAGTTAATTCAATTAACCATCAAAGGTGAAGTGCAACAAAGGGAATTGTGGGAGTGTTTAATGTTTAAATGTTTTTTCACTGTAAATTATAAGATGACTTGTTCTTTTTAACTTCCAAAAACTGTGAATTTTACAGTATTTTTTCAGGATGTCCCATTAGATTCATAGTAAGGGAACTCAATTAACAGGCCATTTTTACAGTCTTTTACCAATACAGAATAGTGCAGTTGTAAAACTACACCCCCCATATGGCGCGAAAGCTGTAATGTCCCGGATATTGAGAGCGCCGGAAGAGAAGCAGGTGTCTTCCTTGGCCATCTTGTGGTTGTCCACCGTGAGCCGTTCGCTCGAAGAATCGGAGGAGAATCCCGTTGTTGGGGCGCCATCATGCCGGGGCATCTGCAAGAAGGCTTCGGCTGCGTCGTTACCAATCGGTTCGACCAGCTATTGGACGATGAATCCGACCCCTTCGAGATATTAAAGGCGGCCGAGAACAAGAAGAAAGATGCGGCCGCGTCAGGCGGCTCGAAGACTGCAGCTCAAGCCGCCAAACAGCCGAAGAAAGAGTCCCAGAAAGACAGGAAAAATTCAGCGCAGGACAAGAAAGAAGACACCCAGGCCCCTGTGCCGCTTAAGAAAGAAGGTATGTAGAAATTGCAGTCCTAAATATCCGCTGCGTCTCAAAAAATAGACAGCGTATTCGTACATTATAGACACGCTCCAACCCATAAATACTAAACGCGCCTAAAAACTGCTGACGCGAAGCTCTCAAACGCGCATATGGTGCCTAAAATGCTGTCTAGGCAGGCAGCACAGTAGGTTATGAGACAGGGCTGACTGCGTGCTTGTGCGCATATAAACACAGCAACGAAGTCAACATGAACAACAACAGCCTGCTAACGTTAACGTTACTCTTGTTGTTGTCAACGTGTAATGTTAGCTAACACGGTGTTTTGTGAGCGAAATGCGCCCAGAGACGTTTTATTCAACCGTTTTCTTCCTCTGACATGTCAACATTACTATCCGATCACGATTTGATCAACTTCACTTTATTTATAACTGCGTAGCTGCTTTAGCCACATGCTAATCTGCTAGCTGTAGGTGAATATTATGTGATTAGCATCTTACTGTGCTAGTCTGCACATGGAGGAAACGTTGGCGTGTTTTGACGTTATGCAAATATATAGGAGAGCACTTTCGCTTTTATTTTGTAAGGCGTGCCGTGACGGATAAATGGAGTAACGCTGACTTACACAATCTAGTTATTTTAAATGTAGTTGACCAGGTTGAATTCTCTTTTTATGTTGTCATATTTGATGTCATCATGGTTTGTGATCTTACTTGTTTAAATGACAAAATAAATGTAACCTGGTGCTTTAAAATCTGAGCCAGTAACTGAAAATGCATCTTCAGATATGACTAGGGATGTAACGGTATGAAAATGTCATATCACGATTATAGTGACCAAAGTTATCGACCTTGGGCAAAACACTAAAACGAATAGTTCACTCAAATGCTGTCTGTCATTGATGTATGGTTTGTTAGGATAGGACAGTATTTGACCGAGATTTGAAGATCTGGAATCTGACGGTGCAAAAAAAAAATCCAAATATTGAGAAAATCATCTTTAAAGTTGTCCAAATGAAGTTCTTTGCAATGCATATTACTAATCAAAAATTACGTTTTGATTTTTACGGGAGGAAATGACTAGAGTTGACTGATGAACAGTGTGACCTTGGGCAAAACACTAAAACGAATAGTTCACTCAAATGCTGTCTTTCGCTCGACATCATGTTGTTCCAAACACATTCAAGTGTGCGTGCTGTTTTTATTTTACATATAGACCACGTATATAGTGCTAGCCAGCATCTCAAGTACTATATGTGACCCTGGACCACAAAACCAGTCATATGGGTCAAATTTTTTAAATTGAGATTTATACATAATCCGATTTTCCGATTTCGAGCCGATCCGTTTTGTTACCAGCAATAACGTCAGCTGCGCATTCTCGCTCTCATCTCTCCGACGACCCCTTCTCTCTCACACACGTCTCATTCATATTTTCATGGAACATGATCCTTAATTAATATCCTAATGATTTTTGGCATTAAAGAAAAATCAATAATATTGACCCATACACAATGTATTGTTGGCTATTGCTACAAATTAGAGATGCACCGATCGATTGGCCAGGGATCGGAATCGGCCGATTTTCCTCATGATCGGCCCGGATCGGTGATCGGCCACCGCAGTCCAATATTCCTTCTGCTGTTTGTCATGTTAGCCAAAGAAGAAAAGACAAAGAAAATAATTTTCTGCTCTTGACTGAATACGTTTTATAACTTTAATGGTAAGCATTAATCTGTATTTCATTTTTACAATGAAGACTACAGAAATTAAAGTAATCAAATGTAAAATAACACTGGATGTGTTATTTTACATTTGATTACTTTAATTTCTGTAATATTTCTAACCTGAATAAAAACGTACTTAACCTGAAAAACTTAGTTTCATAGCTTTCTTTATTCTATTGCATTTATTTGTGCTGTTGTTCGCAATTTTTGTATTTGTTCTTATTTTATTACTCACTGATCTGTATTAGTGGAGTGCACAATCCGCGCTCAGTCTTAAACAGCTTGTGAGCCACAAATACCAAAATGAGTGGCTAACTGCGCTAAAACGTTCAAATCCATAAAAAATTGTCAAAATGCCTGTCTTGGCGAGTATCCAGTTAAACACAGTCAGTTTTGGAACGTTAAATAGTTGAGAAAGAGAACGCATGTTGTGTAACAGTATATTGGGTCCGTGGATAAACTCTTAAAGGGACCGCAGTCCAATATTCCTGCTGCTGTCTGTCATGTTAATCAAAGAACAAAAGACAAACTGAATACGTTTTATAATTTTAATGGTAAGCATTAATCTGTATTTAATTTTTACAATGAAGACTACAGAAATTAAAGTAATCAAATGTAAAATAACACTGGATGTGTTATTTTACATTTGATTACTTTAATTTCTGTAGTATTTCTTAACTGAATAAAAACTTACTTAACCTGAAAAACTTAGTTTCATAGCTTTCTTTATTCTATTGCATTTATTTGTGCTGTTATTTGCAATTTTTTAAATTTGTTCTTATTTTATTACTGACTTTTTATTTGTGTTTTTTTATGAAAATAAAACTTTGCGTCGAAGAAAAGTAGATTTTTGTTTGTATATGCTGTCAATTATAGTTCTTAGAAAGAAAATCGAAATCGGTATCGGCAGATCACACTAACAAGGAAATTGGAATCTGCCAAAAAAATTGCAATCGGTGCATCTCTACTACAAATATACCCATGTGACTTAAGACTGGTTTTGTGGTCCATGGTTACATATGCTTAAATTGGAAGTGTTGAGTACTTGTAGGGGGCTTTTGTGAGACTGTTATATGCGTATTTTATTGCGTATGTTTTCTGACCTGTAATAAGTGCACTGATTCGGATAAGAGTATTTATTTGCTAAATGTGTCGGATTGGTGGAATTGCCCTTGGAGTGACACATGCAGCAGTCAGATATTAATGCTCTAATTTTGCTCTGAATGAAATGTGATTAAATCAACTCATTTAATTATGTATGAAAAAAAAAACATGTAGATTTGAATTCACAGGTTCTCAGTGTTGGACTCCTGTTTTAATGAGTGTCTGAACATCTGTTTTAGGTATGAGGAGGGTTGGCCGGAGGCCGGAGCAGCAGGGTCAGGCCAGTTCCCAACACCAGGGAGGTCAAGGAGAGGCTCGGCCCGGCGACAGGCGGCCCGACAGACGACCTCCTCGTGAACGGCGCTTTGATAAACCAGCTGATGAGAGGCCAGAGGGGGGCGAGTTCCATGTGGACAAGTGAGTGTTTGGTTTATAATAAAAATGACAGCATTAAGGCTGACAAAATCACTTAAATTAATCTTAATTTCCATGAAACGATATCAATTCCTAAATTCCAAGAACCTGTCTTTTAGTTTATGCTGTTGATGCGCAAACAAAACTTTACTAAACATTATTTGTAGTGTTTTCTATCCAAAGTTTTGTGCTTTGATAAGAAACAAGGTTGCCGCTTTCAAATGGAGTCTCAACAATAAAAAAAACAAAAAACAGCTTGTATACAATATTGCTATCCTGCGGTAAATGTCACATGAGATTCAATATCTATAGCGTGTTAGTCAGCTAGAAAAAATAACTCTAGAGAGGAGCAGTTTGCTAAATATATGCACTATTTATTGTATTCATAAATGATGTCTCATTTATTTTATGCTTGAAAGAATCTGTTGTTAAAACAAGACGGACACCGTTTAAATGTTTATATTTCAACAAAGAATTGGGGTAGAAACATTGTTACAATAATACATGATTAAAAAGTAGGGATGTAACGATTAACCGCGAGCCGGTTGAAAATCGATTCAAATATGTGACGATTCAAATCGGTTGAGATGCTAAACAAATCGCGATTCATTTAGGGGTAGGAGGTTATATGAATGTATGTCTGAGGGGAACTTACTATAATCGTGAAATCAAAATCGTGAGTTGAGTGAATCGTTACATCCCTATTAAAAAGTGAATATAAAAACTGCCTTATGTGCAGTTTAAATGTTTGTGTACAAATTGTGTTAATTGTAATACCTAAAAATAATAGCAATTTAATTTAACTTTTAATATTATATAAAACTCGAGAAAATTGTAGCGCTCCAAAAAAATAAAAATAAATAGTTGCTTGTACTGCAGGTGCGTAGAGCCAGTAGGATATTTGAAAATGAACAAGAGGGTGGCTAACCGCACACTGATCCACTCAAGACCAAAAAGTCTACAAAAACATCGTTTTAATTTTTATAAATTGACACGTTTGCATGCTTGCTCGTGTCCATTTTTTTAATTCACATGCACTTTTGCACAATGCAATTTATAAAAATTAGAAATGTTTTTGTAGACTTTTTTGTCTTGAGTGGATCAGTGTGCGGTTAGCCACCCTCTAGCTCACTTTTAATATTATAGCAATGCACAACGGACAGGGTTCTGTGTATAGTACATAGCATTAGTAGAGAGATTTTTACTTAAAAAAAGATGTACTGTACCTGATACATATCCAAATGAATCGATATTGAATCAAATCATGAGATTGTCAATCAAATTGATTTGTGAAATCTGTCAATACTCAGCCCTAGACAGCATGCTGTGCTTTTATGGGCCAATAGATAATGCAAGTCTAGTTGGGACCAGTACAAATATCTAAACATCCTTAAATCAAGATGCATTTGTTTGAGATGCAAAAATGTTTTCTGAGAAATGCAACAACGTTAAGTGAGTTTATTTTTAAAACGTGAACAAATATCTGTAAAGGGGCCATTAAGTTGTTTTCCTTTTGAATTAAGTTGATTTTTCTAAGCCCCAGTGGCAGATATTTGTTCTTTTTTTAAAAAAATCAAACTCCATTCATTTTGATCAGTTTCACAGAAAGCATTGTTATTTTGCTTCTCAAGTAAATGCATCTTGATTTAAGAATCTTTAGATTTTTGCACTGGAACACAAGACAATAATATTAGCAAAGAACTTTTTGCAGTGTGTCTTTTTTTAAGTCTAGTGGTTGGGTGCAAAGATATTTGAATTAATTTTTGGTAAAATGAATTAAAAAGTAGTCTGTTAAAAGCTGTGTTTTCAAACTTTGCAACTCATTGTGCTCCTAGACATTTACATTTAGAGAACCTATTGACATGTTGTGTTCCCTTCAATTAGTTCCTTAAACTTTCTATAATTTGTCTTTAAAAAGGTCTTTAAATGTCTTAAACTTGCCTTCATAAAACCTGCAGAAACCCTGAATGTGTCATACAGAAATAATGTAGATTGTCTTGAAACATTAGACTCTTGTTAACTCTAATTAGTGATGTTTGTAAAGGTAAGCGTCGTTGTTGTTAATAATAGTGTTTATATTAGGGGGTTAACCCAAGTATTGAACTTTGACAGTAACTTGTCCCAAACCGCTTGTGTTCTGGACATAAATAAAACCTGATATCGAATGACATGGTGGGCTGGTTCTAAATCATCAGATTTTCCCCTAGTCAGGGAGAACTATAATTTCTTGACATTTAAGATTTACGAAACATTGCTTCAATGGGGTAGTGTTTATTTCAAGGGTTCCCCTGATCTAATAATGTTGTCTGATTTGACAGTGAGCTTGATCAGTCTGCAGCACCGGAGCCTGTTCCTGAAGGTGAAGATCACGCTCCTGCCGACTCCGAAAACAAGTGAGTCAAGTAGAATTCTGTTCAGAATAACAGAAAATGCCAGTATCTCTGACTAGATGTGCTGAGAGCATGCCATTGGATGGTTGTGTGTGTGTAGGGAGAATGAAGTAGAGGAGGTGAAGGATGAAGGTCCTAAGGAGATGACACTGGATGAGTGGAAGGCCATGCAAGACAAAGAACGCTCCAAAGTTGAGTTCAACATCCGCAAGCCCAACGAGGGTAACGACAGTCAGTGGAAGAAGGGCTACGTACTGCACAAGTCAAAGAGTGAGGAAGTTGGCACAGTAAGTTAAATTAGTCAATTTTCCAGCCTCGTAAATTTTTCTTTTAATGGTTTCGAGGCTAATGTCGCTTATTTCCTTTTTGTGCATTTTCAGCGGCATCCTGGATCTGTGATTGAAGCTGGAGATGTTGATCCTGACTCATTCCAAAAGGTATCAGTCCCGGTTTGTGTCTGGATTTGGATTGTTTTATTCTCCTGTCACCCTTTTGGTCAAATCGTTGGTCTGTAGTTAACCTGAACTAAAATTCAGTTGACCTAGAGCCGTGCCAGAATTCAAGAATCGATGGCCACACAGTGACATGTTGACTGTTCATTTATTTATTTATTTTTTTTAAATCCTGCTTTTCTGTCCCACATACGCCTGCCTCCACTAAAGTTTACATTCACTCTGTTGTTCCAATGATTTGGCTCCTTAATGTAGATCCCCAACAATGATGGCAGCATGTCTGCGCTTTTGACTTATCGACTTATTCCCTGTTATACTATCCATTTGTTATCAAAAATATACAAGTTGTTTTGTGGTCTCCGTAAAGCTATATTAATACTACAGTTTGGGTGGAGGGATCAGCTCTGTGGTCATTAGGGGTTGCACCGACTAGTCGACTTCAATGCTCTGCCATGACGCTTTAAGTTTGAACTGCTGAACTGTAACACACACACATTACGGACAGTAGCTCGTACATCACGCACACAGAATCATTCAGCATGGAAATGTATTGTCAACACTACTGTGATTTCTCAATAAAATAGCTTAGAAACTGAAAAGTTCAAGCATATATTTCTTAATAACTAAATCCCACAGCTTCACTACTAGTAGAGAGACGCTGCCAGGTAGAATTAATTCACACACGCAATCGCTCTCACTAATGCATTCATATTAATGTAATCTACTGTGCTACTTTATATGTATCTGATTTAGAACGAGCAGAAATCTGTCAGAAATATAACGACTCAAAGACAAAAGAACTGTTAAAAATGAGCTGTTATATGAGCAACAGCCATGTGGGCAGCGCTGTGTCATATGCCATAGCTGTGCACAAGGTGTTTAACACAGCTCCAGACTTATTTGTTCATTAATGACGTCATCAACGACTAGTCGACTTCGACTTTCATCACATAAAAGTTGACTTTAAAAAATCAGAAGTCGTTCAACCCCTAGTGGTCATAGTAGGGCCTTACGAAATCAGTTTAATTTTTTCCTAAATTCTGGAGAAAAAAAATTTCCTCCCAAATTTTTCTGGAATAAGTTTTAATGGTTAAATCACATTTTGGTAATCAGTAAGCATGTCTCATTGAAATCATGAAACTTAAGTTTTAGTTTAACAAAACTTAGTTTTTTCTGCATTATAATTTAAAGGGGTCATATGATGCTTTTTAAAAGATCATTATTTTGTGTATTTGGTGTAACAGAATATGTTGACATGCTTTAATGTTAAAAAAACACATTATTTTTCAAATACTGTACATTATTGTAAGTCCTCTATGCCCCGCCTCTCTCAAACGCGTCGTTTTCTACAAAGTCCCTCCTTCCGACAAATGCAGTCTGCTCTGATTGGCCAGCTGAACCAGTGCATTGTGATTGGCCGAACAAAAGTAACTCAAAAGTAGTGTAATGCATTACAATTCAGAGACAGTAATATTGTAATGTAACTAATTACTTTCAAAAGACAGTAACTAGTAATATATAATGTATTACATTTTGGAAGTAACTTGCCCAACACTGCTCGCTTGCTCGCACACACACACAAACACACACACACGATGCGCAAAACTCCGCATTTGAACTTCAACACTAACTGCGGTTACTGAAACCACGCCTTCTTTCTTTGCGTGCACATTTGGGTGGTATTATGCTAATATTTCCACATAGTGAGGTAGATATGTGGGGGTGTGTTAGAACGAGCCGTTTTAGGGGGCGTGGCAGAGTCTTAACTTTGATAAAAAATATCTCTTTGGGTTTGAGACTTTAGTCTTTGCAACTTCAGGGATCTTATCTATGCACAATCAGCTTGTAACATTCCAAAGACAAAGGAAAACTTGAAATAGCATCATATGACCCCTTTAATAATCAAAAAGCATATCTACTCAGTTGTTAACGTTTTAATAATTTATTGCATTTTTAAAACAATTTTAGGGCCCTAAGAAGTTTTGTTTTTATTTTTATTTTTTCCTCCCAGACATTTGGTGTTGTCTGTTTTAATTATTCTGGATTTATGATTTAATAAAAATTTATTATCAATGGTAATCAAATAAAGGGAAAAAAAACATTAACAATTTAATTAATCTTTTAAAATGAAATCCAATTAAAATGTAACAATTGTCAATTTTTTGGCAGACAAAGTTTACCTTTAAAATTAAAACATGGAAGAATGTGTGTTATTTTGAGAAGTACATTCTGCTTTACACTGTTTTACTGTCACAATTTCTTACAGTTAAACTGAACTTTTATTTTGATGGGTTGCCATGAAGACCTTTGAGTTTCAAGTCAGTATTGCGATTTGATTCATTGTACAGCCCACTTGTGATTTACTCCTCCAAAATACTGTGAAAAAATCTGTAGATTCCAGTTTTATGATTTGATTGTGTGATTTTGTCCATGTTATCCGCATCGAGGACATCTCCTAGTTTTCTAGCTGAAATCCTCACAGCGCATCAAGAAAGCAAGCATTATGCGGAATTGGGAATGATGTGTTTTAGTTCCTGATGCTGATCCTGTAATATTTCTTCTTAAAGGCTGATGAGGGAGGAGATCACCACTTCCGTAAGCCTGCCAATGATATCACCTCCCAGCTGGAGATAAACTTCGGAGACTTGGGTCGGCCAGGCCGCGGCCGTGGAGGATCTCGTGGAGGCCGAGGAGGTCGTGGTGGAGGCGGCGGAGGCGGCGGTGGTGGCGGCGGGGGGGGACGGCCAGGCCGAGGCGGAGGCAGATCTGAGAAGGTACATGACATACTGATATGTTCTCCTGATGTTTGTGTATGTATGAGAATTTGTGGCAGATACCGCTTACATCAAATAAACCTGTAGTCTGCCCCTGAAACCCATGTCATTGCTGTTTTACTTACAGAATACATACAGACATACAGACAGAATTGCGGGATAAAGTTTATATCACAATTCTGGCTTTGACTTGCAACTGTAAGTTTATCTTAATTCTGAGGAAAAAAGTCAGAATTGCAAGATGTAAACTCACAATTGTGAGAAAAAAGTCGCAGTTTTGTTTTTTATATACAGTGGCGGAAACGTGCTTACATAGTTATTTGCGCTTCTAAACTTAATGATTTATATTAGATTATCACAAAAGATTCTTTGCTAGACCTGTAAATAATAAATTAAGCCTGAAAACTTTTCTTACAGGCCAATAAACTATTTAAAAAAAAAAAACTTTTTTTAAGTTGTTGGTTTATGTAGTTTAGTTATTTGTTTTACGCTTTCTATTTTTCCACTTGTTTCTTGCCATGAATATAGCCATGATCGATGGCATGGTGCTAAATTATAAACCATCAATCATGAAGTGACAGTAGCCTAATACACCAGCTTCTCTCTGTCCTTAATGTAAATCAAAAATAAAAAAAGAAAATCATTTGCTGCTCTTGACCCAGACTTAAAGGGGTAGTTCACCCAAAAATGAAACTTCTGTCATCATTTACTCACCCTGAAGTCGTTCCAAGCCTGTATGAATTACAGAATACATACAGCCAGAATTGCGGGATAAAGTTTATATCACAATTCTGGCTTTGACTTGCAACTGTAAGTTTATCTTAATTCTGAGGAAAAAAGTCAGAATTGCAAGATGTAAACTCACAATTGTGAGAAAAAAAGTCGCAGTTTTGTTTTTTATATACAGTGGCGGAAACGTGCTTCCATAGTTATTTGCGCTTCTAAACTTAATGATTTATATTAGATTATCACAAAAGATTCTTTGCTAGACCTGTAAATAATAAATTAAGCCTGAAAACTTTTCTTACAGGCCAATAAACTATTTAAAAAAAAAAAACTTTTTTTAAGTTGTTGGTTTATGTAGTTTAGTTATTTGTTTTACGCTTTCTATTTTTCCACTTGTTTCTTGCCATGAATATAGCCATGATCGATGGCATGGTGCTAAATTATAAACCATCAATCATGAAGTGACAGTAGCCTAATACACCAGCTTCTCTCTGTCCTTAATGTAAATCAAAAATAAAAAAAGAAAATCATTTGCTGCTCTTGACCCAGACTTAAAGGGGTAGTTCACCCAAAAATGAAACTTCTGTCATCATTTACTCACCCTGAAGTCGTTCCAAGCCTGTATGAATTTCTTCTGTTCTGTTTGCATGTTATTTGATTTTTGCCGATATTTTTCAACTCTTTTTGACCGATGCCGATACCGATATATTTCCTTTTGTTTGGAAACAACACCAAGTCTCTCCTGTGTGGAAATGAAAAGTAAATTATTTTTAATTTTGGTTAGTTTTTAACCAGAACTTGGGCTATTTGTTAGAATGAAATAAACAATAATGAAGTTCTTTTATAATAACAGTACACTGAAGCTTTGAAAATAACTATAAATAAACTAGATATCAATCGCTGCATTTTTTTTCTTTTTCAGAAAGATGCAGTAGTAACCTTAACATTTTATTTTAAGATTTAACATTTGTAGATGGTCTAAAGCAAAAGAGTTGTAAAAATTCTGAAAATCTTTTAGAGCTCATAATTTGTTTAAAAAATATAACATATTACACATTAACGAATAAATCAGTATTTATAAAATTATTTAAAAAAAATTTATTCACGTAAGCTAAAGCTTCTGACCTTTAAATCAAAACATACTCATGGTTTTATGACATCAATTACTGCTTTATTTAATCAGAAACAGTCTAAATGTTATTTGTGTATTTTACTTTCATTTTATTAGAAGTCGGCCAACAGCGCTGCCGCTGCACGTGCTATCACTGTTTACTCTATATCATACACCGAACGCGTCATTCTGTACATGCATTCTCAGTTTAAATGCAGCGGTCCAAAACAGTGAATCTAATCACCATTCAGGCAAAACTTTGCTTAAATGAGTCACACTGCTGACGTGATCTAATCGCTAGCACACCCTGAGCACATGTGAGTTAACGCATTCCTCTTATCGGCAAGACATATCGGCATATTTTTTCATATCGGGCCGATGCCGATATTTACATTTAAAGCCATTATCGGCCGATTCTGATATCGGTCCAATAATATCGTGCATTCCTAGTTCTGTTGAATATTAAGATATTTTGAAGCATGTGGGAAACCAAACAGTTTCTGGTCCCCACTGACTTCCATAGTCAAAAAAAAGAAAGAAGTTTGGTCTTTAATCACAGACTTTTGAAAGTTTTATCTGACACGCTCATGGCATAAGATGCTAAATGCTTGTGTAATGCATGTGTAGAAAACCAATGTTTTATATTTTCCAGATTTGTCATTTTCTAGTTGTTTGAATGGTTTATGTGCAGGAAAAGGCAATATATATATATATGTACTTTGATTGTCTCAAATGTTGGCCTGAAGTCTGTTTCTTTTGAATTCGATAGGGTGGAGGCGTTTCCGTTCCCAATGTGGATGATCCCGAGGCTTTTCCAGCCCTGGCTTAAACCTCAGCTCTGCCACCGAACCTTCCTCCAGGCCCCCGCCCCTCCTCTTCGACGCTTGCATGCTTACGGATCGTTCGACCATAGAAACCAGAAAAGAGAAATACATGAGACTGTCATCCATACATACACTGAGAACTGACTTTTACCTGCGGAAAAACACAAAAAGGACTTCTTGTTACACTGAAGCAAATTATGGGTAGAGGTTTTGTATTTAGAGACATGATAGCAGGGATGTTAATACGGTATTTTTTCCCCCCCTTTTTTCCAGAGATTATGCATTCGCCATATTTTTTTATTGCTGCTTGAATGTATGCATTTTCAAGATAGAATCGAGGTGTGTTGTGAACGCTTGCGCTTCAGTCGGGACACTGCGGTGTCTGCGTGTAATCGAATACACTCAATGGCTCTACCAAAAGCAGAACGTTTCATTTTTGTTATTGTTTTTCTCCACCAAGTGAGAATACGAGACTCGTAGGGATGATTTTACTATTAACACATATACAGGAGTAATGTATATTGACTATTTGAAATGTTTTGAAAGGAAGTTCTAAGGTCAAGCTACCCTCCTGTTTTAGGATTTTTTTTCTTGACCGGTAGCAAGAAGCAAATGCGTCGTCTTGATCTTGCTTTGGTGTTTTCTGTCGTCCTCTGCAGGACCTGTGATATTAGTATGCATAGTTGTCTTTGTTCCTCAGAGAGATTATTTCCTCGTCTTGTTGAAGCACCCAGGGCTCAATGGAGATCCAGGCTGGTCCTTGTAAGTTCATCTCTTAGAAACCTTAGGACCACTTTCTGAACTGTAAACGTGGGTGAAGTGTGTGTGTGTTTGTGAGAGAGAGCGAGAACCTGTTTTTAAAAACTCCTCATCTACCATAAGTTTATTTTCCTGAGCTTAAGATGGTAAGTTTCAGCAAGTCATGCTCTTAACATGAAGTTTTATTGACTTTAGTGAGTTTTCTCTAGCTGAGGTTGTTGACATATCTTGCACTTAGATTATGGTGACGTTTGAAATCTAGCTACTAAGCACGTGGTCTATTTGCCTCAGTACCATTTGTTTATTTTTATTCCTTCTGTGATCTTTGCGGTGTTTTTATTTGTAATTAGTACTATGATGGCACTACTGCTTGCGGTTTCTGAAAAAAATGTGTAATTCAGGGTGGGACGACAGCGTGCTGCGAAAGAAAAGTTGGAACCAGCTTCTTATGTATGTGAACTAGCGCGACCTCCAAGTGTGATGGCCGATGTACTCTGTATTCATAGGAGGAGGGACAATAAAATGGAAGACGACACTAGATTTGAGTCCAGGCCTCTGGTTTGTCACGTCTCTCCTTTACCCCACTCTGTCCTTTCTATTACAAACATGTCTGCAAATAAAATGCTTTTGTTTAGTCAGTGCTTCCTATGCAATAAAAATAGGTTGGAAAACTTTGGCAACATAGAAATATAAAAATAATAATAATAAATAAAAGCCCAAAATGGCTAAACACTGATCTTTTGATGGCATTAAATATAAATTACTGGTAAAGAAATTAGCAAGAATTAAGCAAATGCACTCCTTAAAAAGTCATTGCAACTCAGGAAAAACAATGTCGGAATGAAGTTTTTGGCAGAATATGGAAGGTTTGATTCAGAGTTGTGTAGAGTGAATCATGCTAAAACGTGTTGCATGGTGATGCTCTTTAAAGAACTGGTGAAAAATACAATAATGACTGCATCTCTACCACAGCGAAGCATGGAGAGCCTTTCAGCCGCTGCTTCGCTGGGAAAACTCTGTTAATGCTTTGGAGTGAATACTGCACAATGGTTTGCTTCCAACAACTGAAAAGTTGTTTTATGAGGAGGAACGATCGGATGTTATTTTTCAACAAGAAAATGCTCCTGAACAAACTGCAAAGATAACCAAGAAGTGGCTTGAAAACGAAGAAGTCCATCAGGGTCTTGTTTGGCCTGCTCAGAGTCCAGATTTGAACCCTATAGTAGTGTATAGTTTATTTGGTCTCACAATAAACTCCAACTAACTAGGAGACATTTTTCAACTCCTTATGAATTGTTTGAAGCCATCAATATTGAGTGAAACAACACTGACTCTGTACTTCTGTAAGAAGCTGTCTGCAAGTTTACCTACACGGCTTTATCTACAGTATTTGTGCAATTCTTGCTATTTTCTTGACCAGTGATTTGTGCTTAAAATGGTAAAATGTGCACCATTAAAACACCGACAACACATCCTTCATCACCCCATCAGCTGTTCTTACAGGAATCTCTTGTTTATTGTTAATAATTGCTTTCGCAAACATATTCGTTTTTTCAATAATGTTTAAAATATTGCCTTGGTATCTTTTTACATTTTTGTCTTCTGTCTCTTTAAGTATGCAACTTATGTCAACAAGTTATTACAATATCAGTTCATTCCAATTAGACATTTATCTGACTCCAATTTATGAAGAAATGCAGTGCTGTGAAAAAGTGTTTGCCCCCCATGCGTTCTGTTTTTGTGTATTTCTCATACTAAATTGTTAAAAAAATTAAAACAAAATATACCATTTAACAAAAGCAATCTGAGTAAACACATATGCGGTTTTTAAACGATAAAGTGATTTGTTGAAGCAAAAAAGTTACTATTAGCCCCTGAAGTTTGTGCCCAAAAGAGCTCCGTTTTATTCAAATTAAATTTGCATATGCTCGTCTTTATCTAGGTTGGTTTTTGATATATTTAATAAAATAATTAAAATAGATGAATCTATGATCCTTTTTCTGAACTGTAGTTGATAACACGTTAAAGGTCATTCTTGGGAAGTTTCATGTACATAAAGCAAAAATAATGTATTACCCCATCTTTTAAGTTTTTCTGTAAAAAACTTAAAATATTTTATGACTCGTTGACTTCAATCACAAGAAACAAGAAATGTATAAAAACGTCTCATATTAAAAAAATGTTATTTGTAAAATTTAATGTTTTACCCTCCGTGATGTATATATTTTTTTATGTATCCCCCATTTTTGTTTGTGTTCTGTTTGACGTTAAGTATTTCTGTATGTTTGTTTTTGAAAGAGAAATAATAAAGGGAGAAAAAACCCCCGCTCGTCTTGTCTAGCTCTGCGTGAACTGTTTTTTCCGGTTCATGACAGTTAGGGTATGTCGACAAATTCCCATCTCATTTTCTCCTCCAACTTCAAAATCGTCCTAAATCGCTGCAGAAGTACCGACCCAGTGTTTACAAAGTGAACATGCAAAGAAGATCAAATGATCTTTACAAAAAAACGGCAAAACTGCGATGTAGGACGATTTAGAAGTTGGAGGAGAAAATGAGTTGGGAATTTTTAGACCTACCCTAACCGTCATGAACTTCTTCCTCGGCTGGGATCATTTAGAGCCATTTGCAGCTGCATTTAAACCGCATTTTGGAAGTTCAAATTCAGGGGCACCATAGAAGTCCGTTATATGGAGAGAAATCTTGAAATGTTTTGCTCAAAAAACATAATTTCTTTACGACTGAAGAAAGAAAGACATGAACATCTTGGATGACAAGGGGGTGAGTACATTATCTGTACATTTTTGTTCTGGACGTGAACTAACGTTACTCCTTTAAAGTCGGCATGAAATCAAAATTGACTTTATTTACTTTACTGTTGTTTGGCATGTGACCCCTTTCAGCAGTGCGCTTCAAATAAACTTTATACACTGAAAATATAAGTTTTATTTATTAAATACTTAATGAATTTGCTTTACAAAATAACATTAATTCAAAACTAGCGTAACGTTACCTGACGAATCGACGACGTGTGAACTTTTGGTGATTGACTGATTGAACTGACCAATGAAATCCGGGCGGGGGCGGGGTTTGCGCTTCATTGGTTTGGAAACCACGCCTAGTAGGGCATAAGGATGCTCACTTCTTAGTGCAGTTTACCTCTTATCGCCTATCAGTGGAGTGTGTTTTCTTTATCAGAGTCCTCCTGCGGACACACATGCACACTGCAACTCAAGTGTTGGCGGATTGGATGTGTGTACAATAATAAACTTCAGGTGAGAAAGAGGATCCTAATGGTGAGAACCATTCAACTGAGCATATTCTAAAAGCTGCTGTGAATATAATATATAATATAGATGTCGTTAATCAAACTAGTGATCATAGTAATAGTTCTGTATAATATAAAGCCGTGGTTTCCGGATTCATCGTGATCTAAACAGCTCTGACAGGTTTTACTTTCGCTGAGGTTTGTCCGCCTTCAACTGTTGTTTTTGCCTCTTAAGTCGCTATTTGCTCAATAGTTTCAGGACGCTTTGTCATTTAGATATTTTGTTGTATATACATGCTATGGTTGTACTGTATCTGTTCAGAAACGTAAAAACGTGAAGTGAAAACAAAACTAGGTTCTAGTAAACGAAACGGAACTAGCTGGACAAGATGTGGATTTCTTTCCTAGTTTGCTCAACATTTTAAAACAACTATTAACAAACTTTTCACTTAATTGCATGACCACATGATAATATTTTAAGAACCTCGAAAGAGAAAGAGCTTAGCACGTTGATAAACCAATCTGCCAGCCCCATTGCTATTGATTGTGCTGAGACTGGTAGTTAGGGTTTACTATGTTTACTATGTTTTACAACTAAACATTTCAGACAAGCTTTACATGTTTCTCTCTTCCTCCAGAGCAGAAATGAGTGACCATCTCCTCAACCCACTGACCGTCATATGTGCGGGATCCTGCTTCGCCTTCTCTGGCCTGTTTTATAAACTATATTCAGATAAAAGACAAGAAGTACAGAAGCTGAAGGTACAGTAAGGACTTCCACATCACTGCTAGCAAAGAAACTGAACACTGGTTTTTAGAGCAGCCTCAAACCCACAAGTTATAACTCGTATAGTATCATCATTGTGTCTTTAATCAAGACACTGTAGATGCACAAGGTGGATATGTGGGTCATTCCATAATTTAGTGTGCATTTCATGTCCATTGATGATGATTATATATTTTTTCTAATACATTTCTTAAAAAAACATATGTGACCCTGGACCACAAAACCAGTCATAAGGGTCAATTTTTTGAAATTGTGATTTATACATCATCTGAAAGCTGAACAAATAAACTTTAGGATAGGACAATATTTGGCTGAGATACAACTATTTGAAAATCTGGAATCTGAGTGTGCAAAAAAATCTAAATATTGAGAAAATCGCCTTTAAAGTTGTCCAAATGAAGTTCTTAGCAATGCATATTACTAATCAAAAATTAAGTTTTAATATATTTACAGTAGGAAATTTACAAAATATCTTCATGGAACATGATCTTTACTTAATATCCTAATGATTTTTGGCATAAAAGAAAAATCTATAATTTTGACCTGTACAATGTTTTTTTTGGCTATTGCTAAAAACATACCCAAGCGACTTAATAAGACTGGTTTTGTGCTCCAGGGTCACATATTTTATCCAAGAGAATACAGTTTTCAGTTGTCTTTCACTTAAATGAGTTTTTGCAATATCCGCTTTGAGTCTTGAATTCAAAATAATGAATAAAAAAAGTAAAATGCCAAGATTAGAAAATAGATTGAGTTTAAATGGTCAACTAACGAAACATCCCCTGAAAACTAACAAAACCATGTGACCAGCATCATGTGATTTCATTCTCAACACATTATGGTAAACTTCCTCTTCATTTTTCTGTATTGGATCTCTAGTGACCTCTTGTTAAGGAGTATATTAATTGCCCATCAACTATGTTGGGTTCATTGTTACGGTTTGCAATATTTTCATGACTTCAGTTTAAATAAATATTACGATTTGAGGTTAACCTGATCAAGAAAATAACATTTGGTTGGCCAGACAAAACCTGCCATTGAGTCAAAATGGTGAAATTGTTAACTACGTTACCTGTAAACCCATACAGTTGACAAACTCACCAGCAGGAAAAATATCATTTTCGTTGTAAAATCAAAATGTTGTTTAATGGCAACTAGCAGATAAAATATATCAACTGAAACCAACAGATGATTTGCTGAGAAAGCAGTGTTACATGTTTTTCCTGATGTGACATGTATGCTAAAATATAGAATGACTCGTATGAAAGTTTATGTAAGTCACTTTGGATGAAAGGGACATAAATGGATTCAGCTCAATGCCAAATCAGAGCAGTTTTATAAGTGTGCACATCCAAAGAGCTGCTGTGAATTTGACCTTTCCTCCACTTTCCAGGAGATTCCAAACTTTCAAGCAGACCATCACCTGCTCAGGATTCTCAATGCGTCGTCCAACAAGAGACTTCATTATGTTGCTGTAGAAGGTAAATAAAATGCTCAATAGCACCTCGTACTTTGAAAAGTCGTAATTGATGCATCTTTATTGTCCCTCCATTGCAGGATTGGTGCAGGCCATCGGAGAGCCCATTTCCAGCCAGTTCGTTCCACGCCGTCATGGTGTCATCCAAAAGATTACTGTGCACGAGCACTGGAAGTACTGGAACTCTGCTCTGAAAACATGGTAAAAACATGCTTCACTGCAAATCATGTTGCTTGTTTAGACAATAGGATTGTAAAAACATGTCACTGAAGCATATCTTCCTTCCCAATTTATTTTTTGCATTGAAATGTAGTTTTTTTTTTTTTATGATTTTTAAAAAATATGCATGTTATGATATAATTGGAAATAATGCTGCATTTACTTTTGGCCCTCAGCCTTCAGTTAAGTTAGATTTCTAGCCTGTCATAGTAAAATGTTTGGGCACCTCTTCTCTAGAAGGTATAGTTCCTGGCATATAGTTTGTCTTCTCAAGAGTGCATGCCTACTTCTTCAGCGCTGTTGATTCCAGAAGGATTTTGCCTATTTATTTTTCTCATAGGGACTTTAAAAGTCTTTTGTTAAAACTTAATAATCCATGAACCAAACTACAAGGTGAATCACAACACTACCAACATTGATTTGAAGCAAAAAGACAGCGGTACCAGACTTTAAAAAACGGCTTTAGTGAGGGAAAGAACTACAATCCCATGAACCATTGTGAATGACAATCAAATTAAAAATGGAGAAATACAAAACTATCCATATAAAGTTGTTGATTGTATCTATAGAAACTATATATTTCTGACCCTGGAGCACAAAAGCAGTCTTAAGTCGCTGGGGTATATTTGTAGCAATAGCCAAAAATACATTGTATGGGTCAAAATTATCGACTTTTTTTTTATGCCAAAAATCATTAGGATATTAAGTAAAGATACATGTATAAATCTCAATTTCAAGAAATTGACCCTTATGACTGGTTTTGTGCTCCAGGGTCACATTTGAGAAACTATATACTGTAATTTACCAACTTGAGTACGTCATTCGCTGTGCTTCATGTGAGTGGGCGGAGCTAAAGATGTCATTTGGTGCTTGTTGCAATTCTGATTGGTGGAATTTTCTGTGCAGCATCATGGGTAATGTAGTTTTTCACCCCTAATTCGGCTATTAAACACTATTATTTAAAAAATAAGCAACAGATGTAAACAGATGGTTTCAACAAAGCATCGATTAACAACAGAGTTCACATCAGGTCTGTCTTTAAAATTTGATCAGTCATTGTTAAAAATCTATTTTCCTTTAGAGAAACTCTTCTGGAACCTGACTGTTGTGCTTTATACTCATTTTAGCGAGTATTGACCAATCAGCATCCAGCACGAGAGCTACACTAACAGTCTACACTAAGTTTTTGAACAGTTTCTGCTCACCAAGCCTGCATTTATTTGATCCAAAATACAGCAAAAGCATTAATATTGTGAAATATTTTTACAATTTAAAATATATATTTTTTTCCAGGATTCTTTGATGAATAGAAAGATCCAAAGATCAGCATTTATCTGAAATAAAAAGCTTTTGTAACATTATGCTCTATACCATTGAAAAGCTTGGAGTCAGTATAATATATGGGGGGGGGGGGTTATAGAAATGAATACTTTTATTTAGCAAGGATGCTTTAAATTGATCAAAAGTGATGATAAAGACATTTAGAATGTTACAAAAGATTTCCATTTCAGATAAATGCTGTTCTTCTGAACTTTCTATTCATCAAAGAAACCTGAAAAAATTCTACTCAGTTGTTTTCAACATAATAATGGTAATAAATGTTTTTTGAGCAGCAAATCAGCATATTAGAATGATTTCTGAAGGATCGTGTGACTGGAGTAATGATGCTAAAAAAAATAATGAATACTTTGAATAAATGACATTTGAAAATATATTCAAATAGAAAAGTTCTTTTAAATAGTAAAAATATTTCAAAATGTTACTGTGTTTTTGCTGTACTTTGGATCAAATGAATGCAGGCTTGGTGAGCAGAAGAGAAACTCTTACAGTTCAAAAAAACTATTTTGACTGGTAGTGAAAACCAGTTATTATAAAGCATGAAAAAAACATCCACACAGGGTCTCCAAAAAAGTGAACAAGCAGCAGACCACCAACACCGTGCCCTTCAGCTTGGTCCAGCCCGGCGCATACATCAGCGAGGTCTCGGTGCGCGTGGATTCTCCTCTGGAGGCGAGCGGCGATTACCTGGAGCAGGTGCACAAGCGGCTCAGACAAGCCAAAGAGGGGCTGATGGACGCAGTCGTGCGAGAGCTGAGCGGGGAGAAGCCTGTGGCCCTAGAGGAGCGAGAGGAGCTGCTGCATGTGGGATCGGCCCTCACCGCATTCGGGGAGCTGGTTCTGGAGCAGGACAAGATCATGAGGTTACAGCCGCCCAAAGACGGCCGCAGCTACGTCCTGATCCCCGGTGATTACAAGAGCTTCATACAGCGGCGCGAGAACAGCGCTAACATGTGGAAAGGCTTGACTGCGCTGTTCGGAATAACGGGGTTTGCGCTCGTAGCTGGTTTCATCCATGGTGCTGTTAATCAGGATAAAAAGAACTAGCTGACGGAGTCATGATAGTTTTTGAATAAGATAATTAACTTTGAATGCGTCATAAATCATGGGCATGAAAACAGCTATGTATAATTTTATTTTAGAGTTTTGCCAATGAAAATATTTTTCAAGCCTTGTACACTTTAAGGGATCCAAACTGTCTTTATATCTGCGTTTCATTTTTTATGAATCCAAAATAATATCAGCTCCGTTCTGCTTGACTAATTTACCAATATTAAAAGTCATTCATAACTCTTGTGTGTTCATGTCAACTTCAATCACTTTAATTCTGTTGTGCACTTTGTCATCAAGGTTCACAAAAAAAACTAAAATGGTATCTCAAAATGAATATTCCAGACATTCATAACCAAGTAACCTATATAAATCATTTATTATCAAAAGGGTCTGTATGTCATAAATTAAGATGTTTAAGATGAGTGACAGACAAAGGTTTAAAGGGTCGCAATAGGTCTTTCCCTTGCTTTACTTTTATAAGTATGGACATGTTATTTTATATTCATAGAATGTTATTTTTATTGAATCTTATTATTCCTTATCCATAAAATTCAATGTTTGTCCTTCAGAATATCATTTTTGTGTTCCGTAGGAGAAATGCATATTTTGAACATGACGGTAAATTAAAAGTGCTGTATGTAATTCTTTTGACTGTACTAAAGCATAAAATACCATAATATATTTGTAGATATTTAGGAAACGTTAAGTTCTCTGAAAACAATGCTACAGGCAGCTATTCTACTTCGAAATGTGCGTTCCATGTCAGAATGTCTGTTTTTGTTTTGGTCTGTGACTCCGCCCACTGCCAGTTTAACCAATAGTATTTGACACCTAGGGTTGCCAGTTGTAGCCATGGAAGCCTGCAAACAAACTGACTCCGAGATTGCAGATTCTATCCAACATAAAAAGCCTCTGCATCCATTTAATAAGCTCTATGACCAGGGAAATATTAAAAAACAAATAAATCAACTCATCTACAGTGTAAGACTCATCGCCTTCCATTGTCAATTGCGCTCGTTCCTATAGTTCTCAATCTGGTAACCCACGTGAGCGTCATCTGAATTTGGACTGCTGCAGTACCCATTCCAACCACTAGCTTTCAATTTAAATACAGCACCCTTTAAGTAAATTTTCATTTTTGGTTTGAACAATTGAAGCATTACAACCATACAGAAATCAACAAAGAAAAAAAACTGAATAAATATCCATTTCCACACCTTATATAGGTTGCCATTTGTCAGGAATTAAACATTCCACAAACACACCAAGATGTGTTTTGTTTCTGGTTTGTAAAGTGTATAAATGACCGTCCAAAGTGTGCGAGTCACAAACATGTTGGTTTATGTTCATTCGTCTCCTTCTGGAGACTCCTCAGCCTCCTCTAGCCATTGGATGAACTTCAAGAGCTGTAGAAAGACAAGACATAACCACATAGTTAACATAGTCCTCTTTCACCCAGATTTCAGTCCATTCCCAGAAAACTTGTTCTGGTAACTCCTCTGCCGTTGTGTGATTTTGACGAGTCACGCTGCTTTCACAACTTTCCCATGTTCTGTGCTTTCATCAACACACATCACTGACAGCCCCGTAAAGACAGCTTGTAATTTGACAGCAATGATCAGAATTAAAAATCTAGTGTAAAAGTTAAAAGAATCGCACCCCTTGATTCCTGCGGAGCTGTTGGCTCTTGTCTGTGGTGGAGCTCTGTCTGAACCAGCTCATGATGCCTTCCTCCTCCAAGATCTCCAGCTGGTACATACTCATCAGCACCTGAAGTGCACACACATCACGTACAATCAGCAAGGGAACGTGTGCTATGGTTCACTGCAGAAAAAGAGACGGCTCACTTTGACCAAAGCTGCCCAATGAGTTTCACGTTCAAGGAAAACCTCCTCCATGGAAGCAAGACAGTCCAGTTGGTCTTGAGGTCTCTTCACATAGTTCTTGAAGACTGGCGCCCACTTCTTCAACAACTGTGAGGAAAAATACAGGGACTGTTATCAGTATCTTCTGCTGTAGTCAAATACTCAAGTCTGCTTTATTTCTATAGCGCTTTTATATAATACAGACTGTCAAAGCAGCTTCAAATAGCAGCATCAGTTATCCACCTAATTTTTCCCGTAAATGTGTAAATTAGTCAATTAAAAAAAAAACTGCACATTTTAGATGTACTGTACAAATTCTCTGAAACGCCTTTGGAGACGGCTTATGGTAGAGAAATGAACATTCAATAACGAACATTCAATGAACATTCAATAATCATGCCGTCTAATCAGCATCTTGATATGCCACACCTGTGAGGTGGATGGATTATCTCGGCAAAGGAGAAGTGCTCACTAACACAGATTTAGACCGATTTGTGAACAATATTTGAGAGAAATAGGCCTTTTGTGTACATAGAAAAAGTCTTAGATCTTTGAGTTCAGCTCATGAAAAATGGGGGCAAAAACAAGTGTTGCGTTTATAATTTTGTTCAGTGTATTATCCTAATTATGAACACACTGGTTTGTAGTGCAAACAGTTTTATGTTCGCTGCACTTTGTTATTGTTCACATTATTTCCCTACAGCGGCTAATGAACCGCAAGTCTCACACATTGACAGAAAAAAGGCCTACTTCCTCAGAGAAAAATAAGGTGGAGGGAATCTCTACTATGAAGGCAGTTCAGATTCCAAAAACAGTTCAAATACTGAAAACTAAATGTACAGGTGAAGCATCTGACTTAAGGCGGGCGTACACGGTGCGATTCTGAAGGTCGGAACGTCGTGAGCTCTGGCACATGTCACGATTGAGTTTATCCGAAAATCGTACAGAGGCAGTCCCACACGACACGAATTTACTACGATTTTACCAACTCTGACGTAAGCATTACGTTTCGCGCCATTCATAAAAATATGGATTCTAAGGACGAAATAGTTTTCTTTGTGGCAGGCGACGAAGACAAAGGCCATGGCAAAGAGAATGGCTGAAAAGCAGAGAAAAGCATGGACTTTCTGTTCTTCATAAAGAACTCGAGGGAGTAGGCCATTTCTGAATTTCTGCTCGTTTTGCCGGAAATACAACAGGCATATTCATTCATGAAGCTGAACGGCAAATTTGGCACATTCGGAATAACAAATAAAAATAGAACTGTATAATTAAACAAATTATTATAGACTATATTGGTTTTTGTCATCTTCTGATTGGTCAACTTCAGATGGATCGCCAAATCGTCTCGTTCAACCGCACATACGCCACGAATTTAAACCGACAGCATCCGATTTTTTTTTACATGTTTGAAAATTATCGGGAGGACGGGAGGTGCTCGTAACGTCTCGGATCGGCCCGTAATTCTTCTCACACGGTACGAGCCGCTACCATGCGAACATCTGCGATTTTCTCCCGAGAGAAAAAAATCGCCTGCGAGCTCGTACGACAGCAAAAATCGCACCGTGTACGCCCGCCTTAAGAATGATACATATCCAGAAATTCAAGTTTTCTGTTAGTATGATGGATTTCTGATGGAGTTCACTGATTGAAATCATTGCAGATCAGGCTTAGGGCAAAAAAGGCCACCAAAATGAACAAAAATGCCCCCAAATTCAAGATAAAGTGGCAAAAATGCCTCTGTACAACGAAACTAAATTGAATATGACGGTCACAATTAAAGTGAGTAATGAAAATGATGGTGGCATTACATTTAGATCTGCTCATGCTGCAAAGATTTATTTTTTACACAGCATTGAGCATCACAACCAATCACACATGCTTCTGTTGCACGTATGAATGCAATTATTACAATATCAAGAGCCAATGATAATGGCTGAAATGATTATCAGAAGACTTTTGCACAAGAATGGCACTTTTTATTCTTTAAGTGTTAAAGGGATAGTTCACCCAAAATGAAAATTGTCATCATTTATTCACCCTCAAGCTGTTCCAAACCTGTATGAGTTTCTTTCTTCTGTTGAGCACAAAAGAAGATATTCTGGAAAACGTTGGTAACCAAACGCTGGTCCCCATTGACTTCCATGGAAGGGAAAATGAAACTTATAGAAGTCAATAGGGACCAGCAACTGTTTGGATATCAGCATTCTTCAATATACCTTATTTTATGTTCATAAAATACAATCCTGAAAAAAGTTGGGAGATGTTTTGCTTTAACCCTGGACATGTCAAGCAGTCACACTCACAGGCAGCAGGTGCGATGAATACTGAGCTGTGCTTTTCTGAGCCCCCTGCTGGTGGAAAGGAAACTCAAGCAAAACTCGAATCAAGATCTGCATAACCTCCTTCAGAGAAATGTTGTAGGCGTACCTGAGAAGAGACAATGACATTTACCTTATCATACAAGTAGTATGACTTTTGTGTAGCCATAAACATTTTGTGTGAGGAACAGATAGAAAAAAGCCTCCATTTACTTAAAGTCTTCAAACTCTCAAATCTCATTCTTAATTTTTCAGAATCAAATCAGGACACTGACACGTAGCAAAAGCAATGTCATTTGGCCGCGCCACAAGGATATGTTTTCTACGCTTTGATTTGAACGAAAACAGCGTATCCTTGTGGCGCGGCTGACACAGAACAACATACGCTATTTGCGTCCAGCTGATACTCTCCAAAATGGCGCTACGTTGACGAATTGTTGAATAAAGTCGTTATTTTTGTTTTCTTCACGTACAAAAAGTATTCTCGTCGCTTCATAACGCTACGGTTGAACCACTGATGGCAGATGGACTATTCTGACGATGCTTTTCAGACTTTTCTGGACCTTGACAGTGTAATTTACTTGGCAGTCAATGGGACAGTCACAAGCCTCCCGGTTTTCATCCAAAATATCTTAAATTGTGTTCCGAAGACGAACAAAGCTTTTACGGGTTTGGAACGACATGGGGATAAGTGATTAATGACAAAATTTTCATTTTGGGGTGGAGTATCCCTTTCAATGGGACAGTCCCAAGCCTCCCGGTTTTCTTACAAAATATCTTAAATTGTGTTCCGAAGACGAACGAAGCTTTTATGGGTTTGGAACGACATGGGGGTAAGTGATTAATGACAATTTTCATTTTGGGGTGGAGTATCCCTTTAATGTCACATTCTCCATTAAAAACCTTCAAAATGATGTATGCTTTATTGGAATAGGACGAAAAATGACCGAGCTACACCCGTTAGAAGTCGACAGAGTCAGCAAACTCAATTCTGAGAAAAATCGAGTTTAAGTTTTCTGAAGGTTCCAGAGCAAAATCACCAAGCAACATTGCATCTTTTCCTCCAAATACAAATCTTTGTTAAGAACATATGAAAAAAGCAGTGGAACAAATAAGAAAGAAACAAATAATGCATTCACTTTTTCATTTTACATCTAAACATATGCATGCAAGTAAGAAAAACAAAGAATCAAATGTCCCTTTAGTGTGTTCATTACAAATAAATTGATTATTAAAACTACAAAAGCAGTCCAATGAAGAACGAGTGATTCCTTCTTTTATTGTTTGATTAACACAGACAGACGGCCTATATATTAAGCCTTACTGTAATGCACGAATCTAATATAGTGTTACACATCAGATGTTTTCCCCAACAGTTCCCCAAACGTGCACTTAAGACATAACAGATTATGTTTGTGTGAATACTTAAATACTGTAATTATGTGTATATGTGTACATTTATCAGGATCGCACAACTGGTGAAAGTGTCATCCGAAGCGCACGCATAAAAGACAGTCAGCGCAAGAAGCGAGCGGAGAAAAGGTACTCCCCTCAGAAAACACACAAATAAAGATCATTTTAGATGTTTAATTACTATTTGGAGCATTGGGATCGCTAGACGAGGGCTTAATGAACTCATTTTTGTTAAAACCTCAAAATCGACTAAAATTGACATTTTTCACTTTTTTTTTTGCCTGTAGCTCAAAATTAGCCTGTGCGCATTCACACTCATTTTGCCAGCACAGGTCACATATATGACTTTTATACTGTTTATTTTTCGTAGCTTGACAGCTGAGGTCACTTTGAACTGTTATTGGACAAGAGCTCTGTGAACATTTTGCAAAGCATCTCATGTTATGTGTCAGAGAAAAAGCAGCATATGGATTTGCAACAAGAGGCAATTAATCTCTTAATTTTCAGGTGAACCATTCTATTAACTGGAATGTTTAAATAAATCCAAAGGTCTATCATGAATCTCTAGATGGCGCAATCCGATAGGTTCTAACTCAATTTGACATAATGACATCACATGGTGCAGCTGATTGGTTCTTTTAGTATCAGCAGCCAATGAGCTCGCTGCACAACATCCAAATACTCGGCTAGTGTTTGCTGTAGCAGCGCACTTCAAAAACCCTCCACCTCCCCCAGCTCCACCTGTATAGATCTGCTATGGAGTGATTTCATGTATGTTATATATGGGGGTTATTTCACATATGTTATATGTGCAGCAGCAGTATTTCTTACATGCTCAGAGCAGTATGTTGTGGATGTATTGGCAGTAGCAAGTCTTGGTACTTGCTCTGCAGCAGCAGCAGTGTAGCAGATCTATTCCGCCAAGACCAAACACATTAACACTGCCACATACATTACCATGCTAAACCCTCAGAGAGTTGTCATGACAGAACTGGAACTGTGTATGTACTTACTTGAGCGAGTTGATCTCAAGTACCAGATTGTCACAGCTTATGTTCTCATCCAGCCCTCTCTGTAACGTACCATGAACCTCATTCTGAAACACTGAGGGGAAAGAACAGTTAGTATGAAACTGGGAGATCTGAGTGATGTTAGAAAGGATGAATAGAGCTCTGATAAATATTTATGTAAGATATATGGTTGCAACTCTTTTACACTTCTCACCTTTGACATCATCCAGTTCAGGTGATGCAGGGTGGCTTCCCAGGTCATGTGACCCCTCACTGACCTCACTTTCACTGTCACTCTCTGGGTCGGGATTCAACGCTAGGCCTGGAAACATGATATCATCATCAATGCTTGTTTATTTAACTTCATCTCATTAAAAAAACCTGTATACACCTGTCCCATTCCCAGGTCAGTTTTGATCCGGTGAAACTTGAGCGTATAGACCTTATGTAGCCCCGCCCCTTCTCAGCGCTGCGCTCGTTGTCTTCTGTTTTCCTTTTGTAGTTCACGAATTTATGAATGAACCGCTCGTTTTACAATCTTCCCGGTCTACTGACATTTATGACATCCGCCTCGAACATTACATTGCTCATGATAACTGTCGTTAACTTCAAAATATGTAAATCCACTTCTTCACCAGCTAATTACTGAGATTTTTTTTTTTTTTCTGGAAACATGATATCATCATCAATGCTTGTTTATTTAACTTCATCTCATTAAAAAAACCTGTATACACCTGTCCCATTCCCAGGTCAGTTTTGATCCGGTGAAACTTGAGCGTATAGACCTTATGTAGCCCCGCCCCTTTTCAGCGCTGCGCTCGTTGTCTTCTGTTTTCCTTTTGTAGTTCACGAATTTATCAATGAACCGCTCGTTTTACAATCTTCCCGGTCTACTGACATTTATGACATCCGCCTCGAACATTACATTGCTCATGATAACTGTCGTTAACTTCAAAATATGTAAATCCACTTCTTCACCAGCTAATTACTGAGATTTTTTTTTTTTTTTCAGTATTCATGAAACACTTTATTTCAATGACTTATGAAATTTCTAAGAACATATAAACTGATAATTATCTGTATTAACTCAAAAACATAAAAACAATATAATAAATTCATCAAAACAAAACATATTCATTTTACTTGCATAAACTATCACTTTCAGCCTGAACCTGCAATGTTTCATCAATAGGTGCAAGCAGAATGAAATGTGGACCCCTTTGGGCTGTAGTTCATTCGTACATATTACATCTTTTGTCTGTTTATAGTGTCTTTGTGCATGCACAGTCAAATTTACAAGAAATTAAATCATACAATTGCATGTGTATAAATGTATTTTACATAACTAAAATGAGACCAATTTAACTGATAGATGTAAAACAACAACAACAACAACAAAATCTGCATAACTTCACATGTAAAGCCACAGTTCACTTCCAGGTCAAAACTGACCTGAATGCAAAAGGTGTAACAATTTAAATGGTTATATCTCCTAAAAACGTATTTTAAAAAATCTAAATAAATAAACAAATGATGTGTATTTTTTGATAGCCTTAATTCTTATGCAAAGTTTTTTCCCGTACTAAAAACCATGGATTTATTTATTTATTTTTTGACATTTATATGCAGCATTCTGGGTCAAAACTACAACAGGAGGGTTAAATTCATTATGTCGTCTGACACTTTCCAAAGACTTCTGAAGTCACTAAATAGCTTTGTGTGAGGAACTGACTGAACTTTAAGTCGCTATGTTAACTGCATTTATAGTATAGAGTCAGTTTAAATCAATTGGTTGCGAGTTGTGAACAAATTTATAGATCAGACCAGTATAGCAACTCTTTAAAATCCTTTGTGAAGAAAAAAGTGCTCCAAGTTTGGAACAAGGGTGAATAAATGAGGACAATATTTTGAGTATAACTTGAATCGAAGACATCTCACCCCAAATGCATTCAGCAAGCTCATCTTCCTCTGTGTCATCAAGACTGCTGGTCTTCCATCTGTATCCTTTACCCTCTGAACCAACCTCTGCTGGGTTAAACACTGACAAAACGATAAAAAAAAACTAAAATGACACTTTGCCCATGCATGTGAATGACATCCAAAATGTTCAGTTTTTAGAGGAGGTAATGTTCATCGTCATCTTTTTTCTATCAGGAATATAAGATCAATTTATTTTAATGCATGCTTGTTACACAAGTACGTACTAAGTAATGTTAAGTTACATGTACTTACTATAGATTTAGTATTACTTGCTTGTAATTATCCATACTTTACTGCTACTACTTTATATATCATGTGACAAGGACACATTTAAATAGTGTTTCAGATTTTCAACCCACAAATTACGATCAAGTCAGTGACCATCAGCATTTAAATCAATGTCAGTGTGAACGGCACAATCACAGAGCATTGTACAGAATGTGTACTTCGTTATGTCCACATAAGAAAATAAGATGAGCATGAACCTTTCTGTTTGGTTTTGTCTTTACTGTGGCCAACATCGTCATCGCTCAAGAACTCATCCTCATCTTCATCATCCTCTTCATCTGGATGGTGCATGGACAGAACTGTGCCTTCCTGAAGAGTAATATCTGGACCCACCACAACCTGCAGATCAACATTTCTTTAGAAAACAAGGAAACTAGCCAGCGATTTGGACACACAGTGAAGAATATTTAATGTAAAATAAACTTGTGTCTCATTAAGCCTCTATTTTGATCATCAACAATTTAGGGACTAAATAATCATTTAAATAAGTCTGGACACCTTTAAGTTTATTTAGCTTTCCTATATTTAATATATACATTTTAAAATATATTGTATATTTAGTTTATATATTATATAAAATATAGAATCACATTTGTTTTAAATTCTGAATAGACAACAAATCAAAGTAATTTACTAGAGGTTCTGAGAAAATGTTAATTGCTTTTTATAAAATTGTTTGAATCAGTGTTTTTGAACATATATTGTATATTTAGTTTATATATTATATAAAATATAGAATCCTATTTTTTTAAAATTCTGAATAGACAACAAATCAAAGTAATTTACTAGAGGTTCTGAGAAAATGTTAATTGCTTTTTATAAAATTGGTTTGAGTGAAAGATTCAGTGACTCACTCATAAAAGACTTCACTTGCTTCATCAGTGGATGAATCAGTGTTTTTGAACAAATCTCTTAAAAGAATGATTGAAATACATTTTTTTAACAGTCACTCGTAATTGATGTGATCTTTATCTGAAGCGTCAAGTTACTTTGATTTGATTTTAACTGTTCTTGTCTATAATTTGAGGCTGTGCTGTGGCGTCTTACGTTGTAGGCGTTTTTTTGAATGAATCTCTTGAATGAATGATTCAATGACTCACTCATTGACTTCACTTGCTTCATTACTGGATGAATCAGTTTTTTTTTTTTGAATGAATCTCTTGAATTAATGATTCAACGACTCACTCATTGACTTCACTTGTTTCATTACTGGATGAATCAGTTTTTTTGAATGAATCTCTTGAATGAATGATTCAGTGACTCACTCATTGACTTTACTTGCTTCATTACTGGATGAATCAGTGTTTTTTTTTTTAATGAATCTCTTGAATGAATGATTCAATGACTCACTCATTGACTTCACTTGCTTCATTACTGTTTGAATCAGTGTTTTTGAACATATATTGTATATTTAGTTTATATATTATATAAAATATAGAATCCTATTTTTCTACAATTTGAGTGAAAGATTCAGTGACTCACTCATAAAAGACTTCACTTGCTTCACTTGCTTCAGAATCAGTGTTTTTGAACAAATCTCTTAAAAGAATGATTGAAATACATTTTTTTAACAGTTTTAACAGTCTAACAGTCACTCGTAATTGATGTGATCTTTATCTGAAGCGTCAAGTTACTTTGATTTGATTTTAACTGTTCTTGTCTATAATTTGAGGCTGTGCTGTGGCGTCTTACGTTGTAGGCGAGCACACACTGCTCATTCAAAACGACTCTGTGTTTCACCTCCACATTATCACAGATAACCGACTGCTTGACCTTCACATCATTGGCTATGTGGACTCTGTTCCATATGTAAGCTCTATCCAGAGTAACACTGTCTCCTAAGTAGACAAAACAGCAGTTAGCAGGATGAGCAGGATGTAGATTTTAACACTGTTACATGGTATTTTACACATAAAAAATGATAACTGAACTGAGTTTTCTGAGTTTTAGATTGTGTGATTACACAAAAAATATACGAGAGTAGGCCTGGGCAAAATGGCTAAAAACATAATTTTTCGCCTTTATTTTAACACAATATCGATAATAATCATGACATTCATTTACCATAATGGAGAAGGAAATGCTTTCCATGTTTGTTAGACTTTGAGAATGGATGTAAACAATACAAAAACATTGTTTGTTCACAAATAAACTCCACAGAGTAGCTACCTTTTAATTTAGGGCCCCATGAAATCCATTGTGAATTAATAAAACTTTAAACAGTTTAATCAATCTTTTAAAAAAAATTTATCAAATGAAATTTAATTTACAACCAAACATTGAATTTTTATTTTTTTGTCAATTAAGATGCTACACAACTGTATAAATTAATGGGGGAAAAAACTTGGTTGTATGATATTTCTTAAAAAAATATAATATTATTATTATTACTTTGAGAATTACGTTTTAGTAGACAGTAGTATTATATTTCTGTCATAATTTCTTCAAGTTAAAACAAACTTTTATTTTTGACGGATTGTTCTCATATATTGACAGGCAGACAAAGAAAACACTGTGAAATCGTGGCATAGACGAAACCATGCCATTCATACATAGACATGCAGACATATTTGCCACATTCACTGACTGGCTGTTGTCACATTTATTTCTGCTGTGTGATCTGTTATTAAATTAATCCATAGTGTGCGGGCACCACGTTGATACCACTGGTCTAGGCCCAGGGATGCTAACTTCCGGAAGGAAGGAAAAAGGAAAATCCAGTTCCTGATAAAGGGATTAAATGTACTGATGAAATTTAATTCCTTTCTACCTGACAAGGGGAAAACAAAGGCAGAGGACAGAATGCTGTCCGAGCGACGAATCCTGTGCTGCTGCTGCGCTAGAAGAATCTGCGAGGGTTCATCACACTGCGTGTGATAAGTGATGGTGATAGCAGAGAGTAAAGAGATTCGATCAGTCAGTAAATCAGTTAGTATTATCAAAAACAATAAAGCAGTATTTTTCCTCAAACCTGAGTTGAGGTGCTGATTATAATGGTTGTTTTCCAAGAGGTGTCGTATCGCTTGCCATTTCCAGTTACGTTAGTTGGCCTGATATTCGGTTGTGGCGCTAGTTCCAGACAGCCCGTCAGCTGACGCCGGTGAGCGGGCGGGCACAAACAGGGACATACAAAAACATTTCTGAAATTCAACTTTTTACTCAAATTGTTATGCTCATAATATAATTTATATATATATATATATAAAATTTAGATATATA